>NC_064630.1:354137796-354464463 GCF_023864275.1 Schistocerca cancellata | reverse complement strand
TTTTTACCTCTCGATCTACATTATTACGTATTTTATTAAGTTTTCAAATTTATACTGACTTTTTGATTACCCGGTACTAACGGACAGGCAACGGCGAGTTTGCGGAGAGCAGTTGTAAAAAAATCACGTGAAATCAGCGATAAATATTCCTCCTGAGTTCCAAAGCGCTATCAGCAGTCCAGCTACCGCAGTAACTATGCTTAGTAATTTGAAAAGAATGGCGTACTATGGCCGAAAATCTTCTCATAAGTCACACAGTTTTGTAGTCAGTGCTAGGCGACGCTTGAGGTGGAGAATTAAAGTGACGATATTTGGCAAGGGATGACTTGAAACGAGAGATTTGGAGTGGTGGAAGGGTTTGACTTTAGAGAACGTCTGAAGAACCTTTACGTCCCATCGTGTACAGTGCCACTAGCGAAGCTCGGAGGAGGTTGTGTTACAGTATGGGAGTGTTTTTCGCGGTCAGAATATGGTCCCCTGATTCTGCTTAAAAATGCTACACGCTGAAGGATGTGAATACATTTCATAACAGTGCGTACTGTGTACAAAAGAGGAGACGCTGATTGTTTACAAAGACATGACAATCTACTCTGTCGTAAAGCACCATCTATCAGTCAATGGTTTGCGAGCAATAACATTCCGGAATTGAACTGGCCTATTCAAAGTCCCAACTCGAAACCGATGGAACATCTTTTGGATGAGCTATAAAGTAAATTACGCTCCAGATCCCTCCGTGCAAATACACTACCTTCTCTGGTTTCGGTTCGTGAGGAAGAATGGGGTGCTGTTCCCCCTCAGATATGCAGACACTTCGTTGAAATTGTGCGCAGCTATATCCAGGCCGTTATACAGGAGAAGGGTGGATACACGATACGTTAATATCTACTAACAGTTTTCCGAATACCTTTTATCAGATAATACTACGTGACAGGTGAAATAGTGAAGGCAGCAGAGGATCAAGTAGGTAAAACGACGAGGGCTAGTATAAATCCATGGGTAACAGAAGAGATATTGAATTTAATTGAGGAAAGGGAAAACATAAAAATGCAGTGAATGAAGCAGGCGAAAAGGAACACAAACTTCTCAAAGGTGAGATCGACAGGAAGTGCAAAATAGCTAAGCAAGAATGGCTACAGGACAAATGTAAGAATGTAGAGGCTCGTATCACTAGGTAAGATAGATACAGGAAAATTAAAGAGACCTTTGGAGAAAAGAAAACACTTGTATGAATATCAAGAGCTCATAAGCAGAAAGGTGGAAAGAGTATATAGAGATCTTTACATGGGTGATGTACCTGAGGGCCATGTTACGGAAATTGAAGAGGAGTAGATGAAGATGAAATGGAGGAAATGGATGAGACTGTTGAAATACCATTAGACTTCAACAAGAATATAATAATTCCCATTTCAAAGAATGTCAGTGTTGACAGGTGTGATAACTACCGAACTATCTGTTTAATAAGTCACAGCTTCAAAATACTAACACGAATTCTGTACAGACGAATGGAAAAATTGGTAGAAGCCCACCTCGGGGAAGATCAGTTTGGATTCCGTAGAAATGTTGGAACACGCGAGTCAATACTGAGCCTACGACATATCTCAGAAGATAAATTAATGAAAGGCAAACCTACGTTTCTAGCATTTGTAATCTTGAGAAAGCTTTTGACAATGTTGACTGGAATACTCTCTTTCAAATTCTGAAGGTGGCAGGGGTAAAATACAGGGAGCGAAAGGCTATTTACAATTTGTACAGACACGAGATGGCAGTTACAAGAGTCGAGAGGCATGCAAGGGAAGCAGTGGTTGGGAAGGGAGTGAGACAGTGTTGTTGCCTATACCGGATGTTATTCAAAAATGGTTCAAATGGCTCTGAGCACTATGGGACTCAACATCTTAGGTCATAAGTCCCCTAGAACTTAGAACTACTTAAACCTAACTAACCTAAGGACATCACACACACCCATGCCCGAGGCAGGATTCGAACCTGCGACCGTAGCAGTCTCGCGGTTCCGGACTGCAGCGCCAGAACCGCTAGACCACCGCGGCCGGCCCGGATGTTATTCAATATATATATTGAGCAAGCAGTGAAGGAAACAAAAGAAAAATCTGGAGTAGGAACTGAAATCCATGGAGAAGAAATAAAAACTTTGACGTTGGCCGACGACATCGTAATTCTGTTCAGACAGGCAAAGGACTTGGAAGAGCTGTTGAACCGAATGGGCAGTGTCTTGAAAGGAGGATATAAGATGAACATCAACAAGAGTAAAACGAGGATAATGGAATGCAGTCCAATTAAGTCGGGTGATGCTGAGGGAATTAGATTAGGAAATGAGACATTCAAAGTAGTAGATGAATTTTCCTATTTGGGGACGGGGGAAAAAGTTATGATGGTTGAAATACAGAGGATATAAAATGTAGACTGGCTATGGCAAGGAAAGCGATTCTGAACAATAGAAATTTGTTAACATCGAGCTAAGTGTCAGGAAATCCTTTCTCAAAGTATTTGTATGGAGTGTAGCCATGTATGAAAGTGAAACTTGGACGATAAATAGTTTAGACAAGAAGGGAATAGAAGCTTGCGAAATGTGGTGCTACAGAAGAATGCTGAAGATTATATGGGTAGATTACGCAACTAATGAGGAAGTACAGGACAAAATTGAGGAGAAGAGGAATTTGTGGCACAACTTGACTAGAAGAAGGGATCGGTTGATAGGAGACGTTCTGAGACACCAAGGGATCACCTATTTAGTACTGGAGGGAAGCTTGGGGAGTAAAAATCGTAGAGGAGACCAAGAGATGACTACGCGAAGCAGATTCAGAAGATGTAGGTTACAGTAGTTACTCGGAGATGAAGAAGTTTGCACAGGGTAGAACAGCATGGAGAGCTGCAGCAAACCAGTATCTGTATTGAACACCACTACCACAACAACAGCATCAACAACAACAACAGTGAATGTTCGGAAAAAACTGAAACTTACAGTGCTTTGTCGCAGAAGCTTTCCCCATTTACCGGATGGCCTTAGTAACACCAACCGTCAATGTAACGTGGAAGACAGAAAGAAATGTGACACTGCGTTGCGAAAGAAGGTAAGATGGATTCATGTAAGCAATAGCTCGCTGTTGACAAGAAGGAGCAGACAGGATCAATTTGAGACAGCTTTTTTGACAATCTTTAAGCTGAACAAATATCAACTTTTCCGCTTAAGAATATAATAATTCCAATTCCAAAGAAAGCAGGTGTTGACAGATGTGAAAATTACCGAACTATCAGTTTAATAAGTCACAGCTGCAAAATACTAACGCGAATTCTTTACAGGCGAATGGAAAAACTGGTAGAAGCCGACCTCGGGGAAGATCAGTTTGGATTCCGTAGAAATGTTGGAACACGTGAGGCAATACTGACCTTACGACTTATCTTAGAAGAAAGATTAAGAAAAGGCAAACCTACGTTTCTAGCATTTGTAGACTTAGAGAAAGCTTTTGACAATGTTAACTGGAATACTCTCTTTCAAATTCTGAAGGTGGCAGGGTTAAAATACAGGGAGCGAAAGGCTATTTACAGTTTGTACAGAAACCAGATGGCAATTATAAGAGTCGAGGGGCATGAAAGGGAAGCAGTGGTTGGGAAAGGAGTAAGACAGGGTTGTAGCCTCTCCCCGATGTTATTCAATCTGTATATTGAGCAAGCAGTAAAGGAAACAAAAGAAAAATTCGGAGTAGGTATTAAAATTCATGGAGAAGAAGTAAAAACTTTGAGGTTCACCGATGACATTGTAATTCTGTCAGAGACAGCAAAGGACTTGGAAGAGCAGTTGAACGGAATGGACAGTGTCTTGAAAGGAGGATATAAGATGAACATCAACAAAAGCAAAACGAGGATAATGGAATGTAGTCAAATTAAGTCTGGTGATGCTGAGGGAATTAGATTAGGAAATGAGACACTTAAAGTAGTAAAGGAGTTTTGCTATTTAGGGAGTAAAATAACCGATGATGGTCGAAGTAGAGAGGATATAAAATGTAGAATGGCAATGGCAAGGAAAGCGTTTCTCAAGAAGAGGAATTTGTTAACATCGAGTATAGATTTAAGTGTCAGGAAGTCGTTTCTGAAAGTATTTGTACGGAGTGTAGCCATGTATGGAAGTGAAACATGGACGATAACTAGTTTGGACAAGAAGAGAATAGAAGCTTTCGAAATGTGGTGCTACAGAAGAACGCTGAAGATAAGGTGGGTAGATCACGTAACTAATGAGGAGGTATTGAATAGGATTGGGGAGAAGAGAAGTTTGTGGCACAATTTAACTAGAAGAAGGGATCGGTTGGTAGGACATGTTTTGAGGCATCAAGGGATCACAAATTTAGCATTGGAGGGCAGTGTGGAGGAGACCAAGAGATGAATACACTAAGCAGATTCAGAAGGATGTAAGTTGCAGTAGATACTGGGAGATGAAGAAGCTTGCACAGGATAGAGTAGCAATGAAGACCACAACAACAACAACACGCTTAAGGTGACAGCTAACAATCAGAGTGAATAAAGTTAACATTAATTAGTGGGATGGTATTGAAGAATCTTGCGCGATTTTTGAGTCAATGGATATAACGCTGATTTCCGTAGACATACTGTTAATCCATTGCACAGATTTAAGAACAATGAGGCCGTATGAATTCATTCGCTGTTCACATGAAACGTGGTCTCTTTATTTGTATACTGTATGCTTGTATACTGTAAGAAATATTTCATTTTAATACTACCGAGGATTGCTTCGAATATTTTATCCCTTAGAAAAATAAAAAGAGCTTGGTGCTCGTGATATAATCCTCTTTCTGACTTCGGAAGTCCGGCATAACCAAAATCCTGTATTCACAGCGCGACAAGGAAGGGTTATGGTTTCACCGTTGGGATGCGCGCATCATAGATGTTAATAAACTGGGCCCAGTAGTGAACAATAAATTAATAATTTACACTTGAGCAGCCGATTCACAGACATGACGCAGTGCTACGCCATCATTTATTTATCGGGGAAACATAAACGTGTTGTTCATTAATTCAGCGGTGTACTGTACAACTGCCAACGTTCGAATTCTAAATTACTATTGTCATGAAAAAAATAATGCTCCCTCGTGAACAATATCCTATCTCCAGCACATATTCTGTGCCGCACACTTCTCCAGGGGTTAGATATTTAATGTTCTTTGGGCATAAACCCTTCGTAAGATATAGCAATTTAAAAATAAAATTACAAAATTCAGAGCCATCTACTGACATGAGACATGTTTCTGGCAATAAAAATAGTAAGCAAATCACATGGTACTAGGGAACAGAAAAACAACATTCCTAATAAGTTTCTAACAGTTCTGTAACGCTGAAATATGTTTTTGGTGCCATAGTAGCTACGAGTACTTTACTGAATCAGCAATTACGCGAACAATTGCTCTTAAGTGATTAAAACGCTCGTCGCGGGTCTTTGCACTAATAAAACGAAGTTTTATTTAAATTGGTCACAAGTCCTTCATTAAAATCACAGTTTAAGTTTATTTCTTCTACACCAGCCTTTAAAGTTTATAGTGATCATTTTAGAATATCACAAAAAACCTATATAGAGCACATAAAATCAATGATTTAGATCAATATTTCGACCAATATTTTCACCTAAATGGTCATATGCCCTTAACTATCGACCTAAAGTAATGAACAAAATCTGTGAATAGATTTTCACAACATATTCTCATCCGAAACTTACTATAAAAGAACTGAAACTTAAGCACAATAACGCAGACCTACCATGTCACCTGCGACCTGCACAGGCAAAGTTAAGATTGCGTTGCCTAGCTGAATACATACACTTCTCATGCAGTTTTACGTAATTCGTTCAAAAACTTTCGAGACTGGATTAAGCAGAAGTAGAGAAAAGTTAAGATGGTGGTTTTAATGCTTTAGCATTGTTCTACATAGTGTCCTCCCCACCCGAGTACAACGCACAGAGAATTCATACAACGCTGTGAAAGTGTCACAAAAGTCCTTCGTTAAGACGTTGTTCAATTCGCGCGCCATACTGGCTCGGTATACGTTACGTCGTCAACGCCCCAATCCCTCAAGTGAATCCCTGCACTTTGTCGTTTTGTGGTTCGTCTCTTATTGATAACACCTAATCTCGTCACCTGGAAGATTTTTTCCAGAATATATCTCGGTACGAATTTAAACATAAAAGTGAAAAAGGAGCTTTTAAAATCAGAATTTAAAAAAATGAAAATGTCATACACGAAAGTGAGAAATTTGTACAATAAAAAATGATTTTCTAAAAACGTTAAATTAAGGAGTTATAATGCAGTAGTAAAACCAGAAGTTCTCTGTGGGTCAGTATCACTGATTTTACCTGGATACAAAATGGCAATAGAAGACTTGGAAAAGATGTAAAGAAGAATCTTACGAAAAGCATTAGCTCCAAACAATAACAAAGATGACAACTGGGTTTGAAAAGCAAATAAGGAAATATTCTCACTCTGCCCTAATATAACAGATGAGCTCAGAAAAAGACGTGTTATATTCTGTGGATATCTAGAGTCAATGAAGAAAGAGAGATTAACAACGAAGATATAAAGATTCTTCCAAACCAGGAAATTGATGGATAGTCATGACTAAAAAGGACTTGGAAGAAATGCTGATTGCACAGGATACCTTACTCAACAGAGATAACTCTTCGGACAAGAAGTCAAGAAATTCAGAGGATTTCAAGAAGGTAAACAGAAAGAAACTGATGTCAAATAGTCAAATGGGAGACAGCTCATTCTAAGGAAATGAAAAATTTTTGGTGGAGGATGAAGGAAAAGAGAAATAAAAGATTATCTTGACGTGGTCCTTAATTAGCCTGTAACGAAATATATAAATAACTAAAATAAATTAAAAAACACAAGATGGAGGAACTAGCCACATTGTGATTTACATCCCGTTTCTCCCTCGTCTCCCCCTCACCAGCCAGTCACAGAGGAATATTAAAGTGACATGCTATCTCCCTTAGGAAGTAATCGGGTAATTGCGTGTAGAAACCGTTAAAGCCGTAAACCGGTAAAACGCGTAAATACTTAAGCAGTTAAATAGCTAAATGGTTGAACCTGGAAGAGCTGCTGAGTGAAATGGAACACATTACAAAGTGTAATCAACAAAAGTAAATCAAAGGTAGGAATGCAGTCGAACTGCACCAGGCAGGGCTGAAGGAATTAGATTAGGAAATGCAACACTAAAAGTGAGTAAATGAGTTCTGTTATTCGAGCGGCAAAATACCTGATGACAAACTGCCTATTGGCTTCTGTCTCGGGTTCTTCGGCCGACGTTCATTTAATGATTTTTCTGACGTTTCGCCAGCACGAGTGGCTGGCATTGTCAAAGCTTCACCCTCCATTGCCGGTGGCAATGGCAATGGAGGGAGAAGCTTTGACAATGCCCGCCACTCGTGCTAGCGAAACGTCAGAAAAATCATTAGATGAACGTCGGCCGAAGAACCCGAGACAGAAGCCAATAGGCAGTTTGTCAACAAGTGTCCACGAAAGCCTTAACAATTTTGTAAAATACCTGATGTTGGCAAAAGTATAGGGGGTATAAAAAGCAGATGGATAACAGCAAATGAACTTTTTTAAAGAAAAAGAAAATTTGTGGCACATAATAAAAACTCGTGTTAAAAGTCTTTTATCAAGGTGTAGTTGAGTGTAACTTCGTAAGAAAGTAAAATGTGAACGATAGACACAAACTGAATAGTAGCTGTCGAAATGTGGTGCTACAGAAGAATGCTTAAGACGAGATAGATGGATTGAATATCTAATGAGGACGTGCTGACTCGAATTGAGAAAAAAAGAAATCTGTGGCGCGACTTGACTAAATCAAGGGATTGGATACATCGCAAAGGATATTGTTATGGATGATAAGTGTAGGGGGCACAGTTTTAAAGAGAGGCCTAAGCGTGAATAAAATAACTATTTTCTGGCGGATGTAGGTTGCAGCAGTTAATCGGTGATGAAGAATGTTGCTCAGGATACAATAGCGTGAGAGGTATTCAAATTAGTCTTCGGATTGAAGACCGCATCGGCAATGAAAGAAACTACATAAAACGGACTAATAATAAAATAGCTTAAAACTAAACCACTCAAGTCAAACGTTGAGTTGGCTCTTGTGAACTGTTTACGTTCTTCACCGTACCAATCCACTCTGATCATTATAACTAAATAAAATTAAAATAAAAAATACTATTATTACTATTACTCAAGTATTTTGAAATGTTGGGAGACTGTAAGTATTTTAACTCTTTTGAGTATAACTATGAACTCTGTATATTATAAGCATCGATGGTGTAAAAATATTAGTTTCAAACCTGAATAATATTTAAAGCTTTCCAATTATATTTTCTTACATTGCATTATGAAAGTTATTGTCTTTTTTGCGTAACAGGTCCACACCAAGCCAAAGTTCGAGTGGGATTCCTTTGAAATTACGAAATAAGTAATCGCCATGTCGCCTATAGAAAAACTATCGGATATTTTTAACGTAATATGGTGAAGATCCATATTTCATTTTGCAGGTACAATGGACTCACTAATTGTCGGTGAAGGCAACCAAAAATTTCTCCCACGATATATTGCGTTACCGTGCTGAAGGCCACTTCTACTAATTATTTGAGTATGGAATGTGACTCAGGTTATCTAACTAATGCAAACGACTCTAATTAACATTCTCTATTGAAATTACACGACTCGCCATTAAGACTGCTACACCATGAAGATGACGTGATACAGGCATGAAATTTAAATGACAGGGAAAAGATGCTGTGATATGCAAATGATTAGCTTCTCAGAGCATTCACACAAGATTGGCGCCGGTGGCGACACCTACAACGAGCTGACATGAGGAAAGTTTCCAACCGATTTCTCATACACAAACAGCAGACCGGTTCAAAATGGCTCTGAGCACAATGGGACTCAACTTCTCAGGTCATTAGTCCCCCAGAACTTAGAACTACTTAAACCTAACTAACCTAAGGACATCACACACATCCGTGCCCGAGGCAGGATTCGAACCTGCGACCGTAGCGGTCTCGCGGTTCCAGACTGCAGCGCCTAGAACCGCACGGCCACTTCGGCCGGCAGCAGACCGGCGATGCCTGGTGAAACGTAGTTGTGATGCCTCGTGTAAGGAGGAGAAATGTATCCCAACACGTTTCCGACATTGATAAAGGTCGCATTGTAACCCATCGCGATTGCGGTTTACCATATCGTGACATTGCTGCTCGCGTTGGTCGACATCCAATGACTGTTAGCAGAATATGGAATCGGTGGGTTCAGGTGGGTAATACGGAACGCCGTACTGGATCCCAACGGCCTCGTATTACTAGCAGTCGGGATGACGGGCAACTTATTCGCATGGCTGTAACGGATCGTGCAGCCACTTCTCGATCCCTGAGTCAACAGATGAGGACGTTTTCAACACAGCAACTATCTGCACGAACAGTTCGACGACGTTTGCAGCAGCATGCAGCTCGGAGACCATGGCTGCGGTTACCTTTGTCGCTGCATCACAGACAGGAGCGCCTGCGATGGTGTACTGAACGACGAACACGGCACTTTGAACAGTGGACTTTACATTTCAGTTGTATTACGACCCGTGGCATTACCCATCAATCGATCTCTGCGAAACCCTACTTTGCAGCAGGATAAAGCACGACCACCTGTTGCAGGTCCTGTACGGGCCTTTCTGGATACAGAAAATGTTCGACTGCTGCCCTGGCCAGCACATTCTCCAGTTATCTCACCAACTGAAAACGTCTGGTTAATGGGGGCCGAGCAAATGGATCGTCACAATACGCCAGTCACTACTTATGATGAACTGTTGTATCGTGTTGAAGCCTCATGGGCAGGTGTACCTGTACACGCCATTCAAGCTCTGTTTGACTCAATGCCCAGGAGTATCAAGGCCGTTATTACGGCCAGAGGTGGTTGTTCTGGGTACTAATTTCTCAGGATGAAAATGTAATCACATGTCAGTTCTGGTATAGTATATTTGTCCAATGAATAGCCGTTTATCATCTGCATTTTTTCTTGGTGTAGCAATTTTGATGGCCAGTAGTGTACATTTTTCAGTTTGAGTACACACACATGAATCGATGACGAACAACAAGAACAGCTGTCTCAGTAGGAATTGCTTGAGGAGAAATGAATTATTCTTTATCGTTTCGTCATATTTATACTTTTACAAAAGAAACAATTTAAGCACATTATTACGTATTCTGCGTCATGTTTCTGTTTAACTTACAGCTCTTTGCTCTGCTACTTCATCATCTTACACACATTTCCTCTTTATTAATTACAAATTTTTACTCGTAAGAAAGGAAAAATGAACAGAAATATGAAAAATAACTTAAATCTATGATCTGTCTGTAATTATCTCGTCATCGTGACATTTAGAAATTAATCGCCATTTCCTCTTTTTTGCAGATTATATTTGCTAACATGTAGTACAGTTTTTCCGTGACCTGTACGATAGACAAACGCATAGCGAATCACAGTTGACGAAAGGGTTTGTGATGGATAACAACCAAATGATTTTTCCAATGCCCTCTAATGCCTTTCTGTTTTCGATCTGATCTTGGTCAACGCTGTAAGAATAACATCACTAAAGCTAACCCGCGGAGACTGTCACATGCCACGCAAATCATTTCACTTATATGACTGCAGCTCTGAATCTACAAACATTCGGCCACTACAGAATATAGAGATCCTACAGAACACTACGGGTTGCTAATCGAGGCATTCCTTCATTTCCGCAAAAACGACTTTTCAAAGAAAACATATGCGTCACTGGTGTGTTATTAAGTCGTTGGCATCTTTGCTGGAACACCAGGCCACCAGTCTAAGCAGGTAACATGTTCAACGCTGCTCCGCAGTAGCCCTGTCATGTTTGTGCGTATCGCGCTTCGCAACACCGCATTCAGTATTGTCCCGGGAGCAGAGAAACCGCAGTGAAAATGGGATTCTGACGCGATCGATGCCGCTTAAACGAAGCGTTTTCAAATGCAGCCACTGGAATATACAGCCCTCGCCAGTAAAAACGAGGTCACTCAACAGGGTCAATACTGTCTTTACGTGCACTCACAAAATGTTTTCTATTAGAGAAAAAGGATGCAAAGTAACCTATCTGCTTCATGTCAAGTACACAAACTCAACAATCAACTCGCACAGGGCAACTGACTGGCAAATAAACTGAAACTCTGAGCATGAGTAATCTATAAATCTGACCAAACTAGAGCCGACATCAAGCTGGGGTACAGTAAGGGAGAATATCGCAAAATAAACCATTGTATCACATTGCCTCGACCGACACACAGCACATCCTGTGGCTGGGGTTTATCTCTGATCAGTTCGCCACGAAATTTCTCTGAATGCAGAGCGTCCCAGGACTATTCAGTATTCAGGAACTTGACATGAACGACCGTTCAAACCAAAAGACCTACTAAAGATGGGCTCTGAAGTACTTACCTGAAGAGCTATCAGCTGCTCTTCAAATGATTGAGATGGCTCTGAGCACTATGGGACTTAATATGTGAGGTCATCAGTCCTCTAGAACTTAGAACTACTTAAACCTAACTAACCTAAGGACATCACACACATCCACGCCCGAGGCAGGATTCGCACCTGCGGCCGTAGCGGTCGTGCGGTTCCAGACTGAAGCGCCTAGAACCGGTCGACCACGCTGGCCAGCGCTGCTCTTCATCTTACATATTGTGAAGCATATATCTTATACTGCAACCTCGTTTTCCGTATTTCGAGAGGTCATAGTTTGGAGAAAAATAAGAAAAACCGTTCTGGAAACACAGGTTTTAAAGTGCATATATTAAGATTTAAGAGCATTGGTTCGTCTTCGCTACTGTGGGACACATCTTTTCTACTGAACACATGCTCATAGCACTTAAGGTACCCATTTTAGACCCCATGTCTACTAGACAACTTTAACTTCTTTTGGTCCTTAACACCTTATATCAAAACAGAGAAAGCAAATAACTTGCAGTAGAAGAGATTCATTTCACAGTATCCAAGATGAAGAGGTGCTCGTAGCTCTCAACGTATGCGGTTTACAGTCCTAGACTTATTGCTTCGAACGATCGTTCCAGTCACATCCCCGAGTATTGATCGTTCCTCCTCGGACAGCCAGTATAGTCCAGAGCGCTCTTACACTGGTAATCGGCATGGTACGTCAGATCTACTTTGAAAATTCTTAGTCTCATGTCAGTAACTAGAAAGTCCGGAAATGTAGTAAAATATTATGTTATACAATGTTTTCCCTTGCAGTACGGTAACCATTTTTAACTGCACATAAGTTTAATTTTATTGCATATTAGGACAACCTACTATGTTTTTTTTTTTTACTACTATATGATTTGACGAACGCTTCGACGGCAATCCATTTATGTTCGTATAATGGAATGTGCTATCTAAGTACTCTTCTCGACTAAAAAAGCAATGTTTTTTTAATATTTTGTATTTCGCTGATGTTATACCTGGTTACTTGAAAATCGCTACACAATGATAACGATACATTAGTATCGAGTGTAAAACAAAACCATACTTTAATTCAACCCGTGACGAAAAGCACTCCGTCTTCAGGCCACAAGTGGGCAATCGGGACCATCCAACCACCGTGTCATCCTCACTGAGGATGCGGGTAGGAGGGGCGTGTGATCAGCACACCGTTCTCCCGTTCGTTATGATGGTTTTCTGTGACCAGAGCCGTAACTATTCGGTCGAGTAGCTCCTCAATTGGCATCACGAGGCTGAGTACACCCCGAAAAATGGCAACAGCGCATGACCACCCGACGGGCACCCATCCAAGTGCCGGCCACGCCCAGCAGCGCTTACCTTGGGTGGTCTGACTGGAACTGGTGTATCCACAGCGGCAAGGCTGTTGCCCAACCCGTGCCAACCAGTGCTGTAAACTAGTATTGTTAAGAAATTGATCATATTGCACCTAAAATTCTTGAAAAACTATAGCTGTATGGTAGCCGACTGTGTCACCACCAAGTACTCGCTATAGTCGACCGTTGGCCGTTAAAACTGCAGCATCAGCCACTATAGGTAAAAACAGTATTTTAACTATTGGGCGTATATGGTATAGCAGGAAGAAAATCAGATTAAATTTGTAGATGCTTTTGTGCTATATATGGAATGAAATTGAGCACACATAACTGCTATGCCTGACAGCAACATTGCCCGGTTGCTCATGCAAGTCGATCTCCATTGTATGACATCATACCTGGTTGCGTCAGCTCTGTTGTAGAGTTCATGAAACGTAGTGACTGTCGAATGGTGGTGAGCGAGTCTCTTGTTAACCCATAGTCAGACGTTTTGAATGTCTGAGAAATCTAGAGAACGTGATGGACAGGGCAAGAGACCGATACCCTTGAAACGATCAAGGATCAAAGCAAGTCAGTGCAGCACGAGTAGTGTGCAAATGTCCATTGAAAGGTAACGTAGTGGAGACCTCGGAATTTGGGCACAGTCACCTGCCGGCCAAAATGTAACGGTACATGTCCAAATTATCGACCTTGGGGACAAGCAGTGATCGTGTTGAGAACCCTATCGCACCCTACTCCATCACGCCAGGTGCTGGGACCGTTGGCGATGACGAATCTACTCTGCCACAGTTCGTTCACTTCTGAGGCTTCACACACGATTACGCCCACTGTGGTGCTGGACACAGAACCAAGACCTACTTGAAAAGTTGAAGAGAGCCTATAACACCCCTTTTGCTAAATGCAAACTGATAAGTGTAACCTGTTTTCAGGATAAAGGATTAAAGCAACCGGACTGTTAGCTTCGTTTCCAAACACAGCACTGTATTAAAAAGACATAATAAAGCTGTAAACGGGATTCGAACCAAGGATCATTAATCAATAGGAATAGTATGTAACCGAGTAAACTATAACTCCAGCCCATATTAACAAACTATTTCAGAATAGTTTTCAATAATTTTTTTTCCTTTACACTCAGAATTCAGAAATAACATATGAACACTTAACATCAGAATTAGGCGAGAGTATGTTAGCAACACCAGTCGCTCACAGCTATAAAATACCCAGCTGTTAAGCACAATCAGAGCCATAGTGTAACGCTTACTAAATGACTAGCTTCATAAACATAATATCTCTTTTAATGAAAATAAATAAATCACTGATCAAAACAATTTCTACAACGTGGCCACTCTAGCACTGTGATATTATTCAACAATACTTTTAGTAGCATTTTCTGTACACAGAAACTCATGGTACATATCTTAAACTCCGTAGCCTTAATTAGGCAAAAGAAATTTCTGACCAATATGAGAATTTAAACGAACTGTTTTCTGCTCCAATTTGATTTTTAGATAACTTTGAACTGCTTATAAACCGCAGTATCCCTGAAACTGATTTGAAAAGTTGACACACGTCTACGAATACTTCAAATACACTGCCTCTTAATATCTTGACAGATCTCCTTTTGCCCGGCGTAGTGCTGCAACTCGACGTGGCATGGACTCAACAAATCGTTGGAAGTCTCCTGCAGAAATATTGAGCCATGACACCTCTACAGCTGTACAGATTGCGAAAGTGTTGCCAGTGCAGTATTTTGTGCACGAACTGACTCTCGATTAAATCCCATACATGTTTGATGGGATTCATGTCGGGCGCTCTGGTCGACCAAATCATCAGCTCAAATTGTGCAGAATGTTCTTCCAACCACTCACGAACAATTGTGGCCCGGTGACATGCTGCATTGCCATCCATAACAATTCCATCGTTCATTGGAAACATGAAGTGCATGAATGGGTGCAGCTGTTCTCCAAGTATCCGAACATAACGATTTCCGGTCAATTATCGGTTCAGTTGGTCAAGAGGAGCCAGTACATTTAACGTAAAACAGCCCACACCATTGTGGAGCCGTCACCAGCTTGGAGAGTGCCTTGTTGACAGCTTTGTCCGTGGCTTCTTGGGATCTGCGCCATACTCGGACCCCGGCATCAGCCCTTACCAACTGAAATAGGACTCAGCTCACCAGGCCTTGGTTTTCCAGTCGTCTATGGTCCAACGATATGGTCACGAGCCCAGGAACGGCGCTGCAGGCGCTGTCGTGCTGTTAGCAAAGGCATTCGCATCGGTTGTCTGCTGCCATAGCCCATTAACGCCTAATTTCGCCGCACTGTCCTAACGAATACGTTAGTCGTACGTCCCGCATTGATTTCTATGGTCGTCCCAAGCAGCATTGCTTGTCTATCACCACTGACAACTCTACGCAAATGCAGCTGCTCTCGATCGCTAAGTGAAAGCCGACGGCCACTTCGTTGTCCGTGGTGAGAGGTAATGCCTGAAATTTTGTATTCTCATCACTGTGGGTCTCGGAACAATGAATTCCCAAACAGTTTCCAACATGGAATGTCCCATGCGTGTAGCTCCAACCAACATTCCGCTTTCGAAGTCTGTTACTTTCCACCGTGCGGCTACAATCACTTCGGAAACTTTTTCACATGAATCACCTTAGTACAAACGACGGCTCTGCAGTGCACTACCCTTTAATATCTTGTATACGTGATACCACCGCCAGTTGTATGTGTGCATATCGTCATCCCATGACTGTATTGATGTTAGCAGAAACTTAAACTTTACATTTATGGATACTCAGAAAGTTTCAGGATAAGGAACATGATCCTTAGACAGATAAGTCATTTAGGTCGGTGATGTTCTCGTTGCACGTCAACATTGAATTTTACAATTGTTTTGACTCACTGCAATGAAATGACTGATACGAGATTAAGTAAACTCTACGTTGCCATGAGGTTTCGACGTGATGATCTGCTGCTACGACTGTACTGAGAAGTACTCGCAATCGAGGCTTTTCATATGAATTGCTCTATTACCTTAGAGAAATAGACTATCTGGTCCTTACCGCCCAAATGGTTCAAATGGCTCTGAGCACTATGGGACTCAACTGCTGTGGTCATAAGTCCCCTAGAACTTAGAACTACTTAAACCTAACTAACCTAAGGACAGCACACAACACCCAACCATCAGGAGGCAGAGAAAATCCCTGACCCCGCCGGGAATCGAACCCGGGAACCCGGGCGTGGGAAGCGAGAACGCAACCGCACGACCACGAGATGCGGGCCCCTTACCGCCCACTAATGACCCTTTCGGCCTACATGGTGGGCGGTAGGCGGTACGGATTTTAAAAACATTGTCATTAGATCTACATAAAATGCGGGCATATAGCATTTGTCAGTTGTAAGTCCAGAATTTTTTCCGGCGTACTTCTTTTTCTAATAATTATCGGGTGTTCAGCATGATCTTGTTGAAACTCTGCCACAATATTTCGTCCCAGACGCGTCCGGCCATCATCTGATGACAAAACAACTCTGAAGAGCCTTGGTGCATTCAAGGTAATTATGCTGAATCTCGCCCTTGCGAAATGTGCTGGCGTCTTTCGGCGCATGCGTCAGGTGATGACATGCGAGGAACAGCCGGATTGTGCGTGCTGCCCTCGGTGATGGAAGTGAGAGATAATCTAATCATTGAGTATCGAACAATACCATCGATTCCGCCGTGACTGGATAATTATACGAGGTGCATTCAAGTTCTAAGGCCTCCGATTTTTTTTCTAATTAACTACTCACCCGAAATCGATGAAACTGGCGTTACTTCTCGACGTAATCGCCCTGCAGACGTACACACTTTTCACAACGCTGACGCCATGATTCCATGGCAGCGGCGAAGGCTTCTTTAGGAGTCTGTTTTGACCACTGGAAAATCGCTGAGGCAATAGCAGCACGGCTGGTGAATGTGCGGCCACGGAAAGTGTCTTTCATTGTTGGAAAAAGCCAAAAGTCACTAGGAGCCAGGTCAGGTGAGTAGGGAGCATGAGGAATCACTTCAAAGTTGTTATCACGAAGAAACTGTTGTGTAACGTTAGCTCGATGTGCGGGTGCGTTGTCTTGGTGAAACAGCACACGCGCAGCCCTTCCCGGACGTTTTTGTTGCAGTGGAGGAAGGAATTTCTTCTTCAAAACATTTTCGTAGGATGCACCTGTTACCGTAGTGCCCTTTGGAACGCAATGGGTAAGCATTACGCCCTCGCTGTCCCAGAACATGGACACCATCATTTTTTCAGCACTGGCGGTTACCCGAAATTTTTTTGGTGGCGGTGAATCTGTGTGCTTCCATTGAGCTGACTGGCGCTTTGTTTCTGGACTGAAAAATGGCATCCACGTCTCATCCATTGTCACAACCGACGAAAAGAAAGTCCCATTCATGCTGTCGTTGCCCGTCAACATTGCTTGGCAACATGCCACACGGGCAGCCATGTGGTCGTCCGTCAGCATTCGTGGCACCCACCTGGATGACACTTTTCGCATTTTCAGAGGTCGTCATGCAGGATTGTGTGCGCAGAACCCATAGAAATGGCAACTCTGGAGGCGATCTGTTCAACAGTCATTCGGCGATCCCCCAAAACAATTCTCTCCACTTTCTCGATCATGTCGTCAGACTGACTTGTGTGAGCCTGAGGTTGTTTCGGTTTGTTGTCACACGATGTTCATTAAATTGTCGCACCCACGAACGCACTTTCGACACACCCATAACTCCATCACCACATGTCTCGGTTCAACTGTCGATGAATTTCAATTGGTTTCACACCACGCAAATTCAGAAAACGAATGATTGCACGCTGCTCAAGTAAGGAAAACGTCGCCATTTTAAGTATTTAAAACAGTTCTCATTCTCGCCGCTGGCGGTAAAATTCTATCTGCCGTACGGTTCTGCCATCTCTGGGACGTATTGACAATGAACGCGGCCTAATTTTAAAACAATGCGCATGTGTCTATCTCTTTCCAGTCCGGAGAAAAAAAATCGGAGGCCTTAGAACTTGAATGCACCTCGTAATTACCGGATTCCAATTTTCATCCAGTTGAAAGCCGTTATCACGATTTATATGGTTATCGCCAAGACGAATTTCGACCGATTCTTTAATTACTGAATCCCAGAAAACTGGAAACTGCAGCTAACGTTTCTGTTTTGCTGTATTTCACTGAGTGTCCCGTGGAAACTGCGTTCTGCTACTGCTGATTTTAACAGTTGCCGAAGACAGGCGTATCTTTCGTGTTCTGTACAACGTTCCTGGACAGGGAATTTTGTAAATGCCCGTTTACTTTTTAGTTGTAAGTCATCTTTAACGGATCCAACCACGGACAAACTGTTCGCTGGATAGGTCACTGCGACATTCTGTGTGTAGAAAAACCCACGCACACAGATCTCTATCTCAAGGCGTCTAGCTGCCATAACCCCGCACAAACCGACTGTGTTCTGAGCACCTTCATACATAGGGTGCTTGTAGTATCGGACGATGAAAACCTTTACGCGGAATTAGAACACTTGGAGAAGGCTTGTAAAGAGAATGGCTACACTTCACGCCAAATAAGGAAGGCCATCCACAAATATAATAACAAGAAGCAACGCACTGAGGAGTCTGACGAGGACTATAAATCAATTACGTTCCTTTAACATTCCGGGATTGTGTCTTCTAAAATAGACAGATTGCTTGGGAAAAATTAAACCAAGGTTATCTTGGCCCTGGTTGGATCCGTTAAACACGACTTAAAACTCAAAAAGTGGGCGTTTACAAAATGCCCTGTGAGTGTGGTGCTGCATACACAGGCCGGACGAGACGAACTGTCCAGGAACGTTGTACAGAACACGATAGCTACTGTTAAAATCATTAGTAGCAGAGCACTGTGTTTCCTTGGGACACTCAATGGAATACAACAGAGCAAAAATTGTACGTCCAATTTCCAGTTTTTGCGGATTCAGTACTCAAAGAATCGGTGGAAATATGTTTTGCCGATAACCTTATAAATCGTGATAACGGCTTTCAGCTGGATAAAAATTGGAATCCCGTAATTAAAATTATCCAGTCACAGCGGAATCGACGGGATCGTTCGATACTCAGTACTTAGAACATCTCTCACTTCCACCACCGAGGGCAGCACACACAACTCGGCTGTCCCGCGCACGTCATCACGTGACGCATGCGTCGGAGGACACCAGCACATTTCGTATGGGCGAGATTCGGCATAAATATAGTGATTGCACCAAGGCCCATTCCATTCTGTTATTTTAATTTCTTCTTTCTATAATTACTGTCTTTCGGTTGAAGAGCAGCGTGTATGCTGCTGCCAGCCCGCCCCAGATGGGGCATTGAAACACAATCATCATCATCATCATCATTTAAGACTGATTATGCCTTTCAGCGTTCAGTCTGGAGCTTAGCCCCCCTTATACAGTTCCTCCATGATCCCCTATTCAGTGCTAACATTGGTGCCTCTTCTGATGTTAAAGCTATTACTTCAAAATCATTCTTAACCGAATCTAAGTACCTTCTCCTCGGTCTGCCCCGACTCCTCCTACCCTCTACTGCTGAATCCATGAGTCTCTTGGGTAACCTTGCTTCTCCCATGCGTGTAACATGACCCCACCATCTAACCCTGTTCGCCCTGACTGCTACATCTATAGAGTTCATTCCCAGTTTTCCTTTGATTTCCTCATTGTGGACACCCTCCTGCCATTGTTCCCATCTACTAGTACCTGCAATCATCCTAGCTACTTTCATATCCGTAACCTCAACCTTGTTGATAAGGTAACCTGAATCCACCCAGCTTTCGCTCCCATACAACAAAGTTGGTCGAAAGATTGAACGGTGCACAGATAACTTAGTCTTGGTACTGACTTCCTTCTTGCAGAAGAGAGTAGATCGTAGCTGAGCGCTCACTGCATTAGCTTTGCTACACCTCGCTTCCAGTTCTTTCACTATGTTGCCATCCTGTGAGAATATGCATCCTAAGTACTTGAAACCGTCCACCTGTTCTAACTTTGTTCCTCCTATTTGGCACTCAATCCGTTTATATTTCTTTCCCACTGACATTACTTTCGTTTTGGAGATGCTAATCTTCATACCATAGTCCTTACATTTCTGATCTACCTCTGAAATATTACTTTGCAAACTTTCAATCGAATCTGCCATCACAACTAAGTCATCCGCATAAATAAAAACACAATAAAGGGGAAAAAAATACAAGGCTCTTTAGTAGTTGTCCACTCACTTGAAGATGGCCGGATGTCTCTGGGCAGAAATATCGTGGCAGAATATCGACAGGATCCGGCTACACATCAGAAAATTATTAGCAGAACACTTCTTTCGTAATTATTATAATATGCTTTAACTTGCGGTAAGTCACTTCATAAATTTTATAAATAAATGTTACATCCTTACTTCATAAGTTACCATTACTGTGGAATCTGCGTGCGGTTAGAAAATTTTACTTTCAAGACAGAAGCAAAAGTGGATGATAACTAAAAAATGTTGACTACCCCTGCCTCAGAGCATTCCAGATTATGCCACATTGCAGTACCCTTTTATAACAATTTGGAAATGATTTTGCCTCACTTCCCACTTCTGGATGTACAAAATGCCGCAGTTAGATATTGATAGTCTGAATTGGTCTTGACGCGCTAACTTCGCGCTGTCCCTCCTTATCCTTTGGCATGTAAACACCTCCCATAAATAGAGGGACTTCCTTGCACCTTTTCTTTCGTACCCGTTATAATTCTATCGATTCCGTATGCATGAACCAGGGAAAAGACAAATTCGTATTATATTTGAATTATACAAGGAACATATCTCCTAATTACATTCAGTGTCTGGCCTATATACCTCTTAATTACATTACATTTTTCATAATTACATTCAGTGTTTCATCCTCCAAATTGGTGGTTCTGCGATACGGGTGGTAACTTATCCAAGCAAAAATTTTCATACTCTCAAGCCCCAAAATAAGTCTCATATAAAGAAAGACCGAGGGGGAGATGCTGAGATGTGAACAGGTCATAAGGACTAATCCTGAATTGGTTTACATTCGATAAAGGAAAAGCATACGTAATACAACAATAACACAATAATAATAATAACACATCAATATTTATTTAAATGGCCATAAAGTGTTAATGTTACAACGTTAATGAGAAAGAGTACTGGTAAAACAAGGCCAATCTTGTGTCAAGTAGTACACTACACTGAGGTGACAAAACTCATACCTCGCAACATAGTGTTAGACGTCTTTTGCCCTGCGTAGTGCGAAACTCGACGTGGCATGGACTCAACAAATCGTTGGAAGCTCCTGTAGAAATGTTGGAGCCATACAGCCTCTTACAACGGTCCATAACTGCGAAAGTGTTGCCGATGCAGAATGTTGTGTACGAACTGACCTCTCGATCAAGTCCCAAAAATGTTCGCCGGCCGGAGTGGCCGTGCGGTTCTAGGCGCTACAGTCTGAAGCCGAGCGACCGCTACGGTGCACGTTCTAATCCTGCCTCGGGCATGGATTAGATGTGTGTGATGTCCTTAGGTTAGTTAGGTTTAATTAGTTCTAATTTCTAGGCGACTGATGACCTCAGAAGTTAAGTCGCATGGTGCTCAGAGCCAGTTGAGCCCAAAAATGTTCGATGGGATTCATGTCGGTCGATCTGGGAAGCCAAGTCACTCTCTGGAATTGTCGAGAATGTTCTTAAAACACATGAGAACAATTGTGGAACGGTAACATGGCGCTCTGTCATCCGTAAAAAGCCCATGAACGGCTGCAAATGATGCTGATGATATATGGTTTTGAGGGGCGCTCACCGGCATGGTTGTCGGTACCCGCACTCATTCCCAGTCTCTGCGCTGTCCAATCTCACCATTTCCTGAATGATAATGAAAGGATGAGTACAACAAAAACACCATGTCCTCAACCGGATAAAATCCCCGACCCGGCCAGGAATCCAACCTAGGACCCCGTGACCAAGGGGCAACAACGCTAACCATTAGACCACGAGGTGCTTACGGTTGCAAATGGCCTTCAAATACCCGAACATAACCGTTTCGAGTCAATTATTGGTGCAATTGGGCCAAGGAGCCAGTCAGTTAGATGTAAACACGGCCCACGCCATTATGAAGCTACCACCAGCTTACACAGGGCCTTGTTGGCAACTTGCGTCCATGACTTCGTGGAGCCTGTGCCTCACTCGAACCCTGCCATCAGCTCTTACCAAACGAAAGCGGTGCTCAGCTGACCAGCCCACGTTTTCCAGTCGTCTTGTGTCCAACGGATATGTTCACAGATCCAAGAGGGGCGCTGCAGGTAGTGTCGTGCTGTTAGCAAAAAGCACTCGCGTCGGTCGTCTGCTGCCATTGGCAGTTATCGCCATATTACGCCGCACTGTCATAACTGATACATTAGTCGAACTTCCCACATTGATTTCTGCAGTTCTTTCAAGCAATGTTGCTTGCCTGTTAGCACTGACAACTCTACACAAATGCCGCTGATTTCCGTCGTTTATGGGTAGGCCGTCGGCCACTGCGTTGTCCGTGGTGAGCGGTATAATGCCTGAAATCTGGTATTCTCAGCACACTCTTGACACGGTGGATCTCGGAATATTGAAACCCCCAACGATTTCCGAAATGGAGTGTCCCATGCGTCTAGCTCTAAATACCGTTCCGTGTTCAGAGTCCGTTTATTCCCGTTGTGTGGCCGTACTCCCATAATCACGCCGGAAACCTTTTCCTATGTATCACCTGAGCACAAACGACAGCTGCGTCAATGCAGTGACCTTTAAAACCTTGTGTGCACGCTACTACCGCCATCTGCATATGTGCACATCGCAGTCCCATGACTTTTGTCATTTCAGTGTATTACCACAGCTCTGGTTACAGCAGCTGCAATAATAGCCTCCGCGCTGTCAGCCCGTAATGCCCCAGATGTCGATGCACTGTTCACGTCGATATTTGTTCGGCTTCAAACAAACGCTTCTCCTGACTCACGATATTCGACGTGACTATCATACTGCACGGTCTAGAGAACGATATGTCTGTCCTCTCAGGCGTTAGTTGCGTGAGGCTGTTGGGGACCTGCTTGATGTG
Source organism: Schistocerca cancellata (assembly GCF_023864275.1). Taxonomy (NCBI): domain Eukaryota; kingdom Metazoa; phylum Arthropoda; class Insecta; order Orthoptera; family Acrididae; genus Schistocerca; species Schistocerca cancellata. The sequence goes on along the minus strand of NC_064630.1, from coordinate 354,441,460 downwards.
GAGTACGATCCTCTCGAAACCGTCAATATTTTCGGTGATGCCAACCCGATGAACGCAACCAGAAATATCGCTAAACGATTAACGGTCCTTCCGATAGGCCATTACCCTAACACCGTTGCTTTTAGATAAATGTTACTAGACGTCTGTTGGATATGTTCCAATCTGTGTCTTCCCCTACAGTTTTTACCCTCTACAATTGCCTCTCGTACCACGGAGTTCATTCGTTAATGTCCACCTGGTTAGCTGAGTGGTGAGGTGCTTGTCTCCTACGCAGCAGGCCCGGGTTTGATTCTCGGCCGGGTTGGAGATTTTCCCCGCTCGTGGACTGGGTGTTGCGTTGTGCTCATCATCATTTCATTCTCATTACCTGCACGCAAGTCGCCCAATGTGGCGTCGACTGAAACCAGACTTGCACTCGGGCGACTGAACTTCCCCGGATGGGGCCTCCCACCCAACAATGCTATACGATCATTTCATTTTGTTCGTTGATGTCTTAACACATGTGCTGTCATCCTGTCCCATGTACTTCTGAGTGTTTTCCATTTGTTCCTTACTTCGCCAATTGTGCTCCAAACGCACATTTCCAGAAATTTCTTCCTAAAATTAAGGCCTACGTTTTACACCAATAGACGTCTCTTGGACTGGAATGGCCTTTTTGTCTGTGCACTCTGTTTTCTATGTTCTCTTTACTTCGACCGTCATGGGATATTTTGCTTCCAAGCTAGGAGAATTCCTTACATTTGTAGTCTCAAGTTTTGATGTTAAGATCCTCGCTATTTTCATTTTTGATTCTTCTCATTACTTTCACCTTTTTTCCTATTAACTCTCAACCTACATGTTGCACTCATTAGGTTGTTCACTGCATTCATCAGGTCTGTATTCCTTCTTCACTTTTAGTGATGACAGCAATTTCATCAGTGAATGGATATCCTCTTTTCCCGAATTTTAATTTCCATCATTGCTTCTTCGACGCACAGATTGAACAGTAGAGGCAAGAGACTGCATCTCTATCTTACACCCTTTCTCTCCGAGAATTTCATTCTTTTGGTCTTACAGCCTTACTGCTCCCTCTTGATTCATGCACGTATTGTATTTTATCCGCCTTTCCCTATAAAGTACAATTTTTTCTCAGATTTTCGAATATCTTGCATCATTATACATTTTTTAACGCTTTATATAGATTGAAAAATCCTATGGACGCTTCTTGATTTTTGGTCACGCTCCTTCCATTATCGAGCCCTTTGTAAAATAAAATCTGATCACCAGCTGACATATCATAAATATTCCAGTCAGCAGATTGTATTTAAGAGCAGTTAAGCTGACTGTTCTCGCACTTATCTGGTCTTGCTACCTTTGGAATTGTGTGGATGATATTTTTTCGAAGGTGTGACGGTACGTCGCCAGTCACATAGACGCTACACACCAACTAGAAGAGCCGACTGGCTGCCTCTTCCTCCAGTGATTTTAGGAATTCCGGTGTAATGTTATCTATCCTTTCTGCCTTTTTCGATCTCAAGACTTCTAGAAGTATTTTATATTCTGACTCTAATAATGGATCCAGTATGTCTCCCAAATGAACGCGAATTACTTCTTCTATTAGGTCATCGCATAAGTCTTCGCCCTCATGGAGTCACTCAATACACTCCTTCCACCTGTCTGCTCTATCCTTTGCATTTAACATAGCACTCTTTCAATTTCAACGAAAGTTGTTTTGACTTATCTCCACGAAAAGTCAGTCTTCACCTTGCTTCCACTGCATTTCCTATTTATTTCATCCATATGGGATCTATATTGCTATATTCCTGTCTTCCCCAGTACATTTTTGTATTCTCTTCTTTCGTCGATCAGTTGAAGAACTTCTTCCATTACGCAAGGTTTCTTCGCAGTTACCTTCCTTGTACCTACGTTTGTCTGTTCAACATCTATGATTGCCTTTTTCAGAGATGTGTATTCCTCTTCGACCGGTATTTCTTACCACTGCATCTACAGCCTTAGAGAACTTCAAACACGTCTCATCATTCCTCAGTGCTCTATTGCCCGTCTTCCTTGGACACTGTTTCTTCTGGACGATTCTGTCAAACCTCAGGCTACTCTTCATAGTTACTAAACTGTGTACAGAGTCTATATATGCTCCTGTGTGAGCCTTACAACCCAACTCCGGGTTCTGGAATTTCTTTCTGACCATGTTGTAATCCAGCTGAAATTCTGTGGTGTCATTCGTGAACAGAGCATTCGCTATTGCCATCGAAAGTTATTACAGGAATCAAATAATATTTCTCGTCTGTCATTCCTACAGACAAACCCTTACTTCCTGTAACCCTTTCTTCGATTCACTATCACGCAATAACTTCTTATCCCCCATTATTACTGTATTACCCCTTCAGTATGATCATATACTTTCTCTATGTCTTCATCTTCTGCTTGCGACGTCGGTATGTGTACCTGAACTGCGGCGTTGGTTTGCCGTCGAATCTGACGAGATTGAACCAATCACTGGACAGTTCACAGTACCTCACTGTCCACTATTTTCCTATTCATAACATCCCTCACAAGATCAAGACGGAAACTCTGCATTTTGCTTTCTAGATTTTATAGCTATTCTACTATTTTCAGATTTCTGACATTCCATTCTCTGACTCGTAGAACGTTATCTCGTCGTTGTTAATTCCATTCTTTTTTTATGATCGCTCCCCCTAGATGGTCCCCTCCAAGGGATCCGAATGCGAGAATAATCCGGCATCATTTGCCAATAGAGAGATCACCATGACACCTTTTTTTCGATTACAGGCCACATATCATGTAGATACACATTTCGTGAATTTAACGTAGTGAATTCCATTACCTGCTTCATCCTCATGCCGCTGATCTCTGCTGATTCTTCAGCTTTCTAAGGTACGTTTCCTCTTCTCCCCCCCCCCCCCCCAGCCCCAAGGTCAAGAGGGTGCCCTTTAGCTCTGTCTTCCCTTCCACCTTCTTTGACGAGGCTGTTGGAAGAAGGGGGATGAATTGATATGGCAGAAGTCTTCTCTCGCTATTGCTGACAATTTTTATTCACTACTGATGATTTTTATGCATTAAAACCCGAAACCCACGACCTTTCGAGTAGTAGTCAACGAAGCTATCACTAAACCTTCTTAAACGAGAGAGATAATACGAGTATGTTCTCAGAAACAACCAAAATTCAAATGCGATTTCTTAATGAGAGACATGGCACGTGATGTTTCCGTACATAAAGAATGTAGACTGCATTACTCCTGCCTACTTTGCACAGTTGCGCTGTAATGCAAGTACTTTGCATATCCAAGCACGTAGTATACTTCACTCCTATTTGATATTCCCTGCATGCCGCGTTCGTGGTGTTGCAGTTTAAATGGGCAGCAGTGTAAATGTTTTGTATGTCAGTGTGATTAGAAACAGACACTCCAGGGTCAAATTGCAGATATTTTCGCCAGATAAAAAGACATTGCCAGTTTTGTGGAAACGTCATTTCGTAACCACGTTTCCTGGAAAATTGCTCCTAACCCGAAGCAAATGCGTTTAACGACTGAAGCCCTCGGTGCGTTTACTGAAAACGGCAGCTACCATTTTTCATCCAGTTTGATAGTCTGGTAGCTCGATTTTCCATCCTTCAAAGTTTCCAGAAAGCGGAGTCCGTCAGCCTTAAAACGTTGCCGTTACGCTTGTGAGGGGGGCGCCAATGGCGCGTCGATATCGCTGAAAGATTCAGGCGACCCGCTTACTACCTTGAGACCCAGCCCTCTGCAGACTTCAGCGGCCGCTGAATAAACAAGAGCTTCAGCGCCGCGCATTATATATAACTCGCCTCCACGGCTTACGTCTACTCATTTTTAGTAGCCATCATACTGCGGTATTCAGGAAAAGTGTTACGGCCAGACGAAATTAAAACCGTCTGGCCATAACTGTGGGTTCTTTGATTGCTCTGGGAAACAGCTCATCGTACTACAAGAAAAATTAGTTTACTTCGTTACATGAATGAATGAGAAGATTAACATAACTTGATACAATCATTTGCCACAGGAGTGCATTATAACTTATAACTGTCACTGGTTATTAAAGCACCACTGGATGCACTGATTAACAATCTGTTCAACATTCACAAACGTACCTTTCCATCTTAGACTTGAGTAACACTTTAGACCTGCTCGGTGATGCTGACAGCCGGCCGGGGTGGCCGAGCGGTTCTAGGTGCTACATTCTGGAACTGCGCGACCGCTACGGTCGCTGATTCGAATCCTGCCTCCGGCATGGATGTGTGTGATGTCCTTGGGTTAGTTAAGTTTAAGTAGTTCTAAGTTCTAGGGAATTGATGACCTCAGAAGTTAAGTCCCATACTGCTCAGAGCCATTTCTTTTTTTTATGCTGTCTGCTTCAGATGAGGTCACCAACTGGGCAGAGTGCTTCCAAGTTCAGCTCTATATTGACCTCCGTGACAGGGCGCTGCTGTGTTGAGAGTGAGGGGTTTCTTCTTCAGATTCTCCCATTCAGCACTGCGGATTGCGGCTACCTGTCGATAGTGTCTGCCGGCTTCGGTGTAGCACTGCAATCTATGGACGATACTATGAAAAGGGAACTGCAATCCCTGGACGATACTATGAAAAGAACTCGTGGTTTCGTTCAAACACACCGAAAAGTTCACCAATTTGACCTAAACTCGTGTCTGTCTTCAAGTGGGATGAACATCACTTTGAACATCTTAATTTGTGTGAATACGGGGTGGGAAGAGGAATTCCGCCTTATGCTAGACACCTTTTTTTCTGTTTTGTTTCACCCAGACGTGTTTCAGCAGATTTTGTGCTATCTTCGGTGGGTTCTTTTCTTATTTTTTAAGTTACACGTTACTGTTGAACATTTAATTTGGTAGCTTTTCTGCTGCAGAAGCTACTACTTCTCATGGTTTTGATGTTCAGCCGTACCATGTGAGTTAAAAAATAAAAAAAGAAGCCACTGAAGATAGCACAAAATTTGCTGAAACATGTCTGGGTGAACCAAAACAGAAAAAAATGTCTTGCGTAAGGCGGAATTCCTCTTCCCATTTCGTAGCAAGCACGGACATAACAAGAAGAACTGCAAAACCACAAGATGATTATGTGTGAATACCTTTTTTGAACCGACTTTCACTGAGACAGTAGATTGATACATTCAGCTGCAAAAAATAAATTTGCCCAACACATAGACGCGAAGATGATAGTTGCAAAAAGATGAGCGTGAAATTGGGAAACAGTACAAGTCGCGCAACAGAGGGAAGGCAACAGAACCTGATCTGATGTTCCTTAGGTTCTGTAGAGTGGGAATAACAGAACTCACCTGGAAAATATTTACAATAAGACTGGTGTGGGATTTCCCCTTGTTAGTGAACATGACAGAAGATGCTGCGAATGGTCACCACTGACGCTGATGCAGCGCTATGCTTTATTTATCAAATTCTTAGTGGCGTGCAGCACCTCTGCTCGCGAGATAACAACAGTACCGTTTTCAGTGTTCTATTGTAGCTCTTCCAGCGCGTGAGGATAATCTGAGTACACCTCATCCAACAATATGTTCCTAAGGTGATAATCAAGTGGAGAGAGATCAGGCGGTGGAGGTGACCAGGAGATTGCAGTGCCGCTGCTCACTGTCCACTTTTACGTCTACATATATACTTTGCAAGTCACAGTGTAGTGCTTAGCGGAGGGTACCTTGGACCACTACAAGTCGTTTCCTATTCCGTTTCATTTCCAGAGAGAGCGAGAGAAAAGCATCTGTTTGTATGGCTTCGTATAAGCCCTAATTTTTCATATCTTCGTGATCCTAATGCGAACTGCATTTTACCACCAATATGATTGTTCTAGAGTCTGCGTCAGATGCTGATTCTCTAAACTTTCTCTGTAGTGTTACTCGAAAAGAACGGCCCCTTCCCTCCAGGGATTCCCGTTTGAATTTCCGAAGCATCTCCGTAACTCTTGCGTGTTATTCGACCCTACTAGTAAAACATCTTGCAGCTGGACTCTGAATTGTTTCAATGGTTTCCAATTATCCGATTTGGCGCGGATCCCGAATACTCGAGCAGTAGGCTTACTGAAGAGTAGGTTACACTAGCGTCCTATATGCGGTCGCCTTTACATATGAGCCACACTGTCCTAAAATTCTCCCTGTAAACCGTAGTCCACAATTCGCCCTACGGTCGCAGGTTCGAATCCTGCCTCGGGCATGGATGTGTGTGATGTCCTTAGGTTAGTTAGGCTTAAGTAGTTCTAAGTTCTAGGGGACTGATGACCTAAGATGTTTAGTCCCATAGTGCTCAGAGCAATTTGTACCATTTTGAACAATTCGCCTTCCCTACCACAACCCTCACATGCTCGCTCCATTTCATATCGCTTTGTAACGTTACGCTCAGGTACTTAAAAGACGTGACTGTGTCAGGCAGGACACTACTTATGCTGTATCCGTACGTTACCGGTCTGTTTTCCTACCCATGCGCGTTAACTTACAACTTCAAGAACTCGTGTGGATGTCGTCAGAACGGTTGTGCTGAAAATACCCACACAGTCGTTCTTTTGCTATGAGTTGATCCACATATGGAATTAACAGTTTCCAGGCATACTGGTTAGCATGAACAGTTTGGTGGAACGATCATGATACCAACTTGAGATTATGCAACGCCTCTTTAAAATACTGATCGGGATTTTCTAATGCGAAAAGGTGCATGTTCTGTGAGTTCACATACCTTTACAGGGTGAACTAGGCCTTAGCTGAAGAAGTGAAAAACTGAGGATCCAAATGGCCTGATTCCACTTCACTCAGAAACCAACGACTGGAGTCAGCACTTTTTAACTTATGCACAAAAACAGTCCTTGTAAAAATACAGGAGCTGCTCCTTTACGATAATTTTTCGACACGACACTCACTTAATTTCCATTTGCAAAGTTTAACGGCGTTGAGATATCGTCGAACATCATTTCGGGATTCCATTCAATTGAGAAATTGTTTTGTGGTGCTCGAACTCTTTTGGGATAACTACAGTTCTTGCTCGCTACGGATCCAGTTTCTTTCCATTTTGGCACTATGTTGTACGGCCAGTTCTTGCTGAAGGTTTTACCAAAGCATTTACAGTATTAACACTATGCATCCGGTGACACCACAGTGGTTCATGCCCGAAATAGAGGTCAACGGCCGGTGACACCATAGTGGTGTCGTCACCATAGTATCGTGCAGTGGCCGGCGACAGCACCTTAGTATCTTTTGCATTCAGTTAGTCTTTTTTTTGTTAGGTAACAATAAATTACACACGTGAACAAGTTTTTTGTTTTTATAAGTACTTGTGCCCTTTCATCATGGCAGACGACAGAGATGACACGATTATTTACGATGAATGCGCGGACGAATAGGCCGATTGGGAAGAAGACATTGGATATCGAAAAAAATGAAAGTGAAGCAGAATCGTCGGAAGATAGTGAAACACGTCCGAGAAGAATTTGGCGAACGCTACAGTTGCCAACTGATTCGGATGAATCAGACGTAGAAGGCAGTAGATAATTGTCAGACTTTGATTGCCGGCAGGAGTGGCCGAGCGGTTCTAGGTGCTACAGTCTGGAACCGCGCGACCGCTACTGTCGCAGGTTCGAATCCTGCCTCGGGCATGGATGTGTGTGATGTCCTTAGGTTAGTTAGGTTTAAGTAGCTCTAAGTTCTAGGGGACTGATGACTTGAGCATTTAAGTCCCATAGTGCTCAGAGCCATTTGAACCATTTTTTGAAGACTTTGATTTAGCGAGGACCAATAATAAATTTGAAGGATCCCCGGGTCCAAACATATTTCCCATAGATACATAGAGCGTCGAGGATATCGTCGAATTATATATTGCGAACGATCTATTTGAATACATTAGCAACGAAACCAACAAATACTACAATCAAAATTGCAATAGAAGGAAATTAGATTTAAAAAATGCCAAATTTGTCGACGGTATGGTCCCGAACATAGAAAATGGCTTCGGCTTGCTATCCTTATGGAAATTGTAAGAAAAGAAAGCATTGACGATTATTGGTCAACGAATCCGTTGATAGACACCTATATTTCGCAATACGATGTCCCACAACCGACTCAGACAAATATTATCATTTTTACATCTTTCCGACAACAACAATAAACCGGATAATGCCGACCGGCTTTTCAAAATGCAAGTCGTATTGATTATTTTTCCAAAAAGTTTAAATAAACAAATATTCGAAACAAAGAAATTTTGTGTATCTTAGAAATTTCATGAAAGTAGGGGAACAGGGTTGAGAACTTAAGAAAACTAACGATGAGATTAGTAACACTTAAAAATATATAATCTCCCGATAATGTCAAGAACGGCCAGCGATAAGCCAAGTAATCCGAATTAACGCTGCCGGCGCCAAGCGAATCAATTTGTACGAGACGTGCGGAAGGCAAAGTGTTAAACTCTTGTTCAGAGAGTTCCGTACACGTTTTCCAAGAACTGGACTTCGCGTAACACTCAACAATAAACACTCGCTGTTTTTTCGTGAGCACAATTTTTTTTGCCCTTAACTGGTCACTAAAAACGTCTGCTCCTTCACTCACTCAAATGTAATAATGTAGTGAAGTACTTGGGACAGAGTATCTGGGAACTACGCACGCGCCGACAAATGACAGCACAGGTAGGTGCATGCAAATCATAGATTAAGCTGTATTACAATCTTCCCCTACAGTTTTTACCGTCTAGAGTGGAAGTTATCTCACGGTATCATAAGACATATAGGTCATCGTGTACCTTCTTCTTGTCTGTGTTTTCCACATCTTACTTACTTCGTCGATTCTGTGGAGAGCCTCCTCATTCCTCGTCTTATTTCTGATACGAGGGCTGTCCAGAAAGTAAGTTACGATCGGTCGCGAAATGGAAACGACTATGAAAATCCGATAAAGCTTTGCAAAGATGTGTTGGGCCGTGTCTCTAGTATGACTCTAGGTAGAATTATGTCGCTCTTTTCGTTCCTGACCTCTTAGTGAGCGCGTGAAGATGTTATAGAAAATAATGTCTCCCGCCAAGTACGACGGCCTAGTGAGAATTTTCCCCTGAAGCTATGCAACCAACATTACATAACTATTGTGCGGTTTCTTCTTCAAGACAATTCTCAGCCTCATTCTGCAGGGGCAATGAAGATGTTCCTGCATCGTTTCAATTGGAAACGTTTGGTTACCCACAATACAGCCCATAATTGTCTCCCACTGAGTTTCATCTCTGCTCAAACGAACCGCTGGCTATGAAGACAACAGTTTGGCACTGACAACGAGCTTTAGTCCAGCGTAGAGAATTGGCGGAAAGCACTGGCGGCTGACTTCTATGATGAGGGTATTGGAAAGTTGGTACAACGCTACGACGAATGTCTGAGTCAGAACGGCGACTACGTAGAGAAGTAGCTGAAAGGTGTAGCTAATTGTTACAAATGAAACATTTCTGATTTTCACTGTGATTTTCATTTCGCGATCAATGGTAACTTACTTTATGGACAGCCCTCGTATTTTCAAGCCACCTAATTTTGAACATACTTATACAGCACTACTTATACAGTACCAAACTTCAAACGCTTCGACTCTCTTCTTTTCCATTGTTCCCACAGACCATGGTTCATTACCTTAATGCTGTGCTCCAAGCTTCATTCTAAGAAATTTCTTCTACAGATCAAGGTCTGTGTTTGATCCTGGCATTCTTTTAGGCAGGAGTGCCTTCCTTTCCTGCGTTAATCTGCTTTTTATGTCCTCCTGGCTTTGTTCGCCATGTGTTATTTTCCTTCGAAGGAACATTTGCTTAGCTTCGTCTGCTTCGTACTTCTCAATTGTAATGTAAAGTTTATACATAATCTGAATTCTGGTAGTCCTCATTAGTCTCGACTTTCTTGGCTTTAACCTCCACCCATATTCCTTACTCATCAAACTATTCATACCATTCAACAGGTCTTCACATTTACTGAGAATAGCAATGTCACCGGTTAATGCTATCACTGACATCCTTACACTCTGAATTTCATCCCAATTCTTGAATCTCTGTTTCCGTCACTGCTTCTTCAATGTATAGACTAAGCACCAGAGGCGAAAGACTGCATCTCTCTAACTCTTTTAATCTAGCAGTTCGTTCTTCGTCTCCCATATTTATTGTTCTCTCCAAGTTCTTTAACATTTTCTGCATTATCTGTCTTTCCCTATAGCTTGTTGCAGTTTTTCTCAGAATTTCGAAAATCTTGGACCATTTTATATTTTCGAACGCCTTTTCTAGGCTTACAAATACTATGAAAGTACCTGAGTTTTCTTATATCTTGCTTGTATTATCAAGTGCAATGTCAAAACTGCCTGTCTGTGGACTTAATCGTTTCTAGAGACGAACTGATCGCCATCTAAAAGCTCCCCAGTTTTCTTTTCTGTTAGTACCAGGATTATTATAGAATATGTATTGTGGTCGCGTTTGATGATTTTTCTGTAGACCAAACAACTGTTGGTCGCATAGGCACAGGTCGTGGCACACCTACATGTCTTAACCATTTTTGAGATGTAGAAGGCAATAGCAGAGGTAAGACTGATATCATGTTTCTTTATGCCTAAAAAGCATTTTATGCGATTCCGCACCGCTTCTACTGAACGTCATACTTGCATAAGAAATATCCGATCAGACGTGTGACAGCGAACAGTTCACAGTACGTCGTTTTTCGTGGAGAGGCGTTGTCAAAGGGAAGGTAGCTTCTAGCGTATCTGATGGTAGTGTGACATAGCCGCCGCTCTTCACGATATATTGAAATGTCTACAGCGTTTTTCCATCTGTTAGTAGAGAACGGATTTGCGTGCAGTGCTTTCACAGTACTCTAACGTTGTTACAAAATGCAGATACTGTAGTTCATCCGTTTTTATCTGCACAGTTAGCCTCGATACAAGTTTATCCGTCGAATCATTCTGAAAAGTTGGTGGTGTGAGCAGTTCACTAATAATAATGTAGTCCACACCAAAATTTGCAATTCACGTACTTTAATTGCACTTGGTTGCTAAATAAAATATTGTTTCTGCTTCTTGTTATCCCACAAACTGCAGTGTATGCCAATCAATCATGTTTCTTGTGAGAACTGCGTGGAAACCACACTTTATCATTCCAGCAATAGAAAGACTAAGTCGCTTGTGCAGTCGACGAATGCTGTGACACATTCGCATACAACAATGCCAGTGATTGCTGTTTCCGCAGCTTTATACATTCTTGAGGAACCTCAAGGCAAATTAGGACCAAAAATTTTTTGACAGTATAATTTGTGATATCTCTATGTCATTTAACGTTTATCAGCGGAATAGTATTGTTAAACTAGTCATTTGTACACTGTGGTCTTGCATAACCAGGTTTTAAGAATTTGAACAAGTATGCCTGCTACGCACCGCAGTATGCAGGACAAAGGTCACAACCATTTCTTACCCATCCAGTTTCTGTCTAAATGAAACTAGTAATTACTGTGAATTCCTAAATGTATTAAGTATTCTTTTATCATGTGTGCCTGGTGTAAGAGATATGTTTGTTTTCTTCAACCAATAGGCACTTCGCATTTTGGTGACAACTACTGGAAATAATCAAGCAACTCTTTCATTGTTGGTACAATAAACATTACTCAAAAATTATCGTAAGAACTGTGAGACAGAAATTGTTTTAAAATATTTCATGTCGACGTACTAAAGTCTCGATTGATGGACGTTTCTGTAGTGTAACATTATACGCTGCCTTGAATTTCTTTCCTCTGCTAGTCACTTGTGTAACAATAAGATTAGCACCAATTTAGCTGACAATATGAACTGCACGTTATTCACACAGTTAATGATTTAAGATATTTTTGTCATGGTTCAAGTGCATAAAATTAGCGTATGTGCATTTCGGACGTCGCGCTCCGTGACGCTATGTTCTCTTGTCACGGCTGCGTCTGCTTATTCACCGATTCGCGCACCAGGCAAGAAGGGCTATACAAACCGCTGTGACAAGCCGTTCTTCGTGCAGAAAACGTACCTTTAACATTTTTTTAATTACTTGCAGTGCACCTTAGTTACTAAATTTCTGACTGCGTATTTCTTTCGGTATATTCCACCTGTGAGAAAATTTCAGCTTAGATTTCAACATGTCGGACGGGAGCAATCCCTAGAATGTTAATGCATTCGCCTTTTATTGAATCACATCACAATTCCCATTTTTCAACGAAATGGATATAATTACGAGATCTGAGAGCGTTTACGTGTATTCAGGTCAGTATGACGTGATACCTTCTAATCGCAGACCTTTCCCGGAGGTGCTGAATTTCTGTGAATGCAGCTTTAACGAGAATTTCATTCGCTTCATAAACCGGCATCAAATCCTCGTCAGATCATCAAATACAGCTTCGGACGTAAAGGTTCTGCAGAACAAAAATAACTCTCTTTTACGAAGTCTCATCAAACCGGAATTTAGCTCTCCTTTCGCCGAACCCAGCTGCCCATCTCTCTCTCTCTGCCTCTCTCTCCCCTCCTGTGCATGTGTGTGTGTGTGTGTGTGTGTGTGTATTTTGAAACTCGTATACGTTGTAGGTATAGATATTACCACTATTACTTCTGCTGACGTGGCCTGCGCTGTTTACTTGCGTGTATCACACGTGATTTGTATCAAATGCGCAAAATGATTAAATAGAAAAAGAAACTTTATTTTACAGGTAACTGCAGGCACTGAGAGTGTGATGAAAGAGTAGAATGCAAACTATTAAATACTTAAGACTCGTTTATTATGTAGACATTCCTGGTAATACTGCGACATGGATCATAGGGCCACATGGTTGTAACATAATCAGGTAATCACCAGTAATTGTTGTGCAAGTCCATGAAAGGTACTTATCCACCCATCCCTATCTTTCACTTTCCACTTCGGTTCCACGTTATCACATTCTTCTTCGAGACTGTCACTAGTTGGTGTATTCTTCTTCCTCCATCCATTCTCGTTCCCTTTGCCTTCCCTTCAGTTGCTTTCTGGAGGAAACAATGGCTTCTTAAGGTGTGGTTTAGCCATGTTTTCTTCCTGTTACTTATGGGCTCTAAGAGGCTTCTGTTCTTCGAAACTCTCCTGAATGTCTCGTCATCCCTCTTCCGTCTTCCAAACCATCAGCTTCGAATCTCTTCCATAACCACATTTTCAGTGTCACCAGCCTTCATTCCTCGTCTTTTTGTAAAATATAGGTTTGCATACGTATAAAACAATGTCCCACCTATAGTATTTGGTCAATCATTTCCTTTGATTGTTATTTAGCGACCCAAGCAGCAATTTCATCTTATTGTTGAACACTTACTCGGCTATCGCTCATCTCGATGTTATGACAGTAACATAATTTAGGTCCTTCATTATAACACACCGAAGTACTTCAATTTTACGTCCTGGTGGTTGTCCGTCTGTTGTGAGTTTGCTCTTCTCCCCTTTATTTTATAAATAGAGTATGCTCTTGCTATTTCTGTACGATTCAAGCACAGTAATATTATTTCCAGAAGATCCGAAGATGACAACTAGACTCTGTCGACACCGATCACTGAGGAAATAAAAATACTTCATCATGCGACTTCGGCTGCAAAACTTCTTATTTATAAGTTATAATAAGCAGTGTTACGGTTGGCAAAGACTGTTTGTCAGGGAAACGAAATTCGTGCAAATCAACTTCCTGACCTATTAACATAACCTCAAATTAAACAAGTGAATGCGTGGTCGTGCTGGAAAGAGAAAAAGTAATTTAGTGCAACTTGCCTGTCCACCTAGTCATGAAAAGTCATCTTGAATTTGCTGAAACGTTAGCAAATTTTGAACTCCATTCAGGCCTAATAAGCAGATGGTAGTACGGCCCAAAACAAGAAAAAAAACAGGCCGAACATGGCCTCTAAACTGCATAGCTTACGAGCGATGAGCGTCTATTCATCTTTGGTACTGTGAAACACATCGCTCCTGCTCAACAAGTTCTAATAGCTCTTTTGTTTTCCTTTTGAGTCACCAGTATTCTGACTTTAAATGAAACAACAAGTTTACTGTTACCAGTCACTGTTTATTTATCTCCACAACGCGTTTCAAAGGTTTAAACCTCCATCATCAGGTGGATTTACATTTGTTAGTGTGACATTTGTGTGTGTGTTGTGTTACGATTTTTTGGAGGAACTTGTTTCTTCACTAGGCAGTGCCATAAGTTCCTCAAAAAATCGTAACACAACACACACTCAAATGTCATACTAACAAATGTACATCCACATGATGATGGAGGTTTAAACTTGTGAAACGCGTCGTGAAAATAAATAAACAGTGACTGGTAACAGTAAACTTGTTGTTTCATTTAATGTCAATAACAGTCACGGTAAAGCCTAACCTAAAATGATCACATTTAATGTCTTATAACTGATTTGAGGCGGCCCGCCATGAATTCCTCTCCTGTGCTGACCTCTTCATCTCAGAGTAGCACTTGCAACCTACGTCCTCAATTATTCGCTAGATGTATTCAAATCTCTGTTTCCCTCTACAGTTTTTGCCCTCTGCAGCCCCCTCTACTACCATGGAAGTCGTTCACTGATGTCTTAACAGATGTCCTATCATCTTGTCTCTTCTCTTGGTCAGTGTTTTCCACACGTTCCTTTCCTCTCCGATTCTGCACAGAACCTCCTCATTCCTCACCTTATCAGTCCACCTAATTTTCAACATCTGTCTGTAGCACCAAATAGCTCTTATGGTATGCATATTGGAGGGGATGCTTACTAGACAATTTTTTCTCGTTTTTGTCCATACTACCTCCTCCCAAAACATAGAAAACGAAGTGTTTGCATTAGAAGAAATTTGTTTCACAGTATCGAAGATGAAGTACACATAGCACTTAAAGTACGCATTTTAGAGATAATGTTTACTAGGCGTTTTTGATTCGAATGATCCTTCCTGTCAAGTTCTTGAATACTGGCCTTTCCTCCTGGAAAACCTTGTATGTCTAACACTCTGATTAGATGTTAATAAAAATATGTATATACAGTGCGTCAAAATGAATAAAAAAAGTCCTATCAGCAGTCAAATTCGGTCATCAGTACGAATTCTAAACACAAAAACACATAATGCTCCTAGAATTCTCCGTATTTCCCACGAAACGTAAGGGCCTACAGCAATGAGTGAGGAAAGACTGAGGCAATAGTGTCACGAATATGCTCAAATTTTCGGGAAAAAGGGACACCGACAGACCCAATATCCTGCCTGGCGATTTCGTCGAGCGTGTGAACCCACGAGCTCTAACCATGCAGTGACGAGTTTTTCTCGGCCTTTCTCTAGAATTCCAGATGTTTCTGGGTCAACGCTGTAGTGAATTCAGATTTAGATTTGGAAGTGAGATCAAGGATGGACCTCACAACTGATCGGATTTGATGCTACCACACTCATTCTCAACACATTCTTGGTAAGATGGACAACGGGAACTGACGGCGGCCATATTATGCTGCTATACCTGTTTTCTATAGTCTAATAAGACATGGTTGCAAAATATTGACTTTAATAAATTACAAAAGAGTGAAAAAGAGGTAGAAGCTGCCCTCAGTGACGAACACGTGTGGTTCCAGAGAAACGCGGTATGACCGTTCTTGGCAGGCAAGTTTAGCGAGAGCTATTGACACTATTAAATGAAATATATCCTATAAAATTCTGACGGTAGCAGGGATAAAGCACAGGGACTGAAAGGTTATCTACTATACCTGCAGAAACCTGACAGCTGTTGCAAAAGTTGACGGACATGAAAGAAAAGTGGTAGTTGAGATGGAAGTGAGACAGTGTTGTAGGCTATCCCCATCATTATTCAATACGTCCATCGATTACAGGACACCACGTCAAATCTGGAACCCGAATTAAAGTTCAAGTAGAAGAAATGAAAACTTTGAGCTTTACCGACGACACCGCATTCTGTAAGAGACAGCAAGGAACTTGAAAGAACAGTTGAACGGACCTGGTAGTGCTTTGAAATATTTTATTAAATAATTATCAAAATTAAAATAAATGTAATAGAATGCAGTCCAAAATAACTGATGATGACCGAAGCACGTAGGGCCTATAATGCGTGTTAGGAAATGTCTTTTTTTCGGGGGGGGGACTAATCTCTGGAGTGTAGCCTTGTACGAAAGTGAACATCGACAGTACACAGTTCAGACGAGAAGAAAATAGAAGTTTTTCAAATATGGTGTTACAACAGAATTCTGAACATTAGATCGGTTGACGGGATGACTAATAAAGACAAACGTAATCGACCTGAAGGAAAAACGAAATTTATCGCACAAGTTGATTAAAAAAAGGGATCGATTGATAGGATACATCGTGAGGGATTAAGGAATCATCCGTTTGGTAATGATGAGACGTTTGTGGTGACATGGGAGGGAGAGGGGCGAGGGATTTGCAAGGGGCGACCAATGCTTCACTATACTAAGCAGGTTCATATGAATGTAGGTTGTGTGTAGTCATGTAGTCATGGTCGTGAACAGGATAAACTAGCGTGGGCTGTGTCATCAAACCAGTCTTCGGACTGAACAACGGAACAACAACTTTCGAACCAGGCTTTATCACGAGTCATTTCCAGGGTTTCGCACCCCAGTCCGTAAAAACCGAACCGTTGGGCGATCACTTTGTTGTCCATCTCTCTGTGAGACTGTTAAGACCCCTTTTGCTCACGAACACGTAGAGGTATCAAATTAAAATGTATGTCACTATTAACTTCTATGGTCTCTTACCGTTGTAAATAGATTAAGCTACTAAGTCAATACAATCAGAAGATACGGCCATTTGTGTCTCATAGTTTGATGCTCGCAAACTCACTCATTAAAACCTATAGGGTATTTCTCGTTGACCTAGAATCATAAAATTTGTCTAGAAGCAAAGTTTCACAGCCCAAGTGAAGGAAAAATCCGAAAATTGTTAATTTCTGATTATATCACACAATTATTAGGGGTGCATACCTCAACTGGTAAAAAAGGAACACTTATAGGACCAACTATCTGTCCGTCTGTCTACCTAGCTGTCCGTCCGACCGTCTGTTAAGACCCACTTTTTCTCACTAACGGGTGGACATATAAAGCTGAAATTTATATCACATAGTGAGGTCTCTAGTTATTTGGTGTTGTAAAAATGTTAAGCTCCTAAGTCAGGACAATCAGAAGATACGACTACTTGTTCCCATATTTAATACTCGCCATCTCACTCATTAAAACCCGTTGAGTACTTCTCCTTGACGTAGAATCATGAAATTTGGCAACAAACAAAGGTTTCACAGCGCAGGTAACAAAAAATCAGAAAATTTTTAATTTGTAATTATAACTCACGAAAAACTATTTCTTTTCTCATATGTTACCCGACTTCAGAGTTGAGATTAAAACATTCACGAAAGTCTTGGAATCCCTGAGGACGATATTTTGTCGTTACCAGTACCGGTAACAACAAAACTGTCGAGATCCTCGATTCCTGGAATGGACGAACTTTCTATAAACATAACTATATTTGAATAAAATGCTCTCGGGTTTCCAACCGCAGCGGTTGCTTACAACCACTTGACAATGGCCAAGGAGTGCTTAGCCGAAATCTCGTGTAGTTTTAAGCAATTGACGCAGTTGGAAACCCGAGAACATTTTATTCAATGTTATCACCGCGAGACTCTGCATTAAATTTTTTTCGGAACCCTCAGTGTCCGGGTCCTTCTCGTACCTGGCCATACTTTTTTTTGTCACTTGTTGTCCCATTGTTTGTCTGACCGACTGTTAAGAAACCCTTTTCTCAGGAACGGTTAGAGATAATAAGTTCAAATTTATGTCGAATATACAATTCTGTGGTCCCTTTGCGGTGTAAATAATTCAAGCCTCTAGGTCGATGTAATAAGAAGACACTGCCATTTATGTAACATTCTGATACTCTCAAATTCACTCATTAAAACATGTAGATGAACTACCTACGTAGATGTCGGGACCGGTTATCTAGCGGTCACGGCATGGTAGCTCGGCGTGTTTGATCAGATGCTTCTTTTTTAACCTAGCCTCCACCACACAATGCTGTGAGGAGTCGCCGGAAACAACATGGTTAAGATTATACACTTAAACTGTAGGCCCCTTTCCCCAGTTAGATTACTGGGGTAGATTAGGGACACGCAAGTCTCCGAAGTGGCGTCCAAGAGCAAGACTTGCTCCACTGATCCTAACGAAATTATTATTATCTATAATTATATATAATCTATAATTATGTATACAATTATGTTTGTACAGAACTCAAAGAGCGCGAGACCTGTTCGCACTTATCCGATGTTTCAGTACGAAATTGGCCTTCAGTTTCGAACCACTGGTGGTATTATCAGTTCAGTCTTTCGAAGCCTTGTCATAGATCAAAGTACATAGTTGCGCCAGATAATGGCAACACTCCGAGTAAGTCCTTGTCGAAATGTTAAATGTGGTAAAAATGAGCTATAGTGCCGTATCCGTATACGAATACAATTACGTACTAATATAACTAAATCGCCGCTAATAACATTAAGTTCACCTTAAACTGCCGTGAACTGCCGCAGGAGCTCTTATTTCACGCAATAGATTCAAGTGTTTTTCAGATTGTGCTAACAGGTCTGCTTCGATCGAAGTCCACAATTAATTGACACTCACTGGAGGGGGCATTGACAGGCATGTTGCCAACGCATCAGACGTCATAGAATTCTGCTACGGTTGGAACCAAAATATATGGCAAAATCGTTTCTCAGCACACAAATCCGGACATGACCTAAACTTCTGTTGCGTTTTCGTCTTCATTCTTCACTCCTCATTCCCCTTTGCTTCTCCTCAGTCTAAAGTTTTCGCGAAATACTACTCCAGAGCAGCTCTTTACTTTCGTAAGTTATTGGCACAGCTTTTCCCATCACAAAATTGTCCTTAGCAACAGGGCTACTGTTTCAAATGGAAAACACAGTAGTCTTATGCACCAGCCGGGCAACTATTTCATACCGATGGAATCTTTCTCCTAGTAGGTTGACGGTCAATGAATTACAGTTTCAGTCAACTACAGACCTCATTAAAGAGGCACTTATATCGACGTTAAGAATCCGTGACGCCACAGATTAAGGAGAATATCTAAACGGACTTGTGTCACAGTTTCCAGTCTGCCTTGACCCAATTACATTTAATCGCAGGATTTTTGCCTTAGCTGTACCACCAGGCAGACATCAAAGGCAGCGGCCGGGCCGTCCACAGCACTGACGCAGAGAGAGCTGTATAATTACGCTGACATTTGTGAAAGCTGAGGCTTTCCAGCAGAATTTACGCTCGAGCCTTTGATGTTGTTACGTCGAAAGAGCATTACTGAGCACATATTAATAGAATACACGTGTTTTACTAATTCATAATAACCGATTCACGACATTAATTAACTTGTTGAATGTAGATGTCACCATAATAGAAATTATCACCGAATTTCTAGATAATCAGTGACTCACGGGAAAATCGAGCATGAAACTACCACAAAGAAGTTCAGAGTAATGCATCATTTGTATGGGGATCAAAAGAACCAGTAATTTCAGTACACTCTCTCGCTATAATTTAGTCTAAACAGAACAAGAAATTGCCTTGACATACACACTAATGCAGGCAAAAAATGTATTTAGCTGATACTGAATATGAGAGAACTTTATACTCAGTCAGTATTTTACATCAACTCAAATACGAGGGCTATTCGGGAAGTAAGGTCCAATAGGTCGCGAAAAGGAGACGACAGTGAAAATCCGATGGAGCTTTGCACAGATGTGTTGGTAAGTTTCTTTAGTATACCTTGCGATCACGTCACGTCACTCTTTTCAGTTCTGAACACACAATGCGCACGTTAAGATGATTACGCCAAGAACTGGTGCCCGCTGCGAGGTTCACCTGATTTCATGCACCTCCACATAACGTATCTGTCATGCATTTCCTGCTTCGCGGCAGTTCTCGACGCACACTGCTGGGCCAATGAGGACGTCCTTGTAGCCTTTTCGACAGGATGTGTTTGACCTCTCACCACACAACCTAGGCTTGGCTCTCTCCACTCACATGAACCGCTAGCTATGAAGATAACGTCTTGACACAGACAACGAAATGCAGACTAACGTAGAGAAGTAGCGAAAAGGATATTCGAAGAAGATGACGAGGATATGCGAAAGTTGGCGCAACGCTACGACAAATATCTAAGTCGGAGTGGTGACTATGTAGAGAAGTACCTGGAAAGTGTAGCAAACTGTTGCACATAAAATAGTTTTTATTTTCACTGGATTTCCATTTCAAGACCGGTCGGCCTTGCTTTCCAAATAACCATCGTACATTTGCATGACCCAGTTACCGATACGTATTTACAGCTATCGCCTTACTTGTTATATAACGCAAATTGTGTTTACAATGCGTAGTGTGAACATTTCGACAGCAGCGCATATGAAAAAGAAGAAAAACAGACAAGTGTTGATAGCAGTACAAAGATCCTATATGTTTTGAGTGACAATGCTTAATGTATAGCTTCTATAGGTGGACATCAAAACGCCGAGAACCATTGAAGGATAACAAAGTAAATTAGCAGACCTAAGTAGTGACTGGCTAATTTTCGGTTCCACGCCTGTTTTAATGTTACTGGGCCAAATATGTTATTCATGGTAATTAATGCACTATAAAACAATAAATCTGCAGTTCAAGCACTTGTCAACCCTTACAAGATATGATGCAAGGTAATAATTTTCCTTGCAGAAACATGAAAGCCGGCCGCGGTGGTCTAGCGGTTCTAGGCGCGCAGTCAGGAACCGCGCGACTGCTACGGTCGCAGGTTCGAATCCTGCCTCGGGCATGGATGTGTGTGATGTCCTTAGGTTAGTTAGGTTTAAGTAGTTCTAAGTTATAGGGGACTGATGACCATAGATGTTAAGTCCGATAGTGCTCAGAGCCATTTGAACCATTTTTTTAGAAAGATGAAAATAAACAACGACCGGCAAGGAATATAGCGATGGGGAAATCAGATGGATGTATCCCAGAACTCCCGTATTACATTTGAAGTGCTTTTATTTAAGAATGTACTCAATACATTTGTTGCGCTACCGCGTGGAGAAACACACACACACAAATATTTTAAAAGAGAATACTATGTCAAACGAAAAGAAAATAAAATTACGCAACTATAATAAATACACAGCCCCCTTATAGCCACAGCCTATCTCAGATTACCAGTCTTATTTCAAGTACGAAGAATGACTCCTCAACGAAAAAGAGCTCTGCAATAATCATTGGCAGTACTCTCACGTGGCTGCTAACCCAACGCTCGGATTCCGTCGAACGGTGCCAGTCCTACATGCGTTTCAGGTTTTTTCTCACCAGAGGGCTACGGCAGCTTCATGCAAAGACATATGAATGATTCTTTGGTGGCAGCCATTACACCGAAAACCCCCTTCACGCTTCTGAACTAAATGATTCCAGGGCTACGCCATGAAGTGTGACATTATAACTCAACACAAACAGAAATAGCGCCAAGCACACTAGTATGGGCTCCATTCAAATTATCTTACTATAAATTTACCTCTAATCCTACTCTGTTCTTAACTTTAGATCTCTATTTTACTTTTAGATCATCCCATGAGCTACACATGGACAGACAGTTATACGAATATAGTCGGTTTTGGTGATTATGAATTGCAACTGTTGGACACTTGCGTTGCCGATCCATTAAGTTAATATAAAAACTGCTGTAATAATTTCGCTTAGAGAGAATGATTATAAAACAATTTTTTCCGTTAAATGTAAAAGGAAAGTCTTTAATTAGTGTATTGGTTAAAGATATTAATGTTTTTTAGACTTTCAGTGCATACGTAATTCAAATCTTATTTGTTCGACTCTACTGTTATCAAGGACGTATGCAAGTAAACAGTACCTACGTAGTGACGTATAAAGACTGTGAATGGTAGTGCCGTCCCTGGCCGGCCGCTGTGACCGAACGGTTGTAGACGCTTCAGTCCGGAGCCGCGCTGCTGCTACGGTCGCAGGTTCGAATCCTGCCTCGGGCATGGATGTGTGTGATGTCCTTAGGTTAGTTAGGTTTAATTAGTTCTAAGTTCCAGGGGACTGATGACCTCAGCTGCTAAGTTCCATAGCGCCCAGAGCCATTTGAACCATTTGAACTAAATAATAGCGACCCCTATTTTTAATTGCAAACTTTTTCAAATTTCGGGCATTGTCTTACTTCCATGTAACTATGACAATAATTATGATCATTAACGAAATGATGGGCACATCATAATGGATCTGACATATAAAACTACAAGTAAAGCAAAAATGAATTTTTTTACCGAATAGTTTCTGTAAAATCGTTTGAGAATGATTGCAGGACATGCGCGTCGTGTCCGTCATCGCCGACAGGCCGAAAGGTCGCAAACTTTTGTCGGCCTCCCTTTCTGAAGAAACAAATGAGCTAGCCCAGCGCTTTGGACGAAAACTGATCACAGCGCATCGGCCACCGTATTCTGCGCGACTTGTACCCAGCACATCCGTGTCCTTCACAGCGATCACGAATCTGACGCTGTTCGCGCTCCTTACATACTCTACAAGATCTGGTATTAACACTAAGCTCAAACAAATATAATGCACTTCTGTGACTGTTCTAACAGCCACAGAAAATTGCAACACTGATCATTTACGTACCCACTGACGGCGAGTACGAATACAAAGTTACACTGACATCCACCCATGTCTTCTGGACGCTTCATTTGTTTTGTCAGGCAGTGAATGTAGCAAATCGTATACTTGGTCTGTTATAATTCCTTTTAGACATTAACGTTCGACTTAGACACTCTGCTCTCAGTTTACATGTCTTTCAACACCAGTAATTAATTCTTGGTGTCTTCTAGTGCACCTTTAAGTGCCTGTTGCGAATTTTACCATCAAACATTACTACGCTACTCCCTCAAACATCAGTGTCCTTCAGCTCTCTTCCTTCATTCCACACTACATTACACGCCGATAATTAATTATTAGTGTCCTGTACCGAAGCTTTTCATTCTTCTCTCACGAGCAATCGAAGGACTAATCTGTCAAATAGGGGCCATTACACGTTCCTCCCCACACTATCACCCTTCAGTTGACTCCATCTGCCTGTTCCTCTGAGATTACATGGTATTTATTTCTCTGGCGTAGCACTAAAATAATCAGACATACACAAGTACAACATTTACATACATTTATAAAACTAACTGTTACCCGCTGCTTCGTTCGAATATCAGTAGCCTTGCTACGAGTGATGCTAAGAAAGTAAGGTAACAATTTTACGAAATGTATCTGTATACAGTGATGTAGAGACGTAGGTATAATAATGTATGCAGCGGCGGTACATAGGTACATAATGAATATGTTTCTATTATATTACTGTATGTCGAATCTGAAAGCATGTATTATATTTTCTAATTAAATTTAAAAATGCCTCGGGTTGCTACATTTGTAGAGTAGATAAGGTTGTTTTTTTTTTTTCAGGATGTGAGATTTTTCCACCAGAGAAACACATACCAATCGTTTCTCCTTGCCTTTTTTTTATGCATTCTGGCGCCTAAATTTTTGATACATCCCCCTATGACCTATGATGACTAATGTATGATGAACACAGTCAGTTAATACATCATAACCAAATGCAGCATCATCAAAAGCTTCCCCCTTTCCACATGTAAAAGTATGACCCTCTGCTTCTTAAATGACGCTGTCATTGTGACTCATCAAGGGTGTTGGAAGCTATAAGAGAGGCGTCACGCTCAGCGTCTTAAATGCGACCGACTTACGACTTTCTAATGACTATGTAGCTGTTAAGGCTGCCTGACGTTCTGCATCCAAGTTCAGACGGAAGCGAGATTGCTCTGACGTGTGCTGGATTGGTAAATTTCGCAGCTTGAACTCGCTTAAAACTAGGCGCTACATCAGACTTACGTTTTCGAGGCTTATAATAATAATTTTAAATATTGTTCTCGGGCGTACCCTCTGATTTTATTATTGTATCTCCACCAAAACTCTCGAGCTGTCAGATTTTGTAGGACCTCAATCAATATCATAAGCCACGCGCACAATAACATTTGATTTCCGCTGTCACGGAATAATCTATAGATAGTAATAGTCGCCGACCATAGCGCCATTGTATTCTGCATGCTACTCACGTACATCACATTTAAAAATTTAATTATACTCAAAAAGATACAATTTTCTAAAGCTGCCTATGGTCTTCCTCGGGTTTCAAACTATCTCCTTACCAAATACCATCGGAATCGGTTTAACGGTAGACTCATGGAAACGTAACAGAATACTTACTTTCGCAATTCATAATACTGGTAATAGTATGGAAGAATTGTATTGATTACGTTCAGTCATACTGCGTAGAACATTAGCCAATTAAAGCATTTTCACAAATACGATAAAGTTCAAAAGTGAAAGATAGCTTTTTTAACGAGTAAACATATTTCCTTCTAAATCAATAAATAGCTTGTACAACACACTTTGCAAAGTGGCCTATCTTCTTCAAGAGGGTTCAAGATATCACACGCCAAATTTCGTGGATATGGGTCCAGTGGATTGGCAGGGATTAAACTCGTGGAGGATTTTATAAAGGATTGCATTCATTTCGTTGAATCGTGTTATGTAGAACACGTCAAACAACAAAAGCATTTTCACAACTATGATAAAGTTCGAAAGTCAAGCAGTAAACATCTTTTACAAGGAGTAATTGTAGATCCGTATTTCATTTCCGATTCTTCAAATCAATAAATATGTACTACACGCTTTTTAAACTAGCGTACGTTCTCCCTCAGCGATCAAGCTAATTCCAAGCCAAATTTTATCAAAATCGTTTCAGCGATTTAGTAGTAAAACCATAATAGACAGAGCTACTTTCGCGCATATACTACTAGTGTGAATATGGAATTGTATTATGTGCCCGATACATGGAACACCCTGAGACCGTTTAGGCACTTTTCACAGGTCACCATCTCCAGAATGTATTTCAACTCGATTTGGAGAAAAACCTCACCGCCAGAGTCAACTGCCTTCCGGAAAACCTATTGCCGAAGACCGTCGTCGACTACCACGGAACGCACCAACAGAGAGACGAGTTACAGTGCAGCGAATAACTAACCAGTTCATTGCTAGGCGAGATCTGCTCGCTGGCAGCAATGCAATACGGTATACATTTATTTGTCAGAAGAACAACATTTATTATACAAGTTACACGTAATACCTAATATAGTTTCCACAGTACTCAACAATTTTTCGTTAAGGAAGTGAGTCCAAATGTTTAGTAACGAATTATCCTGACCGTCCGTTGTGGCCGAGCGGTTCTAGGCGCTTCAGTCTGGAACCGCGCTGCTGCTACGGTCGCAGGTTCGAATCCTGCCTCGGGCATGGATGTGTGTGATGTCCTCAAGATAGGTTTAAGCAGTTCTAAGTCTAGGAAACTGATGACCTTCGATGTTAAGTCTCATAGTGCTTAGAGCCATTTGAACCATTTGAATAATCCTGCTTATGAGATATTCATCACTGACTGGAGGAGATTCTGGATTCATTGAGGGCTGTCAGTTTGTGAGACAGGACGTGGTGTATGGCGAACGAATTCATCACATAGTTGTGTTCAGTTGGTGACATCTTAGGTAACTGGAGACGATGAAACCGTTAGCATCCAATGCTTACGGCCAAAATCTGAACAGCATTTAAAGGACTGTTCACATCGATCCAGATGTTACTTTTTTTTCATTCCTTACTGTAGTACTGAGGGGTTGTTAAAGGTTAATCGTAATTTGTAGTATGTCATGGTATGTTTGTTAATACTTTCCGTTGGTTTGTATTGTCGATGCTCGTATTTGATGCAGGAGCAAAATGGCCGAATTATGTGAATGCATAGTGTCTGTTGCTTTGGTCATGTGTAGAAGAAAGGATACTACGCATTCATATAACTAATTCGCCTCGATGGGTAATGAACTCACAACCTTCAGTGCGGATGCAAAATATCGTTCGACCTTCGGCGGAAATCTAAATATTAGCGAGTATGGGGGACATGGAGGGGCACTGCGGATAAGTGCCGGTAGGTGGGAATGTGTTTCGAACGGGGAAAGTGTAGAGACAATCCATGCATTTCCGACAAACACTTTGTCCAGACGGCACAGTGGTTAAAGCAACTGGCTAGTAAGCAGCAGATCCCGGGTTCGCAGCCCGATCTGACATAAAATTTCTCTCGCCGCCGCCGATTCTGCGTAAAGTCCCAATGCAGCTGATATCGTCAGTTTCTTTCCTTTCCTTTCGTTTCATTTCTCTCGTGCACCACCTTCGATTTACATAATAATCATCGCCGAAGTTGCCATAGCTCTTCCTTAATTTGTAAGTCGACGTGTAACCTGTAGCTCATGTTGACGCTATTGTTTTTCTGGTACGGATGTCGGAGCTTCTCAGGATAAACAAGGTCTCTCGTGTCGATGTAATCTGGATCGTGTTGTTCTCTAACTTGCATCTTGTGATGCAGAGATACAGTTATTGTGCAGACTTTTTCCCACGCAAACATATGGATGATGACATCCTCCTGCCCACGAATCTCGTACGCTAATGTCGGACACAGACGAATTTTGTTCAGTTTCTTGCATGTCGGGCCTTCGGGATTTACGGTGAGGAACCACTATAATCTACATCCGTGGTGGTAGATTTGGATTGTAGACGTTTCTCTTGGTGATATTCCACTTCAACAATGGCTACTTCTCTTCGATATGGTTTCTCCTATTGGGTAGGTTAAAGTTTAACGAAGTTGCTGACGTTTTGTGCATAGCTCTACTCGGGGTTGTGGAACCTGATGTGGCAGTAAACTCAGGGTATCGGAGCTATGTTTGCACTGGGCTCCATATTGGCTGGTCACTATCTAATTGTTAGGTTTACGACCAGGCTCGACGTATGTGCGTAAATAGTCTTTCTAGGCTAACTAGAAGAGTCTCACACCGTTGGTGCATATTTGTGACACTGAGACCAGCCCTTGGTACAGGCAGCGTTAGAGTGTCAAACCTTAAAGTTGCCCGTCATTAAAAACTGGTACATTGCTCGTTGGATACTTCCGGCGAGAAGACGCGAAATGGGGAATCTATGTGAGGTAGCATAGCTTGCTTTCTGCAGAAACATTGAGTGTCTGCACCTATCTGAATGTATAGTCTTGTATTTCCAGCTGCGTGTGAAAATTAATTCTTAAACGGCCTCAATGTTGAAACCAGGGGATTTGCCATGGGCCCTTTCTTCGCAAAAGTCGACGTTGCTAATATTACCAATACTACCTACAATCGGCAGAAGGGCGGCTTTTGGTTCTATACAGGTTGCACCTGTGTTTGGCGGTAGTTCACGGATAATATGTGTTGCGACAGCAAGGTCTGATGCATTCCAGTCTGTTGCATATACATAGAAAACTAATGGATTTAAATTTTGAAATTAATTCGTCTGTCTGTCTGTCGATAAGGAAGAATGAAGGAAGACAAGATCATTATAACGGAACTGAAGTTTGCAACTCATACGTTTTTTGCAATGTCTTGCCCAATAAAATATTTTTATCGTTATTGTCGTATTCGCTGTTACTGCAACCCCGACAATCTGTTTGACAAGAACGCCAGACAAATGTTAACATCTTGTACAAACACATAGCTGTTCCGTTATCAAGACAACGCCTTTTGTCTTGATAATGGAACAGCTATTTGTCTGTACAAAGCACTAAGCTGAAACTGATTCCGTACATACACCGAAATGCATATACCATGTACTACTACGAGAATTAATCTTACCGTTTCCATTCTTTTAGGCCTTGCTGACATAAAAAGTCTACGTCTGGGAGCCCAACTGTACCGTGTGTTGTGAAGAGAAAACAGTTATGAGGGACAACTAAGACAAATGCCATTTGTGGTTGATATATCAAGCTATCTGCCATGGAGGACCACTAATATTAGGAACCATTTCAGACTCTCGTTAAAACTTGTTCATTCCGTTGTTCACGCACGGTGACAACAATTTCTAACCTCTGGTTAGTCATTATGAACAATCTTCCACGGCCTTCCAATGTTACGAAGTGTTAAGGACTGGCATTCAAACCAGAGCACAATGACTGTTCCGCATCTACAGTCTGCCCCTTCTTCAGTCACCTACAGCGCAGTACCGTATAATACAGTGTGTGGAAGGTTCACTGAAGCAATGTCTGCGCTAAGTGACGAATATTTCTGTCGCTCACAGCATAACACAAGGGGGCGCATTTGCATTGAGTGGGCTGCTATGTTCACAGGGTTGTACATCAATGGCGAACTATCTCTCCGTGTATGGGCCCGGGTTTGTCGTTGTACCGGTTCTTTATTTACAGGAAAACGACAAGGAAAACACTGTACAGTGGCTACAGCCATCGAAGACGAGTCCCTTCGCGTGCAGAGCTGGAATCGCAGACTCGTAGAGATAAACTAGTGGCTGTGGCGAAGAGCATTGTTACACGGCTGTGTCGCCTCCAGTCAACTGCGTTTGCCCACGGAGACCCAGACGATAAGACACGGGGTAAGACTCTGCTGCATTCAAAATATCAAGACGAACTTTCAGCATGCTGACGTAGCTTGGTTCAGCAACTTCTGTTAATCAGTAGAACGAAAAGACAGTCCAGTTGGAAATTATTAGTTTTTTTGTTCTTCAATGATTGGTTTCGGGCCGAGATGCACGTTCAAACCGTCATAACAAAATCGAAAATGGCATTTCCGAAGATGTCAAAACCCGACAATAAACATTTACAGTGCAGATAACTGAATATCAAGAAAACCGCTCAACGCGAGACTGTCTGCCGCCTGGTGGCTTTTATGGCACGGCTCACAGAAAAAAATACACACATCAAAAAAAGGTTCTCATCACCCCGGTTCCCAGAACTCCTGAAAATTGACTGTGGGTATTGGATTGGATAGAGTGACTTGCGTTGACTGTGGATATTGTATCACAGACACAGTCCCTTTGACTGTTCAGAGATTCCACAGATGTCACTAAACCAGCCAAAAGATGTAAACAACCAAGCATGAGCAGCGCCTATTACACGGAGGGGGTCGACAACCGATCGGTTCCAGTCATTCCACCAGGAAGGAGGTACACGGCTCGTGTTGTCTGTAGTTCAACCATGCCTAGACGGTCTATCTCGCGGTTCGATCGCGCCCGCATTGTTACTTTGTGCCAAAAGGGCTCTCAACAAGGGAGGTGTCCAGGCATCTCGGGGCGAACCATAGCGATGTTATTCTGACATGA
This sequence comes from Schistocerca cancellata, assembly GCF_023864275.1. Lineage (NCBI taxonomy): Eukaryota > Metazoa > Arthropoda > Insecta > Orthoptera > Acrididae > Schistocerca > Schistocerca cancellata. Next base: position 354,412,162 of record NC_064630.1, on the reverse strand, counting down.
TGGAGATACAGAGAGAGAGGAACTGTCGATGACATGCCTCGCTCAGGTCGCCCAAGGGCTACTACTGCAGGGCATGACCGCTACCTACGGATTATGGCTCAGAGTTACCCTGACAGCAACTCCACAATGTTGAATAATGCTTTTCGTGTAGCCACAGGACGTCGTGTTACGACTAAAACTGTACGCAATAGGCTGCATCAAGCGCAACTTCACTCCCGACGTCCATGGCGAAGTCCATCTTTGCAACCACGACACCATGCAGCACTGTACAGACAGGGCCCAACAACATTCCGAATGGACCGCTCAGGACTGGCATCACGTTCTCTTCACCGATGAGTGTCCCATATGCCTTCAACCAGACAATCGTCGGAGACGTGTTTGGGGGCAACCCAGTCAGGCTGAACGCCTTTGACACACTGTCCAGCGAGTGCAGCAATGTGGACGTTCCCTGCTGTTCTGGGGTGGCATTATGTGGGGCCGAAGTACGCCGCTGGCGGTCATGGAAGGCGCCGTAACGACTTTACGATACGTGAATGCCACCTTCCGACCGATAGTACAACCATATCGGCAGCATATTGGTGAGTCATTCGTGTTGATGGACGACAATTTACGCCCACATCGTGCACATCTTGTGAATGAGTTCCTTCAAATGGTTCAAATGGCTCTAAGCACTATTGGACTTAACATCTGAGGTCATCAGTCCCCTAGGCTTAGAAACTACTTAAACCTAACTAACCTAAGGACATCACACACATCCATGCCCGAGACAGGATTCGAACCTGCAACCGTAGATGCAGCGCGGTTCCGGACTGAAGCGCCTAGAACCGCTCGGCCACAACGGCCGGCCGACTTGGTTCAGGCTAACGACATCGCTCGACTAAAGTCATCAGCATGTTCTCCAGACATGAACCCTATCGAACATGCCTGGAATAGATTGAAAAGGGCTGTTTATGGACGACATGACCCACCAACCACTTTGAGGGATCTACGCCTTATCGCCGTTGAGGAGTGGGACAATCTGGACCAACAGCGTCTTGATGAACGTGTGGACAGTATGCCACGACGAATACAGGCATACATCAATGCAAGAAGACGTGCTACGGGGTATTAAGGCTACCGGTGTGTACAGCAATCTGGACCACCACTTCTGAAGGTCTCGGTGTATGGTGGTAAAACATGCAATGTGTGGCTCTCATGACCAATAAAAACGGCGAAAATTATGTTGATCTCTATTCCAATTTTCTGTACAGGTTCCGGAACTCTCGGAACCGAGATGATGAATAACTTTTTTTGATGTATGTATATAAGAGATGAAGAGACGAATAGGAAAATCATTTTAGTGACGACGGGACCAGAAACAAGAAAATTCACTATCATCGATTTCGGCAAAGGAAAGTTGTTCTGGTACGGTTTCTGGAGCTGAATATTTAGGAAGCCGTGCAGGTGTTGCAGGGCTGTTATTTTTATGAATATCTATGGATACTGGTTCAAGGGTGAAACCACGAGTAGGCGACAAATAGTTGGACGTCCATGGTTCATCACAGGACGTTGAGTTCGGAGGATTGACCTCTCTATACAGCAGGAAAGGAGGCGATCTTTGGTAGATCTGTCGACAGAATACCATGCAGCAAGCGGTAGTTTTACGTAGGAGACAGTCCAGCGTACACTGCTAAACATGGAGTTGCTGGGCACACGATTACTACGTGTTTCTATCGATAATTAGGGTGGCGATGAGTAGGGGATCATAGATGTCCGACCGTGGATAAATGGAATCGCCTCATCTGGCTTAATGAATCACTTTTCTTGTTCCGCTAGGTCGGTGGTCGTCATCCAGGTGAACGGCTACCCGTAACGAATACCGCACTACGAACGCAGATCGCTGCGACCAGTATTATTCCATCGTTGACATTCACATCGAGTTCCATGGGACCTGTGCAGTAATCGAAGACACCACTAAGTGAACATTATTGCGGACCACTTGCACCCTTTCATGCGTAATGTCTTCTCCGATAGAGACGGCACCTTCCTGTATCACAAGGAAAGAATCTTGCTAAAGTTGTTTGAGAAGCATGATGGTGAACTCATAGTGGTGTCTTATCTTGATTTGAACCCAATGGAACATATCTGGGACACTGTCGGGTTGCAGCTAGGCGCTGACAAACCACCGGCTAGTAACTTGCGGGATTTGCGTGAGACGTGCGTAGATATCAGATGCCACTCTTCTGAAAAATTTCCAAGAATCGCTAGAATCGCTAGTTCTTTGGACTAACGTCCGTCCCGGTAGCTGAGTGGTCAGCGCACCAGAATGTCAATGCTAAGGGCCCGGGTTCGATTCCCGTGTGGGCCGGAGATTTTCTCCGCTCACGGACAGGGTGTTGTGTTGTCCTAATCATCATCATCTCAACCCCATAGACACGCAAGTCGTCGAAGTGGCGTCAAATCGAAAGCCTTGCATCCGGCGAACGGTCTACCCGATGGGAAGCCCTAGTCACACGACCTCACCTCTTAACTGGACTAACACCAGTGATCGTTAAGTTTTGGCTCCTTAGTATAAGTATAGCCTCATATGTCTCTGTGAGTAATTGTGGTAAAGTGAGGAGCGCAGTTCCTACAGTGAGCTAGTACCAGATAAAATATTTGGAGCAATACTTCCCTAGAATCATTAATTTGTCTGCCAATAAATAACACATACAGCACTACTGCTGTTTGGACGGGATCTCTCGTCTGAGTTCAGGTGAAATGTGTATCTTGATTCGTGCCACAAAAGTCGAAAGTTATACTGGAGACCAGAAGAAACAGAAAATAGAGCGTGATTGTTTGATTAAAAGTGAAAAGACAGGATGTTGCGCATTCACAAACGTTCGCCAGTTGCAAAGAAAGAGATGACCGTTACCGCTCAGGGAGCTCACAACACTGCTCTCTAGAGGCAACGAAGGAGAAAGGTTACGGTTAACATCGTGTCGACAAAAAAGGATATCAGAGATAGAGAAAAAGTTCAAATGCGGAAGAACGGCGATGGAAATCGGGCTTGTGTTTTACGAAGGAACCGCATCATTAATACACGGAAACCATGGAAAACATAAATAGACCGCACGGGAACTGAACGGCGGACCTCCAAAATACACTACTGGCCATTAAAATTGCTACACCAAGAAGAAATGCAGATTATAAACGGGTATTCATTGGACAAATATATTACATTAGAACTGACATGTGATTAGATTTTCACGCAATTTGGGTGCATAGTTATTGAGAAATCAGTACCCAGAACAACCACGTCTGGCCGTGATACGCCTGGGCATTGAGTCAAACAGAGCTTGGATGGCATGTACAGGTACATCTCCCCATGGAGCTTCAACACGATACCACAGTTCATCAAGAGCAGTGACTGGCGTATTGTGACGAGCCAGTTGCTTGGCCACCATTGACCAGACGTTTTCAATTGGTGGGAGATCTGGAGAATGTGCTGGCCAGGACAGCAGTCGAACATTTTCTGTATCCAGAAAGGCCAGTACAGGGCCTGCAACATGCGGTCGTGCATTATCCTGCTGAAATGTAGGGTTTCGCAGGGATCGAATGAAGGGGAGAGGCACGGGTCGTTACACATCTAAAATGTAACGTCCACTGTTCAAAGTGCCGTCAATGCGAACAAGAGGTTACTGAGACGTGTAACCAAAGGCACCCCGTGTCATCACGCCGGGTGATACGCCAGTATGGCGATGACGAATACACCCTTCCAATGTGCGTTCACCGCGATGTCGCCAAACACAGATGCGATCATCATGATGCTGTAAACAGAACCTGGATTCATCCGAAAAAATGACGTTTTGCCATTCGTGCATCCATATTCGTCGTTGAGTACACCATCGCAGGCGCTCCTGCCTGTGATGCAGCGTCAAGGATAACCGCAGCCATGGCCTCCGAACTGATAGTCCATGCTGCTGCAAACGTCGTCGAACTGTTCGTGCAGATGGTTGTTGTCTTGCAAACCTCCCCATCTGGTGACTCAGGGATCGAGACGTGGCAGCACGATCCGTTACCGCCATGCGGATAAGGTGCCTGTCATCTCGACTGCTAGTGATACCACGGCGTTCCGTATTACCCGCCTGAACCCACCGATTCCATATTCTGCTAACAGTAATCTCGACAAACGCGAGCAGCAATGTCGCGATACGATTAACCGCAATCGCGATAGTCTACAATCCGACCTTTATCAAAATCGGAAACATGATGATACGCATTTCTCCCTCTTACACGAGGCACCACAACAACGTTTCACCAGGCAACGCCGGTCAACTGCTGTTTGTGTATGAGAAATCGGTTGGAAACTTTCCTCATCTCAGCATGTTGTAGGTGTCGCCATCGGCGCCAACCTTGTGTCAATGGTCTGAAAAGCTAATCATTTGCATATCACAGCATCGTCTTCCTGTCGGTTAAATTTCGCGTCTGTATCACGTCATCTTCGTGGTGTAGCAATTTTAATGGCCAATAGTGTACAAGTCAAGGGTTCTACCACTACCCACCTAATTCTGTTCCAAATGCAAAGACACGTCTAAGTAAAAATATAGAATGTTTGGTGCTCCACAGATTTCAGATATTTTTTAAAGGAGTCTTCAGTACTTTATGAGCAACCCGCCCAGCTAGCCGCGAGGTCTAAAGCGCTGCTTCCCGAGCGGGAAGGCGGGTCGGTGCCCGGCACAAATCCGCCCAGCGGATTGATGTCGAGGTCCGGTGTGCCGGCCAGCCTGTGGATGGTTTTTAAGGCGGTTTTCCATTTGCCTCGTCGAATGGTGGCTGGTTCGCCTTATTCCGCCTCAGTTACACTATGCCTGTGATTGTTGCGCAGACATTGTCTCCACGTACGCGTTCACCATAATTACTCTACCTCGCAAGCATTTGGGACTGCACTCGTCTGGTATGAATCGTTCCCGGGCGGTGCACTGGGGGCCGAACCGCGCAATAACCCTGGGTTCGGTGTGGGGCGGCGGTGGGTTGGGTGGACCGCTGCGGCCTGTTGTGGGGTTGTGGACCACTGAGGGCTGCTGTTGAATTCACAATACACACACACACTCTATGAGATGCACTAGCGTTGTTTTATTTTCCAAAATCGGTTTTCGGGTTTATAACCCATCATCAGTGGCACATTACGCACTTCCATAGCAATGACGTGCTTGTCAGTCAATGCGATAGAATCTGAAATATGTCCTGTCACACACTACGCAGTTTGTCATACGCATTATTGCTGTCGAATTCATACATACTCTATATGGCAGTTACGTCAAGCATGAACAAGAATTGTCACTGCCTAAAATTTGACAGCAATAACATACATGATAGACTGTGTACTATGTTACAGGACATATTTCAGGTCCTGTCGTATTAACTGACAAGCATGTTATTGCTATAGAACTGCATGGTCTGTTACTGATGATGGGTTATATACCCAAAAACCGGTTTTGGTAAATAAAACAATTCTAGTGCAGCTCATGGTATACTGAAGATGTCTTTTAATAAATAGCGTTAAGTGTCGTCACCTTAGGTGCAGTTTAGACAACAAGGTAATCGAGAGAAATTGTTCTTACCCATGATGAGTGGAACTAAACACAACATCTGAAAAATAGGTGCAGTTACCGCCGGATATTTTCATCTGTTATGTTTGCCTTAAACAATAAAATAAAAAATCTTAATGAAATAGCTGTCAGCTCAAAACCTGTTTCTTGCGGTATAAAGATTTCAACGAAACGTGACGCGGCATACTATATGCCCCTCCAAATCGGAGATCCACCTCTAAAGTGCTCCACGAGTAAACGTTGAATCCAAACTAAGACAGAATTTTGCATTTTTAAACACGTAAAAAATTGGCAGCGGTCAAAATGATACTAAGTGGCAGAAAAAGTTCCGTGACCCACCGATTTTTAGTCAGCCACCCGTGGAACAAATCCAGCAATACTCAGTAATTTAAAGAAAAATCGAATAAAGATTACCTGAACTGCACAATAAAATATTTGAAACATATGCAAGGAATTTTACCTATAGAAGTCTGTTTCGGCTCTCATACAATAGAAATACCATAAACGCATATCGAATCACGGATGTCTTAATACTGATTCCAAGTTGTTCGTGTTTTGTTAATAGAACTTGCTACTTATCTTGAATTTAATTCGTAGGTTTTAATCTGAAACACTGATTAAAAAGATGGATGAATCGTTAGAAATCCTTCATTAACAACATAATAAATAACTGTAAGAGACATTACTGCCACGGACGCGAAGACAACTACGAATTAATACCTTTTTAGCTTTCAGAGGCTATAGAACTACACTCCAAAATGATAGCACCAATTACCCCAGACTATTTTAACAATGAAACTCCCGTGTATAAAACAGCTTCAAATTTTGCTACTGAGTCAATGGTTCAAATGGCTCTGTGCACTATGGGACTTAACAGCTGAGGTCATCAGTCCTCTAGAACTTAGAACTACTTAAACCTAACTAATCTAAGGACATCACACACATCCATGCCGGAGGCACGATTCGAACCTGCAACCGTAGCGGTCGCGCGGTTCCAGACTGAAGCGCATAGAACCGCTCGGCCACAGTGCCGGCAACTGAGTCAGAATGTTGAATATTTGCCTTTAATCATGTAAGTGAGGAAAAGCTCAGAAATGGTTTGAAATTATGCTTAAAGTTTGTTTAAAGCTGTAAAGTCCTCTAAAACACTGGATGAATATAAAGCGGAAAATTAGCGCTCCATTTTAAGCAAAATCTAATTTCTCATGCATTTCGATGTTTATGACGTCATATCTCCTGCATTATGATACAGTGATGTAGTTTTGCAGGTACTTTCAGTGGTACACGCGTGGAAACTGTCTGCTAACTGTGTTGCGAATACAGTTAATAGTAAAGAAGTAATAAATTAAGACGATATACACTGAAGAGACAAAGAAACTAGTACGCCCGCCTAATATCGTGTAGGACCCCCACCAGCACGCAGAATGCAGCAGTACGACGTGACATGGACTCGACTAATGTCTGAAGTAGTGCTGAAGGGAATCCATAAATCCTGCAGGGCTGTCCATAAATCCGTAAGAGTACTAGGGGGTGGAACAGCACGTTGCAAGGCATCCCAGATACGCTCAGTAATGTTCATGTCTGGGGAGTATGGTGGCCAGAGGGATTGTTTAAACTCAGAAGAGTGTTTCTGGAGACACTCTGTAGCAATTCTTGACGTGTGGGGTGTCGCATTGTCCTGCTGGATTGCTGAAAGCCCATATCGATTATGTTCCGTAGAGTGGTTCACACGCTAATAATTATTGATGGCCCAGCAAAGAAATCTGCAGCAGTTTGTGGAAGGATTGCACTTCTGTCACGGAAAAAGATTCTCTTCAGTCGTCATGGGTCCGATTCTTACAGGATCTTTCTCCGGCCGCAGCGATGCACAATGGACATGAATGGATTCCGGTGATCAGACAGGATGCTTACGTACGAGCCATCTGTCAGAGTCGTATAAAGACGTATCAGGTATCCCATATAAGTTCAACTGCACATGCCCGTACTTTTACATAGCCTACACCAGCTTGAAAAGTCCTCTGCTGACATGCAGAGTCCGTGGATTCATAAGGTTGTCGCCATACCCGTACACGTCGATCCACGCGATGCAATTTCAAACGAGACTCGTCCAACCAGGCAACAGTTTCCAGTCATCACCAATCCAGTGTCGGTATTGACAGCTCCAGGCGAGGCATGAAGCTTTGTGTCATGCAGTCATCAAGGGTACAACAGAGGGCCTTCAGCACTGAAAGCCCATATCGATTATGTTCCACAGAGTGGTTCGCACGCTAATAATTACTGATGGCCCAGCAAAGAAATCTGCAGCAGTTTGCGGCAGGGTTGCACTTATGTCACGGAAAAAGATTCTCTTCAGTCGTCATGGGTCAGATTCTTACAGGATCTTTCTCCGGCCGCAGCGATGTCGGAGATTTTATGTTTTACCGGATTCCTGATATTCACGGTACCCACGTGAAATGGTCGTACGGGAGAATCACCACTTCATCGCTACCTCGGAGATTCTGTGTCATATTGCTCGTGCGTCGACAATAACACCACGTTCAAACTAGCTTAAATCTTAATAACCTGCCATTGTAGCAGCAATAACCTATCTAACAACTGCGCCAGATACTTGTTGTCTTATATACGCGTTGCTGACAGCAGCGCCGTATTCTGCGTTTTTACATATCTCTATATTGGAAAATGCATGCCTATACTTTGGCGCTTCAGTGCACCTGACGCTCAAACTTCACTGCGTGAACAGCGAATATGTCGTAAGTGTTCAGTTCTTTTCTTTTCATCGTTTTATGTTGGTTGTCTACGAGAAAGTGTTTGCTAGATATTAGAAATCATGTGTAACGTTTGTAGGAAGTTGCTAAGTGCTATCATTCTGAAAAACAGCATGAAAGAAGTCCGTGTATTTGTTCGCCTTCAGTTAAGCTGCCTCAAGAAAAACTCAGTTCCATCCGTAATATTTGTCTAACTGTGTTAAACTTTTAACATACGATTATATCTGTTAAAATGGCTCAGATGGCTCTGAGCACTCTGAGACTTATCTTCTAAGGTCATCAGTCTGTTAGAACTACTTAAACCTAACTAACCTAAGGACATCACACACATCCATTCCCGAAGAAGGATTCGAACCTGCGACCGTAGCTGTCGCGCGGTTCCAGACTGTAGCGCCTAGAACCGAATGGCCACCTCGGCCGGCTTATACTTGTTAATTAGTAGATGATGGCAGCACTTTAAATTTTTAAATTGGGCCAATAATTACTCAAAATAATGAAAATCGAATTTTTATTGCTCTTACGATGCAACGGGGACCGTGTGCCTGATCCGGATTCCGGGTTTCGAATACAGGTATAGCGTTGTAGTAGTATAGATTACCGGATTATTCAAAAATGGTTCAAATGGCTCTGAGCACTATGGGACTTAACATCTGTGGTCATCAGTCCCCTAGAACTTAGAACTACTTAAACCTAACTAACCTAAGGACATCACACACATCCATGCCCGAGGCAGGATTCGAACCTGCGACCGTAGCAGTCCCGCGGTTCCGGACTGCGGCGCCTAGAACCGCGTGTACCGGATTATTGTCGACGCAATCCGGATCTATGTTTTTCGTGCACGATTTTAATTCTGAGATTTTTGTGTAAGATATTTCATTGTGACTGAATGATATCTCTTTCTTTTTCTATTCCTTGAAACAAAATTAGGGCAATGCTTGAGATAAACGTACTGTACGATGTATTTTGTCATCTGTAACGCATATGCTAAAGAAAATAGATACATTCCCGATACTACTGTCGAAATTAAATGAATAGATAAAAAGTACACTGTACTGAACATCTGATATGGTTGTTTGTCACCCCATATTTTCAACACATCCCAGAGACAGAAGAACAGCAGTTGTATCTTACAATGTGTCTCATCGTCTTCGGCTCCGTGCACAAACGCGGCTGAGTGGAAGCAGCAGAGCGACGTAGCAACGCTCTTCGCCACAGCTGCTGCTTTATCTCTACCAAAAGGCTCCAACTCCACCTCTGCACGCGAGCAGACTATAGCGGGGTGATCTGACTAGGCACTATACAGCGTTTTCGCTGCCGTGTCGAATAATTTATAAACTGAATTTCCCTCTAAATCATTTATCGAATAGAATTTTATCATAGACGGTCATATTCACGACATTCAAATGCTCTGGGACAGTGCCAAACACGCGCCCACATTAGAGAAATAGTCCACCATTGATTAGCGGCCGAGTGGACATGGCGGCAGACCCAGGGCAAACGCGCCGCTTTGCGACAAGCGGAGAACGGCGCACACAGTCGTCACTTTGCAAACACACTGCTTCAATCAGTCGTCCCCACACATAGTATTCCACGGTACTGCATTGTTGAAGGATGAAGTAGGGGCAGACGGTAGACGCGGAGAGGTCACTGTCCTTTTGTTTCAATGCACGGCACCAAATGTCGATCCTTGATACCTCGTATCACTGGTAGGCCGTGGTTCATTATTTACAATGACGAGCCTGTGGTCATAAATTGTTGTCACGGTGTGTGAGCAACGGAACGACCAAGTCTCAAACAGAATTTGAAATAGTCCAAATATACCAATAGTCCTACAAGGTAGGTCGTTCGGTAAATGATTTATAAATGCCACTTGTTTCAGTTGTCCTTGACAGCTGTCTTGTTCTTCAAAACACCAGATACAGTCCTGCTCTGAGATACAGCTTTTTAATGTAAAAACGTCGTAAAAGGATTTTACTTGTGATATTAATTCTCGTAGTGGCGTGTGGGATATGTAAGCGGTGTATGTAAGGCAACTGTTTCAACTTAGTGCTGTGTATACAAGGTGTCCGGAAATTCCCGTTACAGATTTCTAAGACATGTAGGGAGCATTGCGTACATAATATTTTGAATAGGAACGCATGTACGGAAACGTAATTTTCCATTCTACGACGGTTTCAATTCAGATCTTTAACTCAACCACTTCTGCTGGAGGAATTGATTATTCTGCCACGCAAACATTTTGGGCTGCACTCGTCTGGTATGGGACGTTCCCTAGGTGGGGGGGAGGGACTTCACTGGGGGCTGAACCGCATAATAACCCTGGGTTCGGTGTGGGGCGGCGGTGGGTGAGTGTACTGCTGTAGCCTGTCGTGGGGTTGTAAACTACTGAGGGCTACGGCGGGGACGAAGCCTCTCCGTAGTTTCTAGGTCCCTGGTTCAAAACACAATACACACGCATTCCCAAGTGCGCGTTTTGTCCTTTACGCATTGCGCTATCTCATACGATAATGTTAATGGCGTGGTGAAAACTATTCATATTGTTAGACAGATCATTCCTTTGCTCAGCAATAAGGTGATTAAGGAAGCAAGTGTTACACAGTTCTGGTGTGTATGGTGTATGAAGGTGAAAGTAACACCACCAGCCTGATAAAGAGCAATGAGAAAACGGGTTATTTCGCGACATGTAACTGCGATCGATACACTGGAAGAATGTTAAGGTGGACTGAATCCAAATCCTCATTTTTTCCTCAGTTACAACACTATAATTGCACACTTTCAGTTAGATTTATCCTTGTATGTTTGAGACAACGCTTCAACTCAATGATGTCGACATTAACTACATGCTAAACTATTACCATCACAGTCAGTATAAGCTGTTAAAGATGTACTACTAATGATGGTTATTATTTATATCCTTACGTGACAGTAACATGGGCTATAGAAAGAAAAAGAAAGGGAAACGCTAATTCGCCGATCTCTGCGTTGTAGCGACATGGTTAATTCTTTTATCAAACTATACGGGACACAAGTTTTGCTCAGAGAGCCATATCAGTAGCTCGGCATTCCATTTGTTTTCCCGCAGTTTTTATTTTGTCCGCAATCCGATTAACGGTTCATGGAGTTTGCAGCTACAATTCCCAGTTAAAACTCCGACGAAATTAACTGTTCCTGTACATTTGTTTTTCAGTGTTGTCGTCTGCTTCATCCGTACTAGTTCAGTGTCATTTTAGTATGTAAATGAAGAGATAATACTTTCTCACGTGGCGAATAATGCGACGAATATTCGCTTACTAAGTTCTTGGTCCCACGTACAAAATCATTAGCATGCAGAGTAAATAACAGCTACATTGTTTCCATCCATCAGGATTGATTGTTTCATCACGGTACCATAAAATTAAACTTGCAGAGGAACTTAGTCATCACCCGTCCGTTTGAAAGTGTTCGCAGTTGGTTTTTCTTGCCGCCCATCTAGTACAAGTCAAAGAGATGAGTAAATTTCGTTCCAGAAATATTTAATTTTCTTAAATAATCAGCATATGCTCCGGACGTTCACATGAGCTGCAGCTGGGATTAACAAACATGTTACATTATCTCAGCATCCTCTTTGGAAAAATCTATCTTGTTCTGGTTTCACTCCCAGCATACATATTACTTTATTACATGAATAAAGGCTCCATTTACTCCTAAAACTAACAACTGTTTACAGTTTTCTAATATGCAATGGCAAAAAACGCTTGCCACACATGCTTTTCTACCAACGGGAATGTGTCAGATGATGCGTTACTTAAGTAACAAGGTCGATGCTGCGATCCCCAGGGTTGTTATAGTAAGATAGTTCTTCCTTTTAAAGGTCACTACTTCCTATGCTTCCGCGTAGGGTATTCTCTAGTAGGGAAAGTTCCGGTAAACAAGCCTAGGAACGTGCTACTGTTGTTTGAGCTCCGTAATTACTGGTTGCGCCTCAAGTTCTGGCTCTAGAACAAACAGAATTTCGCCCTTTACAGCACCTTGTTGTCTGGCTAAGGTCTTGAGATCAAATGGAGTGCATGTCAACGAATTTAACAGCGCTGTATTTCATTTTAAGACACTCAACACCCCATATACAGGGTGTTACAAAAAGGTACGGCCAAACTTTCAGGAAACATTCCTCACACACAAAGAAAGAAAATATGTTATGTGGACATGTGTCCGGAAACGCTTCCTTTCCATGTTAGAGCTCATTTTATTACTTAAATCACATTAATCATGGAATGGAAACACACAGCAACAGAACGTACCAGCGTGACTTCAAACACTTTGTTACAGGAAATGTTCGAAATGTCCTCCGTTAGCGAGGATACATGCATCCACCCTCCGTCGCATGGAATCCCTGATGCGCTGATGCAGCACTGGAGAATGGCGTACTGTATCACAGCCGTCCACAATACGAGCACAAAGAGTCTCTACATTTGGTACCGGGGTTCCGTAGACAAGAGCTTTCAAACGCCCCCATAAATGAAAGTCAAGAGGGCTGAGGTCAGGAGAGCGTGGAGGCCATAGAATTGGTCCGCCTCTACCAATCCATCGGTCACGGAATCTGTTGTTGAGAAGCGTACGAACACTTCGACTGAAATGTGCAGGAGCTCCATCGTGCATGAACATGTTGTGTCGTACTTGTAAAGGCACATGTTCTAGCAGCACAAGTAGAGTATCCCGTATGAAATCATGATAACGTGCTCCATTGAGCGTAGGTGGAAGAACATGGGGCGCAATCAAGACATCACCAACAATGCCTGCCCAAACGTTCACAGAAAATCTGTGTTGATGACGTGATTGCACAATTGTGTGCGGATTCTCGTTAGCCCACACACGTTGATTGTGAAAATTTACAATTTGATCACGTTGGAATGAAGCCGCATCCGTAAAGAGAACATTTGCACTGAAATGAGGATTGACACATTGTTGGATGAACCATTCTCAGGAGTGTACCCGTGGAGGCCAATCAGCTGCTGCTAGTGCCTGCACAAGCTGTACGTGGTACGGAAACAACTGGTTCTCCCGTAGCGCTCTCCATACAGTGACGTGGTCAACGTTACCTTGTACAGCAGCAACTTCTCTGACGCTGACATTAGGGTTATCGTCAACTGCACGAAGAATTGTCTCGTCCATTGCAGGTGTCCTCGTAGTTCTAGGTCTTCCCCAGTCGCGAGTCATAGGCTGGAATGTTCCGTGCTCCCTAAGACGCCGATCAATTGCTTCGAACGTCTTCCTGTCGGAACACCTTTGTTCTGGAAATCTGTCTCGATACAAACGTATCGCGCCACGGCTATTGCCCCGTGCTAATTCATACATCAAATGGGCATCTGCCAACTCCGCATTTGTAAACATTGCACTGACTGCAAAACCACGTTCGTGATTATCACTAACCTGTTGATGCTACGTACTGATGTGCTTGATGCCAGTACTGTAGAGTAATGAGTCGCATGTCAACACAAGCACCGAAGTCAACATTACCTTCCTTCAATTGGGCCAACTGGCGGTGAATCGAGGTAGTACAGTACATACTGAATAAACTAAAATGAGCTCTAACATGGAAATTAAGCGTTTCCGGACACATGTCCACATAACATATTTTCTTTATTTGTGTGTGAGGAATGTTTCCTGAAAGTTTGGCCGTACCTTCTTGTAACACCCTATATATTTCCACTGTAAATGTTACGCTAATGTATTTTAATGTGTTGTACGTTGGCACAGTGGCAAATCCTACAGAAAGATCGCATATTCAGATATTATTTCTTTCACACAGAGGGGAGGAATAATATATAATATATGGTTACGATTCTTCACTGTGTTCCAAGTAAAAGAGGTAGCCTGAAAATGCCCCAAGGGCTCGATATTATTGTTTATTTGAAAAGAAAAAAAAGATAGCAGCCTACGTAGAAGAACGACTTCCTTCAATAACCCCTTCACGTCAGCATGCATATAATTTCCTTCAGTCGCAAATAACTTTATTTTAAATCAGAAGGAGCGACATTTAGTACCTTGTGGAACCATATTTGGTTAGTGGAGCATCCAGGTATGCTCTTCGGTAAAATTTCTTTATGTAACTGCGACATCGTAAGAAAGTTATCGACGTAACGTTAAGTCTCAAAGCTGATAAAACGCACTACAGGATGTTGCAAAGTACAGTAAATTACGCTAATTCCATAACATGGAATGGAAAGGAGGGGGTTCGGATCTCGCGACCGTGAAGTTTTGACCTGTCTGATTACAGCGTATAATCCATTCGAAACTGAAAGTATTATTCAGTAAACAGTCATTCGGTAAAGCATTTGCCTGAAAATCATTTTCCTTTGACATGCCTAAGTAACAGAGAATGCGAGTATGTTCTAGCAGATCTTAGAGACGTATGACATTAAAAGGAAAGGTGGAATTTTTTAGTCTCCTCGTAACCTGGTCAGTTACTCAAAATACACTCCTGGAAATGGAAAAAAGAACACATTGACACCGGTGTGTCAGACCCACCATACTTGCTCCGGACACTGCGAGAGGGCTGTATAAGCAATGATCACACGCACGGCACAGCGGACACACCAGGAACCGCGGTGTTGGCCGTCGAATGGCGCTAGCTGCGCAGCATTTGTGCACCGCCGCCGTCAGTGTCAGCCAGTTTGCCGTGGCATACGGAGCTCCATCGCAGTCTTTAACACTGGTAGCATGCCGCGACAGCGTGGACGTGAACCGTATGTGCAGTTGACGGACTTTGAGCGAGGGCGTATAGTGGGCATGCGGAAGGCCGGGTGGACGTACCGCCGAATTGCTCAACACGTGGGGCGTGAGGTCTCCACAGTACATCGATGTTGTCGCCAGTGGTCGGCGGAAGGTGCACGTGCCCGTCGACCTGGGACCGGACCGCAGCGACGCACGGATGCACGCCAAGACCGTAGGATCCTACGCAGTGCCGTAGGGGACCGCACCGCCACTTCCCAGCAAATTAGGGACACTGTTGCTCCTGGGGTAACGGCGAGGACCATTCGCAACCGTCTCCATGAAGCTGGGCTACGGTCCCGCACACCGTTAGGCCGTCTTCCGCTCACGCCCCAACATCGTGCAGCCCGCCTCCAGTGGTGTCGCGACAGGCGTGAATGGAGGGACGAATGGAGACGTGTCGTCTTCAGCGATGAGAGTCGCTTCTGCCTTGGTGCCAATGATGGTCGTATGCGTGTTTGGCGCCGTGCAGGTGAGCGCCACAATCAGGACTGCATACGACCGAGGCACACAGGGCCAACACCTGGCATCATGGTGTGGGGAGCGATCTCCTACACTGGCCGTACACCACTGATGATCGTCGAGGGGAGACTGAATAGTGCACGGTACATCCAAACCGTCATCGAACCCATCGTTCTACCATTCCTAGACCGGCAAGGGAACTTGCTGTTCCAACAGGACAATGCACGTCCGCATGCATCCCGTGCCACCCAACGTGCTCTAGAAGGTGTAAGTCAACTACCCTGGCCAGCAAGATCTCCGGATCTGTCCCCCATTGAGCATGTTTGGGACTGGATGAAGCGTCGTCTCACGCGGTCTGCACGTCCAGCACGAACGCTGGTCCAACTGAGGCGCCAGGTGGAAATGGCATGGCAAGCCGTTCCACAGGACTACATCCAGCATCTCTACGATCGTCTCCATGGGAGAATAGCAGCCTGCATTGCTGCGAAAGGTGGATATACACTGTACTAGTGCCGACATTGTGCATGCTCTGTTGCCTGTGTCTATGTGCCTGTGGTTCTGTCAGTGTGATCATGTGATGTATCTGACCCCAGGAATGTGTCAATAAAGTTTCCCCTTCCTGGGACAATGAATTCACGGTGTTCTTATTTCAATTTCCAGGAGTGTAGTAGTTTCAACCAAGGCAGAAAGTCATATTTTAGTGTCTGTGTGACACAGAAATTGATTGTGCCAAGAAACAATGTTTCAGCACAGAGATTACACTCCAGTCTTGTTAACAGGAAGTAGTATGACCGTGTTAGGCAGTGAGCTATGAAAAATTTAAAACTTTTATTTAACAACATTTTATTTTATGTCAAATCAGTCTTAGAAAACGTATAAGAGCAATACTATAAGATCTAACAACAAGTGTCTGAATAACAACAGATATTCAGTAACAGACAAATGTCCTCTCAATCAAGGCAAAACGCAAAAACCATTTTAATTAATACGGTCGCGTGGTTCCAGACTGTAGCGCCTAGAGCCGCTCGGCCACTCCGGCCGGCTGACTCGCGTTTCAGTGCCGTGTTTGGCTACGTGGTGTGTGGTATCAACGAAGACGCACGGGCGGTTTACTACGATAGAGGAGAGAGCCATGTGGTTAGATGTTGAACACCATAGGCGACACCATTGTAGAGGTTTTTATATTGACGACTATGTGGAGATGCACCTTGGAAGACACGGCTGCAACAAGGGGAGTAGCCACGATGTTTTAATTTTATTATCAATTTTATTGTGTCTGGTGCATGTTCCATTTTAGCGAGTTTTGACAGGTTCTTTTACTTTTTATTATTCTGATGATAGAAGCTTGTCTTCCGAAACGCGTCAATCTTAGTGTTTTACACTATAAACAAGTGGTTGAGACGATATATTTTTTAGCATTGACATTCACAACCACGAGCTCTCATCCAGTATGGATAAAACAACGTTCTTATTGTTCTGGCAGTCGCAAATAACTTTATTTTAAATCAGAAGGAGCGACATTTAGTACCTTGTGGAACCATATTTGGCCAATGTAATGTGTACACTGAGCTACTGTATTCTGAGCTCCCCAATTTTAAAACCATATGCCACAATGTACTCTTTGCCCGAAGTGACCGACTTCTAGCGACTTCATATGTTCCAGCCCTCGGTCACGGCGTTGTAAACAGATAGTACATAGCCTCTCAACCCGCGAATTCACATAGCCCTGTCAACCTGTGAAGTTTGAGTTCGCTTCCCCCTGTCCTTGTAGACAAGTGTAGACTGAGCTGTACCGTGTGTTCCGCAGGCCCACCGGAGGTGATCAACATCTACCTGCTGTCGCTGGCGGTGGCGGACCTGCTGCTGGGGCTGCTGGTGGTGCCGCTGTCGGTGTACGCGGCCATGGTGCAGCAGTGGGTGTACGGCGACCTGGTGTGCCGGCTGGTGGGCTACGTGGAGGTGACGCTGTGGAGCGTCAGCGTCTTCACCTTCATGTGGATGAGCGTGGACCGCTACCTGGCCGTGCAGCGGCCTCTGCGCTACGACACCGTGCAGAAGCACACGCACTGCCGCTGCTGGATGGTCTTCACCTGGGTGTCGGCCGCCATGCTCTGCTGCCCGCCGCTGCTCGGCTTCAACAAGCCCAGCTTCGACCGCGATGCCTACGTCTGCATGCTCGACTGGGGCAACATGGCTGCGTACTCTGTCACGGTCAGTTTCGCCACCGACTATAGTCTCTTAAAAGGGACACACAGAAAGTAAGCTCTGAAATGTAAGACACGCATAAACAGCAAAGAGAATGTTGTAAATATCAGTCGTGTACAGAAAGATCGTCACCTGACTTAGGGCAACGCCCTGTTGACGTAGCCATACTCCTCTGTCTCTCACCACCCTTACCATTTAGTTTTAGTTACTGCATTTCATCCAGCTGATAAAGCTCTGTAAATGGGTTTTCTGAGCCTGCCTCTTGATTTTTCCCCCAGTATTTTTCTTTATAAGAAGTCTTCTTATGAAGTTGTTATTAAGTTGGTGCATAAGGTGGTAGGCATTTTATTTGTATGTTGGTATTCCGTTTAGCTGGCCGGTGTGGCCGTGCGGTTCTAGGCGCTTCAGTCTGGAACCGCGTGACCGCTACGGTCGAAGGTTCGAATCCTGCCTCGGGCATGGATGTGTGTGATGTCCTTAGATTAGTTAGGTTTAAGTAGTTCTAAGTTCTAGGCGACTGATGACCTCAGAAGTTAAGTCGCATAGTGCTAAGAGCCATTTTGAAACATTTGGTATTCCGTTTGCAACAGTTTCATTTTTCTTTCTGGGCCACTGTTGCTGTTACAGTTTACGCATTGTCATTTTGTCATTTCAAGGTAGCGAGTAGAGCTGTGTACGCTAGAAAATGGAGTGCCATGTGGAGAAATCGGAAGATTTCCGACTTATTCTTTTCAGTTCAATACAGGGTTGACAGCAGCGGAAGCAGCCAGAATTTTCGTGGTATGTGGGGATAATGCCATTTGATAGAGCACAGCAAGAAAGTGCTTTTCTCGATTTAAGGAGAATATTTTTGACATTAGCGACTCTCCAATTACGGGAAGACCATCGGGGTTTGATGAAGATCGTCTAAATGCAATATCCACAATGATCCTCGACATACATTCAACGACTGCCATCCCGGTTATCCGTGTGGTCTATCGCACGGCTTCTCGAATTGGGATGCAGCGCCTGATCCCCGGCAGGAATCCGCGCGGCGGACTTTGTCGAGGTCCGGTAAGTCGGGCAGTCTGTGGATGTTTTTTAGGCGGTTTTCCATCTGCCTCGGCGAATTCGGGCTGGTTCCCCTTATTCCGCCACAGCTACACTATGTGGGCAATTGCTGCGCAAACAAGTTCTCCATTTACGCATTTACGCGTATACCACCATTACTACCACGCAAACATAGGGGTTACACTCGTCTGGTATGATCCGTTCCCTGGGATTGATGGGCGTGGGGGAGGGGGGGGGGAGGTCCACCGGGGGGCCAACCGCACAATAACCCTGAAAGAGTGGTTCGGTGTGGGGCGGTGGAGGGGTGAAGTGGACTGTGGTAGTCGTCGTGGAATTGTGGACCACTGCAGCTGCGGCGGGAACGGAGCCTCTCCGTCGTTTCTAGGTCCCCAGTTAACATACAATACAATACAATATGATACTCAACATCTGGCAAGTGTGATGAACTGTGGTCATCCCACCATTGTAACACATATGTATGCAATTAGTAACGTTCAAAAATCGGGTTTATGAGTACCGCAGGCCTAGACAAAATCACAAGAATCAGCAGGTGGCCATATGTGCATCTCTGCTTCCTCGTCATCAATTGGGTCTTGAACAATACCGACCATTCCTATCCTGCATCGTTACAGGTGACTAGAAATGGTGCCTTTATACTACCATAAGGAAAAGGAAAGGAAGTAACGGCTCAGCCCAAACAAAGCAGCAACTCTCCGTGCAAAGAACTGCGCGAATCCACAAAAGGTAATGCTATGCATCTGGTGGAACAGCGACGGTGTGGTGTACTACGTATTGCTTCCCCAAGGAGTAACCATCACTGCAGACATTGATTGTCAGCAACTGAGTCGTATTGCGGACGTAGTCCAAGAACGACCAGAAACATTGCGTGAAGTGACGCTACACCACGATAACGTCCGCTTGAATTCTGCTAGACTCATAAAAAGCACTCTACAGGAGTTGGGCTGGGAAGTCATTCAGCACCATCCTTATTCACCTGATCTTGCACCCTCAGATTTCCCCTTTTCCGCTCTCTATCGAACAACCTTCCAGATTAAAATGTGGCCCGAACACGGCCTGACAAATTCTTCGCCTCAAAAACCACTTGGCTTCCGCATCCGCGGAATCGAAAAGCTACCCCAGCTTTGGATGACTGTTGTAGATTGTGAAGCACAAAATAGTATTGATGACTGGAATTTATTTTACGTGTGTCTGTTGTGTTTATTGAACTTATGGAAAAACGCTACGAACTTATGTACCTACCCAATATATCGATTTAGTTGTCCAGTTAATCTCCTTCTCTGTTCTAATTAATTATTACCCTTTTCTCTTTAAGTTGTTTCGGGATGTGTTCACAACTTTCTTTTGGTCTGGGGTGTGTTCCTGATCCTTCTCTAAATCCTCATATTTATTTCTTGTATGTTTTTCTTTTCTTGTTTCCCCAGAGTCCAAACTCTGCGGTCTCTGAATAAAATGTTCCAAATAAATATCTTGTCGAATTCCTTGTTTCTATATTAAGGTAGTTGTACTTTAAGAAATTATCCTTATTCCGGAAAACTTCTTTGGAAATTGTAGTTCTTCTTCTAATATTCATTATACACAGAAGAAATTGGTACACCTGCCTAATATCGTGCAGGGCCCGCTCGAGCATTTAGAAGTGCAGCAGCATGTGGCCTGGACTCGACCTATGTCTGAATTAGTGCTCGAGGGAATTGATACCATGAATCCTGGAAGGCTTCCATAAATCAGTAACAGTACGAGGGCGTAGAGATCACTTGTGAACAGCACGTTGCAAGGCATCCCAAATTTGTAAACTGGCAGATTACGGCGCTGCGGAAGACAACGCCTATAGAAGAAAACAAATGTCTGGCGCAGTTGTTAGATCGGTCATTGCTGCTATACTGGCAGGTTATCAAGATTTAAGTGAGTCTGAACGTCGGCGAACGAGCTATGGAACACAGTACCTCCGACGCAATTGTCCAAGTCCGTCGGAACCCACAATGGACATGAATGGTCGCAGGTGATCAGACAGGATGCTTGCGTACGTGTCACCTGTCAGAGTCGTATCTAGACGTATCCGGTGTCCCATATCACTCCATCTGCACACGCGCCATACCATTACATAGCCTCCACCAGCTTGAAGATTCCCCTGTTGACACGTAGGGTCAATGGATTCATGAGGTTGCCTCCGTACCCGTACACGTCCATCCGCTCGATACAATTTGAAACGAGACTCGTCCGACCATACAACATGTTTCCAGTCATCTACAGTTCAATGTCGGTGTTGGCAGGCCAGGACGAGGCGTAAAGCTTTATGTGGTAGAATCAACTGGGCCTTCAGTTCCGAAAGCCCATATCGATGATGTATCCTTGAATGGTTCGCAAGCTGACACTTTTTAATGGCCCAGCATTGAAATTTGCAGCAATTTACGGAACGGTTGCACTTCGGTCACGTTGAACGATTGTCGTCAATCGTCGTTGGTTCCATTCTTGCGGGATTTTTTTCCGGCTGCAGGCATATTTGATGTTTCACTGGATTCCTGTCTGTACGGGAAGATCCCCGTTTCATCACTACGTCGGAGATGCTGTGTCCCGTCGCTCGCGCGCAGACTGTAACACCACATTCAAACTCACTTAAATCTTGATAACCTGCCATTGTAGCAGCAGTAGCCGATCTAACAACTGCGTGAGACCCTCATTGTCTTATATAGGCGTTACCGACCGCAGCGACGTATTCTACCTGTCTACATATCTCTGTAATTGAATATGCATGCCTATACCAGTTTCTTTGGCGCTTCATGTACTTCTGTTGCCATCTGTTATTGTATTTCCCAAGTATCAGATTTCATTTACATTTAAATCTACGCTCGAAAAGCCACCTCATGGTGTGTGATGGAAGGTACCAGAGACACCTCGCCCTTTTCCTCTTCTAGTTGCAAAATGTTCGCGGAAGAACGATTGCTTTTAGGCCTCCGTTAAGCTCAAATCTCTCTAATTTTGTTTTCATATTCTTCTCGCGAGATGTTATAGGAGGAAGCAATGCACTGATTGAATCATCTAGGAACGTACGCTCTCGGAATTTTTACATTGAACCATACCGCGATACAGAACGGCTCTCTTGCGGAGTCTACCACTGGAGTTGACTGAGCATCTCCGTGGCTCCTCGCGGTTACTAAATGAACCTGTGACGAAACGCGCTGCTCCCCTTCTCGATCTTCTCTGTCTCTTCTATAATACTACCTGGTATGGATTCAAGACTGAGGAGCAATATCCAAGAACTGGCCAAGGAATGTTGAATTTGCATTGTATTTGTTATATTGGTATTTGCTTTCAACAGTCTTTTCCATTTATTTCTCACCATTATCTTAATCTCGTTTTCTCAGTTCGTGGTTGTCGAAGGCACCATACCAAACGTTTTGTGGCTACGTCAGCAAATCGAGAACAATCCATTTATTTGTCGTCAATTTTGATCCCCGTGGTACCGCTTTGCATGATTAATATCGCACATCCTATATATAAATAAAATGAATACGGAGAGATGGCATAGCCTTATCGTACGTCTCTTATTATTCTAGCCTCCTACTTAATGCCATTGACATCTATTTCTGTACTCTGATTTTTGTATGGGTTGAGGATTAACCTTCTATCTCTCCAATTCATTCCAAGTTATTCAGTTAGTCAAGCAGTATCGTCCAATCCACTACATCAAGCGGATTGCCTGGACCAATGAATGCGGCACACATACGTCTTCCTGTTCATCTCGGCTCTTCTTTCAAAAATCATTCGTAATGGCGTGGTAGTTTACCGTGTTCCTTTTTCCTTCTTAATTCCAAACTGATTTTCTCCTAAAATTTGGGCAATGTTGCCTTTTACTCGTAATGTATCTTTAGTAATACTGAGTAGAATTTTTGAAACGTGGCTTTGTAGTCTCAAGGGAGAGAGACCGGTTCATATTTTTCACAACAGAAAATTTTACAGCCAAAATGCTCCTTAGGGACATGTCATTTCAGTAAATGGTTTTCATCTATTTATTTACTTATTCCGTTAGTAAACTGTGTGTCATTTCCAGTCACACATGACACTCTATTCACTCTATTTCTTCCTTCACTTGGTTTCAAACAACATATCTGTTCCAAAAACTACCGAATCCCACAGATGACGAGGAAACTTTCACTCTACCGGTAGGTTGCAATATAGTTCATTAGTTCCTTTAATTAAAGTGACCCTAAAACAAACTTCGCCTAAGAAATAATAGAAAATGGTTGTTTACACTGTCAGAAGAAGGGAAGGTGATTATTTACGATTCCTAATAAGAGTTGTTCCATCTTGGGCAAATGAAACCTGTTATAATTATTTTAAGTACGAAAGTGTCTTGCCCGCTACCCATCGAGGTCATCTAGCTGTAGAGCTCTATATCTGCACACAATCAATGACTGAAGGTTAACTAATCTAATAAGTATGAAATAACAAGGCACTACAGCAAGAATACCGTATAATGGAAATTATATTTTCGCACTCGGTGACAAACTGCAGGCCACGTTACAAAATTATGTGATCGATATTTCATCGTTTGTCCTCACTTTGTTATCTAAAACCAACTTCTACACCTAGATACCGAACTACGTTAAGTCAATCTCGGTTACGACGTTTTATTATTTGATAATGCGATCACGGTGGATTTTGGTAATTCACTGTTGTATTCTAGGTGCACCCAAAATTATGTAGCACGTCCGCATGTCGGCCTGAGTGAAGTGTATATGCCGTTGCATTCTACTGTATTTTAACCACTTCACTGAAACTCCATATGAACCTTCGATGACGAGTAAGGGAAGAAGGCAGGAACGTTAGTGGTTCAAATGGCTCTGAGCACTATGGGACTTAACTGCTGAGGTCATCAGTCCCCTAGAACTTAGAACTACTTAAACCTAACTAACCTAATGACATCACACACATCCATGCCCGAGGCAGGATTCGAACCTGCGACCGTAGGAACGTTAGTGTTTAACATGCCTTCGCCAAGGCGATCATCAGGAGCGGGCCGCAGTATTGGCCTTAAGCGATATAGTGATCTCAAGGGAAACCTATATTAGGATGACCGGACGCGAGTTTGCACGTTCATCCTCACGAATACGAGTCCATCGTGCTTACCATTGCGCTACCTCGCGCGGTACGAATAGAGGAAGACCTACGTACCTCACACTAACTTTTATTTTGGGTAGTTTGACTCTGTGAGAACTGTAAGTATTAACATATATTATTTCATGTAAATGCTTAGCTTCTTTGACAAATAATTATTTATTGCACTGTTCGTAATTTTTGCTATTCGACATTCCTTCTTCAGCGATTCGTACTTCTGCAACCTTTTCATTCGTTAACTTCAAACATCGATTTGAAATAAACGCCAAGTGTTAGAGATCAGTGTTCCTGTTGCTTGGTTCAACACACACAAGTCCATATCTTAAAATCATTTTACTGGTTTTTTTAACCCTTCAAATGTTGCAGTATGTCCTTGCAAATATAGGTTGTATAAGTTGTATAGTCATAAAAATGAAGTGACACAATTACTAATTTTGTGTATATTTTGTGTAAATAAACAGAAGCGGCGAGTGAAATCCTGTATCAAAGCCCGGAATCGAACCTAGGTCGCCTGCTTACTCGACAGATGCACTAGCCCCTAAGTCACCTTGACACAGCGGTTCGCACAACTGGATCGAGAGGGGAGACGTGCCATGGTAATTCTTGCAGGCGGCTTAGTGTCTGGGGCACCTGCCTAGTAAGTAGGAGACCCGGCTTCGATTCCCGGCCTTTCTGCAAGTTTTCCTTAGCCCCTTCAGTCTGTACACATAAAATCGATAGTCTTATATGGTATGAGATTGGTGACAACAATGACTCTCTGAATATGCTACCTCAGATTCCTTAAGCATTTCCTTCTTTCGCTGAATTTGAGCCACTTCTCTAATAGTGTCACCATCATCGCCATTTTAGGCTGTAACCTCAGTTCTGTGCTCCAGAAGGGGGTATACGTTATCTGTTGACAAACAATTCAGTCTGATTGTCTCGCTGTAGTATGTTAGAGCTCACTACCAATCACGATGGTAAAATAAAATTTAAAACATAAAGTGTAGGATAGTAGGATAACAGGGCTGACGATGCAATACTACTCGTAGCAAGTAAGGAAATTTAGAACCGTATAATCTGTGTACGACAAACTTCAAGTTAAGAATAACGAAAGCAGAGATAAATGTAACAAACTGTAGTAAGAAATTAACAGCGACGTGCTAAATCTCTGTATCTGGATTAACTGCGAGATGTGTGCGCTATGCAGAGTTTTTCAAAACAGTAGGGGCAAAAGAAGATAAAGGATCTACAACTCACTGTATTCGAATAAGGAACCAGAGTGATTTATATAATAAAAAAGGCTACTTTTTTCAATGTACAGCACCATGCGTTTCGATGAATTTATTCTCATTATCAAGTGCAAATGTGTACGTCTACATTTTATATGATGTTTCCATGTGTGTTGTTCTGTCTCTCTTGCCATGTCATCGTCTTTTTCTAATTTTGCTAGTCCAGCCCCGTTAGCTGAGTTGTTAGCGCAGCGGAATGCCAGGCCAAGGGACCCGGATTCGATTCCCAGCTGAGACAGGAGATTTTCTCCGCTCAGGGACTGGGTGTTGTGTTGTCCTCATCATCATTTCATCCCCATCTCCGACGTGCCAGTCGCCCAGTGTGGCGTCGAATGTAATAAGTACTTGCCCTCGGCGGTCAAACTTCCCCAAATTGGGGACTCCCGGCCCACGATGCCGTACGCTTATTTCCATTTTCTGATTTTGCTGCAAATGGAAAATCTGAAAATATTAAACTTGTGTTTTTTTACATGCTAATGTCAGAAAATAATTTTTTCCGTCTGCTACCGTGTACAGTGTGTCTTTCGTAGTGCAGATAGTCAAACATACGCAAAACATCATTCACGCAGCCAGAATGAATTTTCCCTCTGCAGCAGATTGTGCTCTAATATGAAACTTCCTGTGCCGGACAGGGACCCGAAGCCACGATCTTTGCCTTCGGTGGACAAAGTCTCTGGAAACTGAGCTACCCGAACACGGCTCGCAACCCTTACTCACAACTTTGCTTCCGCCAGTATCTCGTCTCCTATCTTCCAAACTTCGCAGTTATTCCGTGCAACGTGCGAGACTAGCATTCCTGGAGGAATGGATATTGCAAGGATATGCCTTAACCACAATCTAACATTCTGGAAACAATCTCACACGCTGTGGCTAAGCAATGTCTCCGCAATACCTATTCTTCCGAGAGTGCTACTCTCGTAAGTTACACGGGAGAACTGTGATGCCTGAAAGGTAGGAAATGAGGTACTGGCGGAAGTAAAGCTGTTAAGACGGATCGTAAGTCATGCTGTGTTGGTAGACCATTTGTCCACGAAACGTGAAGATAGTGCGTTCGAGTCCCGATCCGACACACAGTTTTGATCTTCCAGGGAGTTTCATAACAGCACACGCTTTTTGTTTATGTGAAATCAAAGTATCCTACAAATGTTTTACGATATTCTAACATCAGCATCTTAAAAACCATAGGGTTTATATTTCCAGATATTCCAGTTACAGTAACGCCGCGAAGAGACGACTGCAGGGAAAGAGAGACAGAACAACACATATGTAAACGTCACATAAAACATTAGTATAATGTTTGAACTTGACAAAGAGTATAAATTCTTGGAATGCGTTGCGTTATGCATGAAAAAAGTAACTGATTCAGTGTTTTATTATTTAAATCATGTATGTCAATTGCAGGTTACATAAAATCATTGATTATTATGAATAAAATTAAGGAACCAATTGCCAGAAACGTATTTTTCCAGCATTACGTCTTACTGAATTAATGATACACGTTATGTATTTTAGTGTTTTATGACAAACAACTGTCTGCTGCCAGATACAATTAATGTCAGTTGTTCTCATAGCGCAGGTGATAGCGAACGAGACTGCACAAACTTTGGCTCGACTTCGATCTTTATTACCGTCTCATGTCCAAATTTTGTATCGTTACTTTATTCGGTTTTAGGAAACCAAAGTACACATTTGGCGACACCGTTTAGGGCGGTCCGCTTGAATTTGCACGCACAATGGCCTGATTGGCTAACTTCAGTGCTAATTAATTCCGAAACGGCGCACCATATCGAAATTTTTTCTTAACAATTGTTCCTCAGCACAACCTACCCTGCAACACACTTACAAACTTTCCAGACTGTTTCTGACCGCTCTGTACGCGCGGGGAAGTTTAAAACTGTCTGCCAAACAGTCTACAGACAGATCTTAGGATATACGGTTCCTAAGTACTTGTAACTTCATGCAAGGTAAGGTAGCGTATCACAGTGATTTCTATAATTAACAGTGGCTAATTTTATGGTTAACGAAGTGAAGTCCAATAGCTATCTAAGTGTTCTACATAAAAAAGGTACAGTTTATTTGCAGACGACCTGGCTCTCCTAGTAAACAGTGAAGAGCATTACTAGAATCTGTGTTTAAATTGAATAACGTTTTACAGACTTACAGAATCTGTAAATGAAGCACAACTAATGGCTCTGGAAGAGAAAACTCGTAAGAAGGACAAAAATGTGATAAACAATAAAATAATAGAGGGCAGAGATGTCAAGACACAAAACTAATTGTTCAAAATATACAGAACTATAATGCTATAAATGGTTGTATAAGGAGGTATCTTGGCAGAACCGTGAGAAAAAGATAATACTAAGACTACATACCGTGGTGGTTAGGCCTGCTCTTAAGAATGGTGGTAAAAACTGAACTCTAAGAAAAGGAGAGGAATGAAGAATCGAAACAGCTGAGACGAGGTCTCTGAGGTCACTTCTTGGACTAACGTTAAGAGACAGAATGTGGAGTAAAGACATGAGACAACAACTAGATGTGAAAACAACAATGACGTAAGCGATTAGGCAACACCAAAATAAAAAGAAAGGTCTGATCACATCAAAAGAGTTCCACCTGAGTTCCTGCCTTGGCGAGTATTACATTTTTTGAAAAGCTAAAGGACGGGTGTAGAACGACCAGTGTACGGATGGAAATAACTGTTTTGCCAGATTCTTTTGGCAATACCCTCTCCTTGAAATAGAAGAAGAAGGTTACATAAGTTAGGGTATAAAAATAAAGCTTATACAAAATATGAACCACCCAAGGTCGGCATAATTACCTATAACCATGGCATATCAGCAACTACTAGAAATAAAAAGGAAAATGAGGGCATCCTAAAGTAACGCATGTGGTATACGGGGAAAGAGAAGCGTATAACGCAAACGTTATTAATGTGTGCCTGAAAGTGTAAGGAACGAAAGCGAGAGAAAATAGAGCGATGTCACACATATAATCAGGTACAAAAGTTTTTTATATAAATACCTGGGCATAAAAGAGTCATAAATACACGATGATTGCTGAATAATAATAGCATGGCAGTGCCACGTTTAGTAAGTACCATAGTAAAGCAGTTTGTTACAATAATATTTTGGTTTTGCTCTGTTGTTAAATGTCTTCATGAACGCCATTTTCCAGACGCTCTTTAAAGTAGCCGTATTGTGATCTTAACTTAAACAGGAGACAATGTCATTCCGTGACGCTTACAAAATTCTTTGCCTTAGACGAACCGTCATAAATGGAAACTGATCCTAAGTCGGCGAACGCTAGCGAGATATCTGCCCCTTTATTTGCAATAGCCATAGGTGGTTGAGGTTAAAGGTGGATGTATTGCTCTCGAATATTATCCTCATGAAGGAAATCGAAAGATAGAATGACAGAGAAAGAGCACAGTACAGTACTGGATGTCCATCGATGAACGATATATTAAAAATGGCTCACTCCATAAACTAACCAGAAGAACAATCACAGTCTCTTTTACGTTAGGTATTAGTAGCTTTTGTGAATGAAGGGAGCCCCATTTGTCAAACGTTGAGGGAAGTTCACTATTCAGAAAAGAATTCAACCGATTCTGTGTGACATTTACATTGTAGATGAGACATGATGTCTGGTTTGGGGGCGATCAAATGCGTGGTCATCACGGCCCTTACAATGTCCCAATTGTTACACAGTCAAATTTTTTACACAGTCCACTACAGTCACTGCACGAATGATGATGGTGATGATGAAATGATGAGGACAACACAAAGACTCAGTCCCCTGGCAGAGAAAAATCCCGAACGCGGCCGGGATCCAGAGGCAGAAACGATAGCCACTATACCACGAGCTGCGGACGTAGGAGACATGGATCCTCCTCTTCAGACCAAGGACAGAGCACCAATTCAGGCCTCGCATTAAATTTCGTTTCCAGGAAAGACTATGGTCAGTGTCTCCCAGAATGCTAACGAGATTGATCTTAATGAGTAAATTTATAACCGTCAAATAGAACTCAAGTCTTCATGAGTAACTAAATAAAAAACAGATGCTTACAGGTTTTGATCACGAAATAAAAAAAAAGTAAGACAATGCACTTGTCCAGAAATATGTTTCGGAAATTGGAAAACTGAAGAATGTTAAGCACGAATTTTTGGTATCTTCATTTTATATACCAGATATGGCCCAATCTTGTTATCTATGTACATCGATTCCCAAAGGCATTTGAAACTGGAAAACCTTACGTACAGGTACAATAAAAATATTATCAAGAGCGGTAGATGAGTTTTTTATAGCCCTTCTACGATTGCACAACAGGTATGGAAACAATTAACCAAAAAGCCTTTGACGAGTAGTTTTGATCTGAAGAAACGCAATTTATTGCTGCCAAGTCAGTCTATGTTTACCAGATGAACATAATATAGCGCCCTACGTGGTACAGCATTCACAAATAGATAATTGTCTTGGCATTCGACGGACAAATACCGGAGACATATAATAGAAGTTTACAAAGCCTGGAAACGGAAAGAAGATCAAGGTTTAACGTCACATTGACGTTGAGGTTATTAGTGATGGACCACAAGCTCATAGAGAAATCACGGAAATGTTTGGCGCGGATTTTCTGGCGAAGGTTTGGATCTCTAACCTCCTGAATGTGTTATCTACTGATCCACTTCGCTCGTTACAAGGTTTACTGTAAGCAAACCGGTCTATTGTTGGGTGGAGTACCTTGCAAGAAAGAAAAACAAGACGTAAGAAAAACTGAAACGCGGATTACATCAGTAGACGTATCACAAAAATTGCACTATTAGTTGTGCGTTACCTCTCTAGTGATATTTCTTACGTTCAGTAATTTTGTTTTGCCAGTACTGTGGCGCCATTTAACAGAAATTGAAAATGTGTTACGTAATAACCGACCAACGCAACCCGGATACAAAAACTTCATCTCAGGTAACTGAAGCTGCCCTACGTACTGCTGCTGACGCAGTGATACCTATCGCGCTTGGTTCTCTTCAAATGGTCACGTAACACCGTGCTGTTACACAGACCGGCTTTCCTATTGCAAGTCTGTCAATAATACCTAGGTAACGTATTTGAAAGCAGAGCTAGCCTGTAATTAACCTTGGCTGGTAGCGTGATGCTACTTTATTCTTGGCTCTCTCCCGGTGCAGCGTTACGTGAGGTTCGCTGTCAGAATCGCTTCACTCACGGATTACAGGTAATGCCCTCCCATTATCCTGCCACTGATGGTATCACGAAGACACGAAAATTGCTGCCACTTTCAGGAGGAGAATGCCTGCGCTCAGTAGCGAAGGGCGCACTGAAGTTAACTGCAGTATAATTTATAGGGTCATCCTCAACAGTTTCACATAATTCGCTGTAAATTCCAATGCTGCTGTGCGACTGAAATAGCATTGAATAGAAGCGTAAAATAAGCATCTGTTTATCATATTCGTTAACTCCAATTGTACATATTTTCAAACTTGTAGTAGAGCATTTTTTGTTGCGTAATTGCTGAACACACTCTCAGATAGTAAGAACCCTCTGTCCGTCATTTTCGTTCACTTATCCGTAGGAGACGGGTGGAGATCTATGGTCATTGAAAGAGCAATTTCAATAATATATTGGACAAAACAGTAGTGTATAAAAGTTTATTTTATTGCTAGTTCGGTATTGGCTTAATGTCCAATTTCAATGACCCTGTTTATGGAAGACGAATGACCTGTGTAATTAATTTCAAATCAGTGTAATAAATGGTCGACATCGAGAGAGGCAGTAACAGTAATAAAAAAATCTAAGATATAATTATAAATTGGTATAATGAATCGCCCTTTCAGAGTAAACTGGTCAACATTTTTTCCTGTCGAGTTCTACCAACATTTATGATTAATCGCTAGTGGGGTTACTGAAGTATAGGAATGGGATGAAATAGGTTCTCCAGTGTTTGATTTACTTCGAGTAACCATACTACCATTTTTATTCATTCATAGTTATCCCTACAGACGTAAATGGTCCCTTCCTTTCTTTTCTTACGGTACGCAGTTACGTATAACAGATGCTATAGCTGAAACTTCCTGACAGAATAAAACTGTGTGTCGGATCGAGACTCGAACTCAGGACCTTTCGCGGGCAGGTGCTCTAACATCTGAGCTACCCAAGCACGACTCACGCCCCGTCCTCACAGCTTTACTTCTTCCAGTACCTCGACTCCTACCTTCCAAACTTCACAGAAGCTCTCCTGCGAAACTTGCAGAACTAGCACTCCCTGAAGAAAGGATATTGCGGAGACATGGTTTAGCCACAGCCTGGGGGATGTTTCCAGAATGAAATTTTCACTCTGCAGCTGATGTGCACTGATATGAAACTTCCTGACATTAAAACCGTGTACCGGATCGAGACTCGAACTCGGGTAGGAGACGAGGTACTGGCAGAAGTAAAGCTGTCAGGACGGGCGTGAGTCGTGCTTGGGCAGCTCAGTTGGTAGAGCACTTGCCCGCGAAAGGCAAAGGTCCCGAGTTCGAGTCTCGATCCGGCACACAGTTTTAATCTGTCAGGAAGTTTGGTATCAGCGCACACTCCGCTCCAGAGTGAAAATCTCATTCTGGAGATGCTGTAGCTGCTGAACTGCTGTAACACAACTACACAACATTAAAATCATGTGGAACTTAAGGGTGGAAACCCTACTAGGATTCTACTGCCTACATGGAAAAATTCGTTCATTCGTATCTCACGCAGTACCTTCCCCACGCAAGGTGTCAATGTTTGGTCCGAGGCGAAAACTGGGTCTGTCATGTAGCCTGTTCCTCTTGTACAGTTCAGAGTCAGTTTCACTGGTTGCATCATGCTTTCAGTTTTTGTACCCACCATTGCTGTGAAGCGCAAACATCAGATTAGCAAAGTTTCTCCAATGACTACCATTTGTAGGAGAAATACAGAAGTACTAGCAATTTTTCAGTCGCCGAATAGACAACATACATGAACAAGGACATTGGGAGGGAAGGCGATGTGGGACATTTCCGCTCCATCATCGGTTCCATTGGCTAATACTCATCGTGTTTCTCTATAAGATCCGGAACTATGATCTTTAATTTATAGAAAACGTAATCTGTAAGTCCTTAAAAATGGGTAGTCTGTAGCGTCCAGATTATGCTGAGAATTTTTGGGATAATACATCTGCGTGCGATAAACCGTCTTTGTCTGATAGAAGATTCATTTGTTAGTCACACTTAATCTCATTCCAAAATTTAACCACAATTTAATTAACAAATTCGTTAAAGAGTTCGTTTGTTTTAGTACATAAATGTGAACTAATCGCATTGCCTATTATATTTCACAAGTACAAACCTACGCTCCTCTCGTGTCAGTAGTGACGAAGTACCTGAACCGTGTAGTGCGATCGTTTAGCTAAGAACTTTATCCACAAAGTTATTGATGACTAGTGCATGTACAACAGTATGCCAAAAATAACCAAGGACACAAGAAGTTATGTTCCTAACGTACAATTTTCGGACGCGCATGTTACTACGGGAGACGGTACTACGTCAAAAAGTGAGATTTTATTTTGCTTATCACGTACACATTGGCGAGGTATGTTATTACGTCAGCCTGCTAGAAGTGCCACATATTCCTTTCGAGCAATATTCATTTCTAGACTCTCATCGGCTAGATGGGGTGAAGGTATCTATTTTTTCTAGGTCTCCAGGAGTATGCAGAACCGAAGTATCTATAATTATTCCCACAGCTGCTGTAGCATACAAGGGAGAATTTTCGCATAACAGGGGCAGGCATCCGACGATTGATGTACCACAGACGTTCAGTTGGGTTAAGAATATGGGATATAGGTATTAATGTTGTCTCTGAGCCACATGCTGTCTCTTTCAGCTACTGTCAAGGCACTTTATCGTGCTGAAAGTGAATTTAGTTCCCAGGGAAGACGATAACCTTGCACAAATGAATGCGATCTCTAGGGACTGATTCTTCACCACCACGACGAAAAGTGAGATCTTAACAGAGTAACTGTTCCAGCGAATTCCATAGAACCTAAACCAATTCCCCTTCCCGTCTTCGTATCGCGGGATTAGCCGAGCGGTCTCGGGCGCCGCAGTCATGGACTGTACGGCTGCTCCCGGCGGAGGTTCGAGTCCTCCCTCGGGCATGGGTGTGTGTGTTTGTCCTTAGGATAATTTAGGCTAAGTAGTGTGTAAGCTTAGGGACTGATAACCTTAGCAGTTAAGTCCCATAAGATTTCACACACATTTGAACATTTTTCCGTCTTGAGTTCCATCGGACTTACAGTACTGGTAGCATCATAGAAATGCTTTTCCATAATGCGAGTAATGGGTCCACACGCATAACATTTTCACGAAAGAAGAACTCGAAAGTTTCACTAATTTCATCGCTTCAGAATTACTTCGCCATGAACCACGAAGCTGATAGTGATTCCTTTCAAAAAAGAAGGGTTCAAATGGCTCTGAGCACTATGCGACTTAACTTCTGAGGTCATCAGTCCCCTAGAACTTAGAACTACTTAAACCTAACTAACCTAATGACATCACACACATCCATGCCCGAGGCAGGATTCGAACCTGCGACCGTAGGAACGTTAGTGTTTAACATGCCTTCGCCAAGGCGATCATCAGGAGCGGGCCGCAGTATTGGCCTTAAGCGATATAGTGATCTCAAGGGAAACCTATATTAGGATGACCGGACGCGAGTTTGCACGTTCATCCTCACGAATACGAGTCCATCGTGCTTACCATTGCGCTACCTCGCGCGGTACGAATAGAGGAAGACCTACGTACCTCACACTAACTTTTATTTTGGGTAGTTTGACTCTGTGAGAACTGTAAGTATTAACATATATTATTTCATGTAAATGCTTAGCTTCTTTGACAAATAATTATTTATTGCACTGTTCGTAATTTTTGCTATTCGACATTCCTTCTTCAGCGATTCGTACTTCTGCAACCTTTTCATTCGTTAACTTCAAACATCGATTTGAAATAAACGCCAAGTGTTAGAGATCAGTGTTCCTGTTGCTTGGTTCAACACACACAAGTCCATATCTTAAAATCATTTTACTGGTTTTTTTAACCCTTCAAATGTTGCAGTATGTCCTTGCAAATATAGGTTGTATAAGTTGTATAGTCATAAAAATGAAGTGACACAATTACTAATTTTGTGTATATTTTGTGTAAATAAACAGAAGCGGCGAGTGAAATCCTGTATCAAAGCCCGGAATCGAACCTAGGTCGCCTGCTTACTCGACAGATGCACTAGCCCCTAAGTCACCTTGACACAGCGGTTCGCACAACTGGATCGAGAGGGGAGACGTGCCATGGTAATTCTTGCAGGCGGCTTAGTGTCTGGGGCACCTGCCTAGTAAGTAGGAGACCCGGCTTCGATTCCCGGCCTTTCTGCAAGTTTTCCTTAGCCCCTTCAGTCTGTACACATAAAATCGATAGTCTTATATGGTATGAGATTGGTGACAACAATGACTCTCTGAATATGCTACCTCAGATTCCTTAAGCATTTCCTTCTTTCGCTGAATTTGAGCCACTTCTCTAATAGTGTCACCATCATCGCCATTTTAGGCTGTAACCTCAGTTCTGTGCTCCAGAAGGGGGTATACGTTATCTGTTGACAAACAATTCAGTCTGATTGTCTCGCTGTAGTATGTTAGAGCTCACTACCAATCACGATGGTAAAATAAAATTTAAAACATAAAGTGTAGGATAGTAGGATAACAGGGCTGACGATGCAATACTACTCGTAGCAAGTAAGGAAATTTAGAACCGTATAATCTGTGTACGACAAACTTCAAGTTAAGAATAACGAAAGCAGAGATAAATGTAACAAACTGTAGTAAGAAATTAACAGCGACGTGCTAAATCTCTGTATCTGGATTAACTGCGAGATGTGTGCGCTATGCAGAGTTTTTCAAAACAGTAGGGGCAAAAGAAGATAAAGGATCTACAACTCACTGTATTCGAATAAGGAACCAGAGTGATTTATATAATAAAAAAGGCTACTTTTTTCAATGTACAGCACCATGCGTTTCGATGAATTTATTCTCATTATCAAGTGCAAATGTGTACGTCTACATTTTATATGATGTTTCCATGTGTGTTGTTCTGTCTCTCTTGCCATGTCATCGTCTTTTTCTAATTTTGCTAGTCCAGCCCCGTTAGCTGAGTTGTTAGCGCAGCGGAATGCCAGGCCAAGGGACCCGGATTCGATTCCCAGCTGAGACAGGAGATTTTCTCCGCTCAGGGACTGGGTGTTGTGTTGTCCTCATCATCATTTCATCCCCATCTCCGACGTGCCAGTCGCCCAGTGTGGCGTCGAATGTAATAAGTACTTGCCCTCGGCGGTCAAACTTCCCCAAATTGGGGACTCCCGGCCCACGATGCCGTACGCTTATTTCCATTTTCTGATTTTGCTGCAAATGGAAAATCTGAAAATATTAAACTTGTGTTTTTTTACATGCTAATGTCAGAAAATAATTTTTTCCGTCTGCTACCGTGTACAGTGTGTCTTTCGTAGTGCAGATAGTCAAACATACGCAAAACATCATTCACGCAGCCAGAATGAATTTTCCCTCTGCAGCAGATTGTGCTCTAATATGAAACTTCCTGTGCCGGACAGGGACCCGAAGCCACGATCTTTGCCTTCGGTGGACAAAGTCTCTGGAAACTGAGCTACCCGAACACGGCTCGCAACCCTTACTCACAACTTTGCTTCCGCCAGTATCTCGTCTCCTATCTTCCAAACTTCGCAGTTATTCCGTGCAACGTGCGAGACTAGCATTCCTGGAGGAATGGATATTGCAAGGATATGCCTTAACCACAATCTAACATTCTGGAAACAATCTCACACGCTGTGGCTAAGCAATGTCTCCGCAATACCTATTCTTCCGAGAGTGCTACTCTCGTAAGTTACACGGGAGAACTGTGATGCCTGAAAGGTAGGAAATGAGGTACTGGCGGAAGTAAAGCTGTTAAGACGGATCGTAAGTCATGCTGTGTTGGTAGACCATTTGTCCACGAAACGTGAAGATAGTGCGTTCGAGTCCCGATCCGACACACAGTTTTGATCTTCCAGGGAGTTTCATAACAGCACACGCTTTTTGTTTATGTGAAATCAAAGTATCCTACAAATGTTTTACGATATTCTAACATCAGCATCTTAAAAACCATAGGGTTTATATTTCCAGATATTCCAGTTACAGTAACGCCGCGAAGAGACGACTGCAGGGAAAGAGAGACAGAACAACACATATGTAAACGTCACATAAAACATTAGTATAATGTTTGAACTTGACAAAGAGTATAAATTCTTGGAATGCGTTGCGTTATGCATGAAAAAAGTAACTGATTCAGTGTTTTATTATTTAAATCATGTATGTCAATTGCAGGTTACATAAAATCATTGATTATTATGAATAAAATTAAGGAACCAATTGCCAGAAACGTATTTTTCCAGCATTACGTCTTACTGAATTAATGATACACGTTATGTATTTTAGTGTTTTATGACAAACAACTGTCTGCTGCCAGATACAATTAATGTCAGTTGTTCTCATAGCGCAGGTGATAGCGAACGAGACTGCACAAACTTTGGCTCGACTTCGATCTTTATTACCGTCTCATGTCCAAATTTTGTATCGTTACTTTATTCGGTTTTAGGAAACCAAAGTACACATTTGGCGACACCGTTTAGGGCGGTCCGCTTGAATTTGCACGCACAATGGCCTGATTGGCTAACTTCAGTGCTAATTAATTCCGAAACGGCGCACCATATCGAAATTTTTTCTTAACAATTGTTCCTCAGCACAACCTACCCTGCAACACACTTACAAACTTTCCAGACTGTTTCTGACCGCTCTGTACGCGCGGGGAAGTTTAAAACTGTCTGCCAAACAGTCTACAGACAGATCTTAGGATATACGGTTCCTAAGTACTTGTAACTTCATGCAAGGTAAGGTAGCGTATCACAGTGATTTCTATAATTAACAGTGGCTAATTTTATGGTTAACGAAGTGAAGTCCAATAGCTATCTAAGTGTTCTACATAAAAAAGGTACAGTTTATTTGCAGACGACCTGGCTCTCCTAGTAAACAGTGAAGAGCATTACTAGAATCTGTGTTTAAATTGAATAACGTTTTACAGACTTACAGAATCTGTAAATGAAGCACAACTAATGGCTCTGGAAGAGAAAACTCGTAAGAAGGACAAAAATGTGATAAACAATAAAATAATAGAGGGCAGAGATGTCAAGACACAAAACTAATTGTTCAAAATATACAGAACTATAATGCTATAAATGGTTGTATAAGGAGGTATCTTGGCAGAACCGTGAGAAAAAGATAATACTAAGACTACATACCGTGGTGGTTAGGCCTGCTCTTAAGAATGGTGGTAAAAACTGAACTCTAAGAAAAGGAGAGGAATGAAGAATCGAAACAGCTGAGACGAGGTCTCTGAGGTCACTTCTTGGACTAACGTTAAGAGACAGAATGTGGAGTAAAGACATGAGACAACAACTAGATGTGAAAACAACAATGACGTAAGCGATTAGGCAACACCAAAATAAAAAGAAAGGTCTGATCACATCAAAAGAGTTCCACCTGAGTTCCTGCCTTGGCGAGTATTACATTTTTTGAAAAGCTAAAGGACGGGTGTAGAACGACCAGTGTACGGATGGAAATAACTGTTTTGCCAGATTCTTTTGGCAATACCCTCTCCTTGAAATAGAAGAAGAAGGTTACATAAGTTAGGGTATAAAAATAAAGCTTATACAAAATATGAACCACCCAAGGTCGGCATAATTACCTATAACCATGGCATATCAGCAACTACTAGAAATAAAAAGGAAAATGAGGGCATCCTAAAGTAACGCATGTGGTATACGGGGAAAGAGAAGCGTATAACGCAAACGTTATTAATGTGTGCCTGAAAGTGTAAGGAACGAAAGCGAGAGAAAATAGAGCGATGTCACACATATAATCAGGTACAAAAGTTTTTTATATAAATACCTGGGCATAAAAGAGTCATAAATACACGATGATTGCTGAATAATAATAGCATGGCAGTGCCACGTTTAGTAAGTACCATAGTAAAGCAGTTTGTTACAATAATATTTTGGTTTTGCTCTGTTGTTAAATGTCTTCATGAACGCCATTTTCCAGACGCTCTTTAAAGTAGCCGTATTGTGATCTTAACTTAAACAGGAGACAATGTCATTCCGTGACGCTTACAAAATTCTTTGCCTTAGACGAACCGTCATAAATGGAAACTGATCCTAAGTCGGCGAACGCTAGCGAGATATCTGCCCCTTTATTTGCAATAGCCATAGGTGGTTGAGGTTAAAGGTGGATGTATTGCTCTCGAATATTATCCTCATGAAGGAAATCGAAAGATAGAATGACAGAGAAAGAGCACAGTACAGTACTGGATGTCCATCGATGAACGATATATTAAAAATGGCTCACTCCATAAACTAACCAGAAGAACAATCACAGTCTCTTTTACGTTAGGTATTAGTAGCTTTTGTGAATGAAGGGAGCCCCATTTGTCAAACGTTGAGGGAAGTTCACTATTCAGAAAAGAATTCAACCGATTCTGTGTGACATTTACATTGTAGATGAGACATGATGTCTGGTTTGGGGGCGATCAAATGCGTGGTCATCACGGCCCTTACAATGTCCCAATTGTTACACAGTCAAATTTTTTACACAGTCCACTACAGTCACTGCACGAATGATGATGGTGATGATGAAATGATGAGGACAACACAAAGACTCAGTCCCCTGGCAGAGAAAAATCCCGAACGCGGCCGGGATCCAGAGGCAGAAACGATAGCCACTATACCACGAGCTGCGGACGTAGGAGACATGGATCCTCCTCTTCAGACCAAGGACAGAGCACCAATTCAGGCCTCGCATTAAATTTCGTTTCCAGGAAAGACTATGGTCAGTGTCTCCCAGAATGCTAACGAGATTGATCTTAATGAGTAAATTTATAACCGTCAAATAGAACTCAAGTCTTCATGAGTAACTAAATAAAAAACAGATGCTTACAGGTTTTGATCACGAAATAAAAAAAAAGTAAGACAATGCACTTGTCCAGAAATATGTTTCGGAAATTGGAAAACTGAAGAATGTTAAGCACGAATTTTTGGTATCTTCATTTTATATACCAGATATGGCCCAATCTTGTTATCTATGTACATCGATTCCCAAAGGCATTTGAAACTGGAAAACCTTACGTACAGGTACAATAAAAATATTATCAAGAGCGGTAGATGAGTTTTTTATAGCCCTTCTACGATTGCACAACAGGTATGGAAACAATTAACCAAAAAGCCTTTGACGAGTAGTTTTGATCTGAAGAAACGCAATTTATTGCTGCCAAGTCAGTCTATGTTTACCAGATGAACATAATATAGCGCCCTACGTGGTACAGCATTCACAAATAGATAATTGTCTTGGCATTCGACGGACAAATACCGGAGACATATAATAGAAGTTTACAAAGCCTGGAAACGGAAAGAAGATCAAGGTTTAACGTCACATTGACGTTGAGGTTATTAGTGATGGACCACAAGCTCATAGAGAAATCACGGAAATGTTTGGCGCGGATTTTCTGGCGAAGGTTTGGATCTCTAACCTCCTGAATGTGTTATCTACTGATCCACTTCGCTCGTTACAAGGTTTACTGTAAGCAAACCGGTCTATTGTTGGGTGGAGTACCTTGCAAGAAAGAAAAACAAGACGTAAGAAAAACTGAAACGCGGATTACATCAGTAGACGTATCACAAAAATTGCACTATTAGTTGTGCGTTACCTCTCTAGTGATATTTCTTACGTTCAGTAATTTTGTTTTGCCAGTACTGTGGCGCCATTTAACAGAAATTGAAAATGTGTTACGTAATAACCGACCAACGCAACCCGGATACAAAAACTTCATCTCAGGTAACTGAAGCTGCCCTACGTACTGCTGCTGACGCAGTGATACCTATCGCGCTTGGTTCTCTTCAAATGGTCACGTAACACCGTGCTGTTACACAGACCGGCTTTCCTATTGCAAGTCTGTCAATAATACCTAGGTAACGTATTTGAAAGCAGAGCTAGCCTGTAATTAACCTTGGCTGGTAGCGTGATGCTACTTTATTCTTGGCTCTCTCCCGGTGCAGCGTTACGTGAGGTTCGCTGTCAGAATCGCTTCACTCACGGATTACAGGTAATGCCCTCCCATTATCCTGCCACTGATGGTATCACGAAGACACGAAAATTGCTGCCACTTTCAGGAGGAGAATGCCTGCGCTCAGTAGCGAAGGGCGCACTGAAGTTAACTGCAGTATAATTTATAGGGTCATCCTCAACAGTTTCACATAATTCGCTGTAAATTCCAATGCTGCTGTGCGACTGAAATAGCATTGAATAGAAGCGTAAAATAAGCATCTGTTTATCATATTCGTTAACTCCAATTGTACATATTTTCAAACTTGTAGTAGAGCATTTTTTGTTGCGTAATTGCTGAACACACTCTCAGATAGTAAGAACCCTCTGTCCGTCATTTTCGTTCACTTATCCGTAGGAGACGGGTGGAGATCTATGGTCATTGAAAGAGCAATTTCAATAATATATTGGACAAAACAGTAGTGTATAAAAGTTTATTTTATTGCTAGTTCGGTATTGGCTTAATGTCCAATTTCAATGACCCTGTTTATGGAAGACGAATGACCTGTGTAATTAATTTCAAATCAGTGTAATAAATGGTCGACATCGAGAGAGGCAGTAACAGTAATAAAAAAATCTAAGATATAATTATAAATTGGTATAATGAATCGCCCTTTCAGAGTAAACTGGTCAACATTTTTTCCTGTCGAGTTCTACCAACATTTATGATTAATCGCTAGTGGGGTTACTGAAGTATAGGAATGGGATGAAATAGGTTCTCCAGTGTTTGATTTACTTCGAGTAACCATACTACCATTTTTATTCATTCATAGTTATCCCTACAGACGTAAATGGTCCCTTCCTTTCTTTTCTTACGGTACGCAGTTACGTATAACAGATGCTATAGCTGAAACTTCCTGACAGAATAAAACTGTGTGTCGGATCGAGACTCGAACTCAGGACCTTTCGCGGGCAGGTGCTCTAACATCTGAGCTACCCAAGCACGACTCACGCCCCGTCCTCACAGCTTTACTTCTTCCAGTACCTCGACTCCTACCTTCCAAACTTCACAGAAGCTCTCCTGCGAAACTTGCAGAACTAGCACTCCCTGAAGAAAGGATATTGCGGAGACATGGTTTAGCCACAGCCTGGGGGATGTTTCCAGAATGAAATTTTCACTCTGCAGCTGATGTGCACTGATATGAAACTTCCTGACATTAAAACCGTGTACCGGATCGAGACTCGAACTCGGGTAGGAGACGAGGTACTGGCAGAAGTAAAGCTGTCAGGACGGGCGTGAGTCGTGCTTGGGCAGCTCAGTTGGTAGAGCACTTGCCCGCGAAAGGCAAAGGTCCCGAGTTCGAGTCTCGATCCGGCACACAGTTTTAATCTGTCAGGAAGTTTGGTATCAGCGCACACTCCGCTCCAGAGTGAAAATCTCATTCTGGAGATGCTGTAGCTGCTGAACTGCTGTAACACAACTACACAACATTAAAATCATGTGGAACTTAAGGGTGGAAACCCTACTAGGATTCTACTGCCTACATGGAAAAATTCGTTCATTCGTATCTCACGCAGTACCTTCCCCACGCAAGGTGTCAATGTTTGGTCCGAGGCGAAAACTGGGTCTGTCATGTAGCCTGTTCCTCTTGTACAGTTCAGAGTCAGTTTCACTGGTTGCATCATGCTTTCAGTTTTTGTACCCACCATTGCTGTGAAGCGCAAACATCAGATTAGCAAAGTTTCTCCAATGACTACCATTTGTAGGAGAAATACAGAAGTACTAGCAATTTTTCAGTCGCCGAATAGACAACATACATGAACAAGGACATTGGGAGGGAAGGCGATGTGGGACATTTCCGCTCCATCATCGGTTCCATTGGCTAATACTCATCGTGTTTCTCTATAAGATCCGGAACTATGATCTTTAATTTATAGAAAACGTAATCTGTAAGTCCTTAAAAATGGGTAGTCTGTAGCGTCCAGATTATGCTGAGAATTTTTGGGATAATACATCTGCGTGCGATAAACCGTCTTTGTCTGATAGAAGATTCATTTGTTAGTCACACTTAATCTCATTCCAAAATTTAACCACAATTTAATTAACAAATTCGTTAAAGAGTTCGTTTGTTTTAGTACATAAATGTGAACTAATCGCATTGCCTATTATATTTCACAAGTACAAACCTACGCTCCTCTCGTGTCAGTAGTGACGAAGTACCTGAACCGTGTAGTGCGATCGTTTAGCTAAGAACTTTATCCACAAAGTTATTGATGACTAGTGCATGTACAACAGTATGCCAAAAATAACCAAGGACACAAGAAGTTATGTTCCTAACGTACAATTTTCGGACGCGCATGTTACTACGGGAGACGGTACTACGTCAAAAAGTGAGATTTTATTTTGCTTATCACGTACACATTGGCGAGGTATGTTATTACGTCAGCCTGCTAGAAGTGCCACATATTCCTTTCGAGCAATATTCATTTCTAGACTCTCATCGGCTAGATGGGGTGAAGGTATCTATTTTTTCTAGGTCTCCAGGAGTATGCAGAACCGAAGTATCTATAATTATTCCCACAGCTGCTGTAGCATAC
Organism: Schistocerca cancellata; assembly: GCF_023864275.1. Taxonomy (NCBI): domain Eukaryota; kingdom Metazoa; phylum Arthropoda; class Insecta; order Orthoptera; family Acrididae; genus Schistocerca; species Schistocerca cancellata. The sequence continues at coordinate 354,369,171 of NC_064630.1, read as the reverse complement.
AAGGGAGAATTTTCGCATAACAGGGGCAGGCATCCGACGATTGATGTACCACAGACGTTCAGTTGGGTTAAGAATATGGGATATAGGTATTAATGTTGTCTCTGAGCCACATGCTGTCTCTTTCAGCTACTGTCAAGGCACTTTATCGTGCTGAAAGTGAATTTAGTTCCCAGGGAAGACGATAACCTTGCACAAATGAATGCGATCTCTAGGGACTGATTCTTCACCACCACGACGAAAAGTGAGATCTTAACAGAGTAACTGTTCCAGCGAATTCCATAGAACCTAAACCAATTCCCCTTCCCGTCTTCGTATCGCGGGATTAGCCGAGCGGTCTCGGGCGCCGCAGTCATGGACTGTACGGCTGCTCCCGGCGGAGGTTCGAGTCCTCCCTCGGGCATGGGTGTGTGTGTTTGTCCTTAGGATAATTTAGGCTAAGTAGTGTGTAAGCTTAGGGACTGATAACCTTAGCAGTTAAGTCCCATAAGATTTCACACACATTTGAACATTTTTCCGTCTTGAGTTCCATCGGACTTACAGTACTGGTAGCATCATAGAAATGCTTTTCCATAATGCGAGTAATGGGTCCACACGCATAACATTTTCACGAAAGAAGAACTCGAAAGTTTCACTAATTTCATCGCTTCAGAATTACTTCGCCATGAACCACGAAGCTGATAGTGATTCCTTTCAAAAAAGAAGGGTTCAAATGGCTCTGAGCACTATGCGACTTAACTTCTGAGGTCATCAGTCACCTAGAACTTAGAACTAATTAAACCTAACTAACCTAAGGACATCACACACATCCATTCCTGAGGCAGGATTCGAACCTGCGACCGTAGCGGTCGCTCAGTTCCAGACTGTAGCGCCTAGAACCGCACGTCCACTCCGGCCGGCCCTTATTCATTTACCCTGATGACTCATACCATTATGACCATAGGGCATTGCGATATAGAAGCTACTTGGTAGCGCTGTAAATAAAGTACATAGACAGCGCAGAGACGAATGGCAAATCGTTGTATCGACGACACGAGACAAAAGAGGGGAAATTCACTGACATGAGCGACTTGAACAATGTGTAGGGAATAAACATCTCGGAACGGCGAAACTCATCGCTTGTTCGTGTGCAACTGGAGTGAGCATCTGTAGCTGGCCATTCTGGCCGAGCGGTTCTAGGCGCTTCAGTCTGGAACCGCGCGACCGCTACGGTCGCAGGTTCGAATCCTGCCTCGGGCATGGATGTGTGTGATGCCCTTAGGTTAGTTAGGTTTAAGTAGTTCCAAGTTCTATGGGACTGAAGACCTCAGACGTTAAGTCCATAGTGCTCAGAGCCATTTGAACCATTTGAGCCATTTGAACATCTGTGGAAAGTGATTGAAGGACGGTGGAACTTAACTAGGCGACAAGCTGTTGGACGTCCAGGCTTAATTACAAGAAGTGGAGTACGGAAGCTTATCTGCTTCGTAAAGGCGGCGATTTGTGGCAGATACGACAATAGAGCACAGTACTGGTGTACCCACAAGTGTTTCGGAACACACCGTTCAGCGCACACCGTTAAGATGGGACTCCACAACAAACAATCGCTAATTATTCCCATATCGCCGAACTTCATCGTCAGTTACGATTGCACTGGGCACAGAATCATCGAGACAGGGATGTGTATCGATGGCAACATATCTGCTAATCGAACGAATCACATTTCTTGTTACGTCATGTCCGTGGTAGTGACTGGATACGCCTCATCCACGTTGCCTGAAACATCTCACTCTCCGCGGACACAGGACAACACGAGCAGTATTCTTCTGTTGTGTACGTATACGTGAGCTTCCCTGGGACCTGTGGACTATGTTAACATTCTTAGAGGCCGTCTACATCCCTTCATGTCTGATGTCTTCCAAAAAATCGCTCTGAACACTATGGGACTTAATTTCTGAGGTCATCAGTACCATAGAACTTAGAACTACTTAAACCTAACTAACCTAAGGACAGCACACACATCCATGCCCGAGGCAGGATTCGAACCTGCGACCGTAACGGTCGCGCGGCTCCAGACTGTAGCGCCTAGAACCGCTCGGCCACTCTGGCCGGCTGATGTCTTCCCCGAAGGCGATTGCTTCTTCGAGCAGGATTATTACTCCAGTCACAAAACCAGACTGTAACTACAGTGGTTAGAGCAGCATGATACAAAAGCCACGATGACGTCTTTGTCGCTGATTTCGCCTTATCTGAATCCGATGTAGCACATTTGGGACTCTCTCGGCTTACATCGTAACGCTCACAAACCGCAGGAGTGTTATTTAGGTCAATTACGAGACCTGGGGGTAGATATATCAAGACACATACCCCTATGAACCTATCATGTGCTTCTCGAATTCATGTTACCCTGACTCCCTCCTGTACTGCCTTCCATAAGTGTACCAATACGCTGTTAAAAGGGTGGTCATAATGTTTTCACTCATTAGTTTAGTTTTCTCATCAAAACTCCAAATACGTCTGGTCAGTTTCACGAGTACTCCTATTTCTTCCATGATCTTCCATTTTCTTTCCTTGCTGACATTATGACTGGCTCTCTCGTAGTTTAAATAGGCAATATACTTTCATACGATGATCCTTCATCATTTCAGTCGCTTGTGTGAGTATGAATATTTGGTTTGTCACTCATATGCTTTTACTTTTTCTTAATGATTCCATTCTGCCTGTAGCTATCTCTTTTTTAATACTATCCTACAATTACAACTTTAGGTCATATTTACTACCTACATGTGTTCACTGTATGATCATCAAAATCTGCGCTGACAAATGTTGTTACGTTGATCTCTTGAAAGCGTTTAAATTGCAGCCCGCACGTCATGTGTGGTTATGTGGTTTAATAATACAGGATGGTCAGCATCAGTCGGAAAAGCCTGTCAAGGTGTTGCAAAGTAGGCTGTGTTGCGAAATAATTGTTGAGAAAAAAATTCTATTCGTTGCCCCATCCCCTAGTTAAATAGCATTGAAGTTAGCCAATCAGGCCACTGTGAGCGAAAATTGCAACGGCCAGCCAGATGCAATTAGTGTCAGTTGTACTCATGGCGTAAATGATAGCGCGCGAGACTGCCCATAGTTTGCTTCTGGAATTTTCTCGCACAGTGGCCTGATTGGTTAACTTCAATGTTAATTAACTTGGAACAGGCGCATCGTATCGAATTCTTTCCTTTATAATTATTTCTGAGTGCAACCAACTATGTAACACCCTTACAAGCTTTCGAGACTATTTCTGACCACCCTGCATATGTGATTTTAACATCGTCGCGTGCTGCCATACTGTTGGTGGTCCTTGTACAATTTCAAATATACATGTGACAGCAGCACTCAGAAGTACAGCGCTATAAACATGATTCATATACAAGTGCAGGAGAACAACGTTACTGTAATGCTGCAAGTACACATACATACTTTCTATAACCTATCCCTACGATACATTGTCTATTCTCACTCCCCTATCTGACAATGAAATCCGTTCACAGATCTACCCATCCTTCCGGCTTCGACGGAACATTTCACTTCGGCTCCATGACAGAGCTCCTCTTCATCTCCTTCCGCCTCTCTGGAATCCTGCTTCACCTACTGATTATTTCCTGTAAATTCCATGTTATTAATAGGCTGTGTTTAAAAAGAACTACCACCATAGTTTACTTAAATCTTACCGTTTACCAAAGCCTGATTTAGCAACTTTAAATCAATGTACATGTTTTACATTTTTAATTTATAGAAGCTGTGTCTTTGTATCTTATAAATGCTCACGGTCGCAGAGTTGCAATTAATCGCTGCTAGAGCACCCTCGCTCTCGTGGGCAAGGGATTGAAATAACAACAAACCAGAGAACAGAATGGCAACATTTTCCATTGCAGAATTTTTCATCGTATTGTCAACAAATGTATGTAGACACTTAAAAATGGCGTATGGTCGAAACTGTATATAGGTACAGAAAATAAACTAAAAATTGACCGTTGCAGCTAAGTTGGAGTCATTTAGACATTTCTTGGAAATGTCCGGTTACTTTGTATTATAGTGTTCCCTGTCAGGAGAAACCGCCATAGCTACGGTCGCAGGTTCGAATCCTGCCTCGGGCATGGATGTTTGTGATGTCCTTAGGTTAGTTAGGTTTAACTAGTTCTAAGTTCTAGGGGACTAATGACCACAGCAGTTAAGTCCCATAGTGCTCAGAGCCATTTTTAGAAACCGCCATATTACGGGTGGGTGAAGGAGGACGAGTCAGGAAAAGCAATAGATATGGCTAGCACTTGCTGTTCCAAATACAATACGACTGTAGCAGTTCATTTCTAGGTCGACTTTCTTCAGTACTGAGATGCTTTGTTTCAGTACTGCAGAATTACATACCACGTGTCGTGTGTCGTAACGGTTACCATTTGATTATAAAGCGATACTAAAATTCACGACCGTCTTTAACATGAGGGTTTGACTTTAAAATAATTTGTGAGTGATTTTATTGGTAAAATGAACCAATATACATCATTAGGAGGCAAATATCGAATGATGATGTCAGAATAACATGAATTCTTAGCTGTTATTAGCTTTGGTTAATGAAAGACAAGGTCCTGCTTTGTTGTATGTTTATAGCCTTGACGATTGAACATCGTTTCACTTAGTAACGTATTATAACCGTTGGGTCACAGTTAACACAACGTCTGCCCGCCGGGTTAGTCGTGCAGTCTAACGCACTGCTTTCCGGGAGGGGAAGGTGTGCCGGTCCCCGGCACGAATCCGCCCGGCGGATTAGCGTCGAGGGCCGATGTACCGGCCAGTCTGTGGATGGTTCTTAGGGTGGTTTTCCATTTGCTTCGGCGAATGCGGGCTGGTTCCGCTTATTCCGGATCTGTTACGCTATGTCGGCGATTGCTGCGCAAACACTGTCTCCACGTACGCGTGCACCATACTTACTCTACCACGCAAACAATTGGGGTTACACTCGTCTGGTGTGAGACGTTCCCGGGGGTCTTCTGGTGGCCGAACCCCGCAATAACCCCGGGTTCGGTGTGGGGCGGCGGCGGGTGAGTGGACTGCTGCAGCCTGTTGTGGGTTTGTGAACCACTGAGGGCTACGGCAGGGACGAAGCCTCTCCGTCGTTTCTATAAGTCCCCAGTTCAATACAATACGATACACTACTACACAACGTCTTGTACACTAACGAATCTCATTCATCTGATAATCGAATTAACCATTTAGTAGTGTCTGAGTCATATCGCAAACAACAACTACTATAACTGAGCTAGTACTACTCTCTCTCTCTCTCTCTCTCTCTCTCTCTCTCTCTCTCTCTATTTAGCAGTCAGTTCTGCTGGATATATACAGGGTGTCCCAAAACACACCGACAAGTTTTATGGACAGTTTTCTTACACCAAAACAAGAATAAATGTTTGGCAAACATGTGCTATAAAACACATACCTTAAGAGGATGAGCACTCGTTCAGTAGAAGAGGTGTGTTTCGCACTAGCGAAGATGAACAAGTGCTCACAGCACTTAAAGTACCGATTCTAGACCCCATGTGTATACGACTTTTTTTTCTTGTTTTGGTTCATACTACCACTTACAAGATATGAAAAGGAAGAGCTTACAGTGGAAGAGATTTGTTTACAGTATCTAAGATGAATAAGTGCTCATATCTCTTAAGGTAGGCGTTTTAGAGCTCATGTTTATTAGACTTCTTTTCTTGTTTTGGTATAAGGAACATGTTACTAAAGCTTGTCGGTGTTTTCTGTTTAATGTGCAATAATAATCGTTATATATTTTATTGTTTTAAAGAGAAACGTTATTAATGCTACAGTTAAAATTTTTGCAACGTTGAGAGATTGCATACAGAATCTATCGCTGTAAAATACGGTTTTACGTTTTACATAAGTAGAATTTAGGTAGAAATACATTTTCAGATCGGAAATGGAATAAATAAGTTTCGTAAACATTTAATACAGGGTTGTGATTTAAGTTCTAATTTCAAAATCCCTTTTTCAGTTAATATTTGCTAAGAATCAAGGTTTAATGTTGAACAGATTGATGTAGTCTTGTGTTCATAGCACACATATTATTAAAAATCTATATATTCTCATTATTTATCCTGAAATATTCTGTACTGCAATTTTACAAGACATTTGTTGGACCTCAGCATTGCTATTGACGACGAAAAGCTTTCCTTCAGTATTTTTCGTAAAACCTCTGCTACAGATCAAATTGTGCCCGCTAGTTCAGTGCATCCTCATATCCATAAGAAAGCATTTTTCCATTCAGCCATTCATCGTGCAGTCTCCGTACCTTCGTAACCAGACAAGCTTAATAAAGAGAGGAACACAATAAAAACTATTACAGTTAATCTTGTCTATGATCCCACGTTAGTTAACAAAATCTTCAAAGTTAAAACTGACGCTAAAGTGACCACTTTAGGCAGGAGTGCTATTCCAGACAGTAGCGAGTATAAAAATGTTTTCTCGGTTCCATTTTTAGACCCTCTTTCGTATAAAATTCGTCGTCTTCTGATTAAGAAATATGGATTCGAAGTTGTCTTTTCCACGAACAGTAACTTACAAAAAAGTCTCATCCACAATTTCAGTTTCACCGTTGATCCAATACATAATTCAGGAGTTTATAAAATCACTTGTGATACGTGTCCCGTTTATTATACAGGACAAACTGGAAGATCTGTCAGTGTCAGGGACAAAGAGCATTTATTGGCGAAAGGAGGCACTGATGTACACAATTCCACTTTTGCTGATCATCTGCTAATTTCCAGACACGTTGAACACATTGAAGAAATTTCCATTTTGTGTAGAGAAAGGGAAGGTCATAGGCTCAATGTACTCGAAGAGCTAGAGATTTTCAAACATATTTCTAAGAACGATGGCCGCGTCCTCACTGAACAGTTACAACAACGTCACAAAAAAATTTTCGGATGATTTCAATCCACTGCTCGCTGAATTTTGATTCCTCTATTTTTTACTACACTCATGCTCATAAATTAAGGATAATTGCAGAATGTGGTGCCACACAACGTCGCACTACACAAAACTGGCCCTAATAGCATAGGCATAGCATAGGCATAGTGAACACACACGACACAGATCTGTGTGTCCACGGTATTGGTGATAAGTTGACAAAACCGTCCCGAAACACATGTGCTACAAAACACCACTGTTTCCTGCGCATGTACCCCGACATCAGTATGGGATATTATCACCATGCACACGCACACAGGCCGCACAACGGGTTGGCATACTCTGGATCAGTTGGTCGAGCAGCTACTGGGGTATAGCCTCCCATTCTTGCACCAGTGCCTGTCGGAGCTCTTGAAGTGTCCAGGGGTTTGAAGACGTGCAGTGATACGTCGACCGAGAGCACCCCAGACGTGCATCGATGGGGTTTAGGTCTGGAGAACAGGCAGGCCACTCCATTCGCCTGATATCTTCTGTTTAAAGGCACTCCTCCACGATGGCAGCCCGGTGGGGCCGTGCGTTATCATCCATGTGGAGCAAGGTGGGACCCACTGCATCCCTGAGAAGACGGACACAGTGGTGCAAAATGACGTCCCGATACACCTGACCTTTTACAGTTTCTCTGTCAAAGACATGCAGGGGTGTAAGTGCACCAATCATAATCCCACCGCACGCCATCAAACCGCGACCTCCTTACAAGTCCCTTTCAAGGACATTAATGGGTTGGTATCTGGTTCACGCCAGATGAAAACCCGTCGAGAATCACTGTCCAGTGATACCGAAATCACTTTTCAGTGATACCTGGACTCGTCCGTGAACATAACCTGGGACCACTGTTCCAATGACCATGTACTGTGTTCTTGACACCATGCTTTACGGGCTCTCCTGTGACCAGGGTCAGTGATATGAACCTTGCAGGCCTCCGGGCGAATAAACCATGTCTGTTCACAGAATGAGATTTTCACTCTGCAGCTTCTGTAAAGTTTGGAAGGTAGGAGACGAGATACTGGCAGAAGTAAAGCTGTGAGTACCGGACGTGAGTCGTGCTTCAGTAGCTCAGCTGATAGAGCACTTGCCCGCGAAAGGCAATGGTCCCGAGTTCGAGTCTCGGTCGGGCACACAGTTTTAATCTACCAGGAAGTTTCATATCAGCGCACACTCCGCTGCAGAGTGAAAATTTCATTCTGGGAACATCCCCCAGGCTGGGGCTAAGCCATGTCTCCGCAATATCCTTTCTTTCAGGAGTGCTAGTTCTGCAAGTTTCGTAGGAGAGCTTCTGTAAAGTTTGGAAGGTAGGAGACGAGATACTGGCAGAAGTAAAGCTGTGAGTACCGGACGTGAGTCGTGCTTCGGTAGCTCAGTTGGTAGAGCACTTGTCCGCGAAAGGCAAAGGTCCAGAGTTCGAGTCTCGGTCGGGCACACAGTTTTAATCTGCCAGGAAGTTTCATGTCTGTTCAGTCGTCTATTCAGTCGACTGTGTGTCTGGAGACAACTGTTCAAGTGGCTGTGGTAGGTTCCCGAGCACGGCTACCTGCAGTACTCTGTGGCCATCTGCGGGCACTGATGGTGAGATATTGGTCTTCTTGTGGTGTTGTACACCGTGGACGTCCAGTACTGTAGCGCCTGAACACGTTTCCTGTCTGCTGGAATCGTTGCCATAATCCTGAGATCACACTTTGTGGCACAAGGAGGGCCCGTGCTGTGTCTGACCAGCCTCCAGTCGCCCTAATATTCTACCCCTCATAACGCCATCAATATGTGTTCTTTGAGCCATTTTCATCACGCAGTCACCATTAGCACATCTGAGCACGTCTGCACACTTACTCGCTGCACCGTACTGTGACATGCACCAGCACACCTCTGCGTAGATTGACTGCTGCCAGCGTCACGGTGCGACGACCGCAGGTCAAATGCACAGCATGGTCATACCCCGAGGTGATTTAAAGCCGCAAACCCTGCACCAGAGCGTTGTTTCACTATGTATCAGCATTATCCTTAATTTATGAGCATGAGTGTATATTGTTCCTGCTTCTGATTTCGAAGCATTATTTTCTTCTATTCTCATAGCTATGTGCTGCTACTGTTAAGTTCATGCAAATTCTTTCTGCATTGTACATCTGTTCTTAAAACCAAATTTCTTTCTCTCTCTGCCCTTTACGTAATAGTAATTTCTGTAAAATCTAACAGATGCCACTATGATACTTAAACTGCTTCACTTCTGTGTAATTTCAAAAAGACACTAATATCTCTTTATATTTTGTCTCTTTTCTTTAGTTAACTGTCGTTTTTTCAATTATTTTTGCTATAATGTTTCAAAAGAGCACACGTTACTGTCCACACCAGATAGGCGGCGCAGCTCGTATGTTTTCGTGGCGGCAGTGTCAGCAACAACGCCAGTCAGTCTGATGTTGTTCCCAGCTGAGTACACGTGGTAAAGGCTACAACGTTTTGTTTTACTTTTGAACTGAGAGCAGCTGCTAAAAATGCTGGCTATTGCTACTTAGCTATGTAATTTTACGTAAGTAACCTTTGTGCGTGAAGAAAAATTATCACCTTGATTAATGTGTTTTTTTTGTTGTACCTGATTTTGTATGTATTATTTTATACGATTTAGCAACTGTTCATTCAAATGAACACGCCACTAGTAGGTGTCGAAACCTACGTTTACGTCCAACCGGTTGGTTATTTAATGTTATATTTAAACTAATATACGGTTGCTGAATAACACTCATGTTCAGAACTGTAAGAAATGATAATAATGCACATTTGAAAGTATTTCTGCTAAATACATCATTCTGTACGCTAGGTGATAATGCATTTGATGTTCCATGTGCAAAATGTTTAACATCAATGATAGACAGCACCATACTTACGTACCATTTCACATTGTGAATCGTGTTCTTCATTAAACCTAAAGTACCAGCTGCTGCATTAGTACCATTAGCGTCTTATGTTTTCGGGAAGCCTCTACCCGGTAGTGAGTGAGCCGTGACTCTCTGCACCACAGGTGGCGTTCCTGGTGCTGGGGCCGAGTTTGATCACGATCGTGTACGCCTACTCGTACATCTTCACGATGATGAGCCGCCTGCGCAGCGGCGCACCCATCCACGACAAGGAGTACGCGACGGCGCTGTCCGAGAACCTGTCCAACCCCAACCACGTCATGTCGTTCGTGCTGGTCGTCTCCTTCTGGGTCTCGTGGACGCCGTACGCCGCCGTCAAGCTGTACGAGTACTTCGCCAACACTAAGTTCCAGATCCCGTACCTGCACTTCGGCATCGTGTGGCTGGGCATCCTCAACTCGTTCTTCAAGTCGGTCATCCTGGTGACGCTGAGTCCGCAGTTCCGGCTGGCGGCGCGCATCGTCTGCATCAAGCTGTGCCGCCGCTACAAGGGCCGGCTGCAGAGCGAGCTCATCAGCATGGAGGAAGACGACTGAGGCGCCTGCTGCCGCGGCAACCCTGCACAACCCACTCGTCGTCACCAACACTGAACACCACCCCACCCGCGATCCCTCGCGCTTTTTACGACAAGTCACTTATCTACCAGACTGTGCTAACCAGAAGCTGTGATAAACCTCCAAATAAGAAAAATAAACTGGAATTCCACTTTCTTTGCACCCCCACAAAGCTTAATCCGTATACAACCTAAAATACACTCGTGACAGAAAATATTCGGCGAAAGCGGCGTATAAAGCTAGTGAAACGGAGACCACGGCCTTGACACCACTATCTGCATAAAATGTTAAACCATAACGTATTTTTTCCTGGTGGAATCCTGCTTTGTTGAGTCATCCACTGCTGATTTCCCATGTTTTCTTTTTTATTAAGGTAATGTCTTTTGTGGTTTCAGTAATTTTTTCCACATATCCTTATTATTTCCCATATTCTATAATTTCCTCCTTCTCTAACATTTTTCTTCCCTAATTAAGATGCTACCCATTTCTATACTCTCTATTTTGGCCTATTATTATGTTAATGTCTGGTATTCAGGCATAAATCACTGCTCACACTCCTACTAGTATGGAAATTATGGTATTACGCCATATCTGTCGCAATTTATTATAGTTTTTGTTAAAAATATAAAACCAATGCAGTAAAACTACTGTGATTATTGATACTGCTTAAAACGGTTTATACGCGTCTTTTATGTAAGTTTTGTGAAGTACAATTCACGCCACCATTATAAGCCTATTTTTCAGCAACCGGCCTAACGAAAGCCGTGTCATAATTATTTGCCATACTGAACGAGGCCTCCTGTTATAATAATAATCTGTGCCAACGTCTTTTTCTTTTCTGAATTTTCAGAATACTGATATCTCAGCGTCTCACATACATTACTTACCATCAGTATCTCAGGTCATAAATTATCCCAAGATTCTAATGTCAAAATTCGACATCTCAGTCTCCAAAGTTATAATGCGACTTCATCACACGGGGTGCTACGTGGAATAATTACTGGATGCAGAACACGTTAATCTTTATAGGTTCCTGTCCAATGGTTCGACGTATTTATTCATCCGTACTGAATGTGCACCCCATGGGTAACGCAGCACTAGATTTGTGTGACTGGTGAAGTTTATCTGATTGGACAACCATTATTTACAATGCTTTGGTGACTATCCGGTATTTTTTCATGACTGCAGATAATATTTTCTTGAAAGACGACACATCCGTGCATAGATCTGCAGAAGATAACAACATTGTTTTAACATACCAGACTGCACAGAGATTAAGCAATACTGAAAAATTATGTACACAAGGTGATTCAAAAGCCGCAGCACATTGAAGTCATCAGTATTCGAATTGCTAATTATGAAGTTCGTACTAAGTTTTGGTCAAAATTCCCAGAAGTCATACCAGACGAAGAGTCTCAAAACTCATTTCAAAATACGAGTGGTATTCGTAAAGGAAAATTGGTAGACCTAGCCCGAAAATAATCAAAATAACACATAATCTTATGTTTCGTCCTGTAAAAAAAATACAAATACGAATCGAAATTTACCATTTCAGTTATAGCCAACTGCAACGTCACTCATCTTACTGTAAACAGAAAGGAATATTATCCTTACATCGTCGTCATCGATTAACGGTGTATTTCTGCGTGCTCAGCCGTGTTGTTGAATCCCTTTTTATGCACAGTAATTCGACGACTAACCTAGCTCGCAACTTGGGAGGGTCGTCGAAATTTTATGTATAAAATCAGTGGAACACACAGCTATTATTCCTACAAATGACAATTGCAAGGAAGAGGCTGACATCACAGTGTTCGATGCAACGATTTTAGGTTAGTCGAATCAGTGAGATGTCAGATTATGCACAGACAGCAGTGTTTAACATAAGAGTATGAAGATCCGTAATTATGTTTGGCAACAGATGAGCAAATTACGGCGTCCATTCCTGTTCCTGTTTCCTTCAGCATTTTTGAAATCCACCACCCGTCGTTAGTTACTGACTCCACATTCACTACTTTGCTGTGGAAACTTGAATTACAGTTGAATAAGTAAATAGTTCTGACGAAAAGTGATTTGGTACGTAACACTTGCTAGGACATCCAAACTGTCAACTTGCGAGATAATGGCCACAATGTTTCGAGAACAGAAATGAGTTCGCAAACTGTTATAAGTTTTGGTCCCAGATTATACCAGTTACAAATATCTGTTTAAGTTTAACAACTTATGTTCATGAAACTGAAATTACCATAAGGTAGTTAAATTAATTTATTTATTCGAAGTGAAGCGTCTTCTGGATCACCCTGTACCATAAGGAAATATGACATCTTACATTTATTGCATTAAATCTACACAAAGAGGGGTGTTTCTTTTCTAATCGAATTCGACAGTCACGTGCAATGTCATCTTATTGATAACGTAAAACGCTTTCAGTAATTTAGAAATTTCATGAAATTTTTATGAGATCTACGTCAATTTAATTAAATTGTAAATTTAAGATCATACAGTCTTGTACATTCTGGAATGTTCAGACTCAAATTTTGTCTTAAGAAGTTGTTCGATATTACTGCATAAAATTAGTGAGCTGATTTTTAAATACAATAATTTTTTCCAAAGAAATTGTTGGGAGGTTTTATAAGAAAATATGTGTCGATCAAAATACATTCGTCTGTTTTTTTGTAGCTATCTTTGTAAAGTTAACCCTTTACCAAAGAGTATGTATTCATCATTCCAAGACATTCTGATTTTGTAATTCAATGTCTTTCATTCAATTCATGGTAGTTAAATAACAGTTTAAAACTATTTTCTATTGACAGTGCTGAAACAGTGTGTCGTCACTTTGTAGGATTGTAGTTTCTGACACGTAACACTGATAGAACTGTGCAAAAAACAACCAGCAATCAATATTTAATCCTACGCAATAATGAGATAATTTAACAAAAACAACTCTAATACTTGCAACTGTGATTCTTAGACATTTTATTCCATGTTAGACATAGTGTATGATTCAGTGTTCTGTTACACACATTATGCTAATCTGTGTTTAACATCTTGCACGTACTGAATGAGCTCACTTTGTACAGACAAGTATTACTTACGGCCTGTTTTTACAAAAAGCAATAATGATATATTTAACTAACTTGTTAAGAACAATGGGAAGCTTGTATCTCGTTTTTAATCTCATTAACTGTCCGCCCACTCTTAACACGTCTTATCTTTTTCCTATGGCTATCATATTTCAGTGTTTGCTCAATACTAAGATTCTATTTTTAATAACGCACTATTCTTAAATGCCTACTTTATAACTTTTTAAAATCTTATCTGCTGGCACTTTATCAAAGGCTAATTATTTTTAAAAAAATACTTACAGTGGCGCTTGATATTTTAAATTCTTGTAATTTTATCGTGAACGAGAAGTAAATATACAGACATTGACTACATTGTTGCTGAAAGGGAGGTACCTGTCTTTCACGTTTGTATCACATTTGCGAAACTAAGATGCTCGAATTACGTTTTACTTGTGTCCAGATTGTTATTTTCGTACAGTTACGGTTATATGCTTGTAAGAATCATTGATCGTCTTTCCAGTGAAACTTACAATAATGTAAAAACAATAACAACGTTAGTAAAGGCAATAATTTTGTGTGCAAACTCACTTATCGGCTTAAACAAACAGTTAAGGACGACATATTATCATGAAAATCAATATATAAGTAGAAAATTATTCTGGATTTTTTCCTTACCTTCAACCGGTGCTAATGCTGTTCTTTAAAAGACAATCATTAATTCTTGCTGTTTTACACTGTGACTTGACCTCTCGATAATTTTGTAAAATACCTTCACTTGGAACAATGTTCTCTCGAAATACAGTTATCTTTATTTACGAATGAATGCTCTACTAGCAGTTACTTCAACTCTGAGGAAGGACGTCACGACATTATCATCTTTCACACAGAAATGTTCCTATGACATAACCAACGCTTAACTAAACAAATCTTAAATATTTTGTTTCTTCAGAGAGGGATATCACAAGGTCTGCGTGTTACACGAACCGCAGAATTTCTCTGCTTTTGAAACATCCTGGAAGACAGACGAAAGTTGGAGCAGAATAAGAGACAACGTTTGGTGAAAAATTACAGGCGACACGTAGCTAGTGCAATAAAATTATCGTTTTCCGCGCTTCGTTTTGTTCACTACTTAGTCAATCAGACCAAAGGGTACTTCGGTTAGTTTGTACTGTTTCATAGGAAAAAATTACCTTCATAAAACTCCATCAGCTAGAAACTTGAATTATTAGGTTATATTTTAGGATATTTTCTCTGTCTCAGTGCTTAAAAATGCCATTCATTAAATGTAGCGTAAAAGTATTCCGTACAAGAGTTGGTAGATGTAGCTGAGAAACTATTGCTTACTTCTTTATAGTCCGCTAGCATTCTTCGCTCCCCAACACTAGCAGCCCATTCTTCACACGACTTGTCCGACGAGTGTACGGATCCGTGCCTAAGTTAGTCTCGTCAACATATCAGAACGCTCCTGCTGTGTACAAAAACTCCGTTCTGTTAGGCATTGAAATTATAAACACCTTCGTGCGTCCCAGGGACTAGGAAACGAGCACGGAAAGTAGAGATTTTCTCAAAGGACGTTTTAAATGAAACACATATTTTCAATGACCAACAGACTGACAAGATATGAGCTTCCAGACCTTAATAAAAATTGATCATTTATGTGATTTTCTGTAATATTTTATGATGTAAATGCCGTATATACATGTCTGATGGAAATAAAAGCCTTTAGTTTAACAGATCATTAATGCACTGTACTCATAATTTTATTTGGGAATATGTGTCTTCCTGAAACTTTTCACATGTGTCCCCTCCTATGCTTTAACTGTATCTCATAGATTATACAACTTTGATCATATGACGGTGTTCCCCATGCGCATGATGTCCGGCGGACTCTCTCAACACCTTACTCAGTGACCATCACAGACACACTCAAAGCAACAACTAGACGGTATGTAGATTTGAGTTCCTCTTCGATATACTGTTTTTTACAATTAATACAGCGTACTCAATCTAGGGTAAAATATGTCATGATCAGTTACAACACGGAGCACAGAACCAACCATGTCCATCTAAGAACGGTAGTCATAAGGTTTTAATTATTCATCTCTAATAAAATGTAAATTGCAATACTGAAACCTGGTGACGGTGTTAACCCTTCTAGTCATTCTGTAAATGCCTCCCAAGCAATGGTTCGTTAATCTGAAGCAAGAGTAAGAACTAAATTGGTACCATGTAAAAAGAATACGAGAGTGAGCAAAATCTGATAAAAATCTTCAACAGCGCAGATCCCATAAATATTTCTGAATTTAGGACAATCGGTTCCGAAGGGATTTGCTGTAATCTTCAGGTCTTAAAAAATCATTTTGTTGTGAAACATGTTCATTTTACGCTGTATCTCACCCCAAGTTTTCATATGGTTAAAAATCAGCGCATTGTAAAAAGTTTGTCGTAATAAAATATCTGAAAACATAAAGCGTCTTGTGCAAATCACGATCTCCAGCTTATGTTGACAGATGTGCTACTGTATACTGTTTTTCTGTGGTGTAGCAAGCATCTGTGAACGATCTATATATATGTGGAAATGGTCATTTGCACATGGTGCTTTAGGCTTTCAAATATTTTAGTTTGACAAACTTTCTATAATGTACTGGTTTTTATCCACATCACAACTTGGCGTGAAGTCCTAAGTAAAATGAACATGTTTCATAACAAAAAGATTTTTTAAGACCTGAAGATAGCAGCAAAGTCCGTCGAAACCGGTTGTCTTGAACACAGCAATACGTATGTGATCTAGTCTGTTGAATGTTTTAAGCATGTAAGCAGATAAATCTTTTGGTCTTCTTAAAATGAGAGAATTCAATGAAAATCTGATAACATAAAGAGACAGCCAATGCGACACTTCCGTGCGGAACGAGAATGGGGCGTTGTTGTGGAGTAAAAATAGCCCTTTCGACGGGTTCCCGCGACCTTTCGTCTTGGCGGTCTCCCGTAGAAACGTCAGTAGATCTGGGTAGTATGTTCCAGTGACGGTTTTCCCTTACGAGTACAGTCTGTGAGCACCGCCCTACGCCGGTTTCAAAAGACATTCAGCAAATCCGTACCCGATGATGACTGAGTCTTTGTCTTCTTCGACAGCGATGAATCAACATGTGTTCACTGAATCTCTCATTCTTCTTTTGTGCTTCCTATTATCTCGTACCCACGCGAGGTCAATGGGGTTCTTATCGAACATACATTTTTAATGGTAGATGGTGACCTGATATCCTTCCGACTGCCACGGTCGCAGGTTCGAATCCTGCCTCGGGCATGGATGTGTGTGATGTCCGTAGGTTAGTTAGGTTTAAGTAGTTCTAAGTTCTAGGCGACTAATGACTTCAGATGTTAAGTTCCATAGTGCTCAGAGGCATTTGAACCATTTGATATCCTTCTTGTCACCACGCTTTTACCCACTGTGACGAAATTTGTGGAAGGGAAACATATTCCCAACTGTGAATATGAGTCACTAATGTCTATATATTGAAATGACAACAATAACAATTTGTGCTAGACCGGGTCTCGAACCCGGATTTTCCACTATACGCGACCAGTTGCCTTAACCGCTTCCGTTATCCGTGAACGGATCACGGCCAGCCCAAACTTCCACATGTCGTTAACCAAGTATCACAACTTGTACGTGCACGTTACGCATACTTTAGTCCACGTAGGACGAACTTACTCAGGAACATTGCAACGTACTTGTTAATTCTACAGGCACTGCTATTTCACGTTTATTCGCCACTAACAGGCCCTCGATTCTGATTAAATATGTTCTTCCTGGACGGGAATATAAGTAGCGTACGAGTGCAGGTTGTGACTCATGGACGACGACATACGAGAGTCTGGGTCTGACAGTGACGCGTGCACTTACTGCCGCAGCGGTTAGGACGACCGCTTGCATGGCGTGGAAAATGCAGTTTCGAGTCCCAGTCCGGCACAAATTTTCATTGTCGTCATTCCAATAAACAGCCGATGGGTTTCATATTTGCAGTTGCGAGTACATTTTCTGTATTTCTTGACGACTGTAGTCGTTGCAGTGCTTGTTACTTCGGACATTCATACATGTCCCGCGGAACAATACATCGTACTTCTTAAGGGATGTAGAGCATCAAACGGGCCGCCTTGGAGTAGGAGGGGCAATACAGGACATTTTAATTTCCACAGTCTATACTTTTACAAATAAATTCGTAAGACCTTGTCTGCATGACCAGGAAGTATTCAGGATTCACACTCACAACATTGGAAATTCAAAAACATATATATATATATATATTTTTACATCTGAAATTTCATCGTTTTTCACTTACTATTGGTTGCATTTGTTGTTGAAGGTAGACTTTTTTTTTCATAAATAAGAGAAATTCTTCGATGAATTTTGCACTGCTTATTAAGCACAAACTCCTTAATGCAAAACTCTAAAATTTTCCAAATCTGTGGTAAAAACTGAGATGATTAGCCATAAAATTTGAGCTTTTTATAAATATGAAGTTTAAAATGTAACAGCTCATTCGTTTTTTATAAATTAAATAAATTCTATAGTTTCATCCACCTGTAAGTATGGTTTGTACGCTCTGAAAAATTCATCGAAAAATCTCTCTTACTTATGAAGAAAAATCTACCTATAGCAACAAATGCAACAAATAGTAAGTGAAAAAATGATGAAATTTCACAGGTAAAAAACTATACATTTTTTATTTTTTGAACTTCCATTGCTATGAGTGTGAATCCTGAATCATTCTTGGTCATGCTGACAAAATCTTATGAATTTACTTGTAAAAGTATAGATAGGGGAAATTAAAATGTCCTGTGGTGCCTCTCCTGCTTCAAGTCCGACAGTTTGATGTCCTACCCCCTTAAAAATACAAGAACTGTTATTTCGTATTCAGAAATGTGTACCCTACCTGACTGCGTGTAATGTTATGCGTTTGAAGTTGTGCGAACGCTTCCTAAATATTTGTGAATTGTGTAACTGAAGCGGGACTCGGATAACAGTCCAGCATTCTCCTTCTCGGATGAGGAGAACGGCCTGAATCCACATCCAGGTTGGCCGCCACACCTGCCCTCGTCCTTAACCCATCGGGCGGATTCGGTGTGGGGCCAGCGCGACCGCCCAATTCCTGGAAGTGGCGTGTTAACACTCGCGGCTCTAATGTTCAAATGTGTGTGAAATCTTATGGGACTTAACTGCTAAGGTCATCAGTCCCTAAGCTTACACACTACTTAACCTAATTTATCCTAAGGACAAACACACACACATCCATGCCCGAGGGAGGACTCGAACCTCCGCTGGGACCAGCCGCACAGTCCATGATTGTAGCGCCTCTGACCGCTCGGTTAACCCCGCGCGGCGTCCACTCGCGGCTATCCGGCCAGGCCATGTTTTCACTGTTTGCTTTCCTCTTTACCTCTGGGTAAGAGTGACAAACAGCACACGGAGATTATGCATAAGTCATAAGGACTGGTGTGACAAATCTGCAACATTCCAGCCGCTGCTTCGGTTTGTGGGGCTTTTCAATGGATATGAGGAGTCACGGAAACCAACGGGTGGGGACACTCGTCTTGCAAAAAACGTCGTGCGGGATTATGAAAGCTGGTCCATGACTGATCTTCACAATTTCCACTATCAACTGTGGACACTGACCTTCGATCACCATAACCTGTTAGTTGGTTGTGCACTGAAGTGCCAAACAAGCTGGTACAGGTATGCGTATTCAAGTACAGATATATGTAAGCAGGCAGAACACGGCGTTACGGTCGGCAAAGCCTATATAAGATAACAAGTGTCTGGCGCAGTTGTTAGGTCGGTTTCTGCTGCTACAATGACATGTTATCAAGATTTAAGATAATTTGGACACGGTGTTTTAGTCGGCGCATCTCCAAGGTAGCGATGAACTGGGTATTTTAGACAATTTCACGAGTGTACCTTGAATATCAGGAATCGGGTAAAACATCAAATCTCGGACATCGCTGCGGCTGGAAAAAATATACTGTAACAACGGGACCAACGACGACTAAAAAGAATCGTTCAACGTGTCAGAAGTGCAACCCTTCCGCAAATTGCTGCAGATTTCAGTGCTGGCCATCAACAAGTGTCAGCGTGCGAACCATTCAACGAAACATCGTCGATATGGGCTTTCGGAGCCAAAGGCCTACTCATGTTGTCTTGATGACTGCACGACACAAAGCTTTACTCCTCGACAGGATCCGTCAACACCGATATTGGACTGTTGATGAAAGGAATCATGCTGCCTGGTCGGACGATTCTCGTTTCAAATTGTGTCGAGTGGATGGACGTGTGCGTGTGTGGTAACAACTTCAAGAGTCCAAGGATCCTGCACAGCAGGGGACTGTTCAAGTTGGTGGAGACTATGTAATGGTGTGTGGGGTGTGCAGTTGGAGTGATACGGGACCCCTGATGCGTCTAGATAAGACTCTGACGGGTGACACGCACGTAAGCATCCTGTCTGATCACTAGACCACGGATTTTTAGGTCGTAAAAAAGTGTGTTTTAGGCACCTAAAATAGGCTCCTTGAATAGTTCATTTAGGCTATATGAAACCTTAAATAGGCTCTAATAAGAATGATGCAGAGAAAATAAACATAAGTGAAAATACACAGTGTTGACAGCATGAACATCTTATTAGTCATTAAAACAAGGAGAATGAATATTTACAGTTACAGAGCACAGCAATCTACAACATTAATGTTGAACATAACTACAAATATTTTTGAGTTACTGCAAGACAAAGATCTCCGTAAAAAAGATGAGGCAATGGTTTAATTAATACATTCGTAGTTTCACATATTCTGACCATAGTTGGCTTCACAATAAATAACCAAAATACTTTTTTAGGTTTTCTAGTGAAAAACTGATGCGCTTGTCAGTCAGAAACAATTTATACGCTGAAAAAGAACGTTCTACATCAACAGATGTGAAAGGGGCGTACTTAATTTTCGGCACATGTTGGACAGGAATGCTGCAGTCCGGAGTGCTGGATTTTCCACTGTGTCGGCAGCTGGACACAACTCCTTCAGCTCAGTTATCTTCTGCCAAACCGTTTGCATTTTTGCCCGTACTTTTTCCCCTACTTCACCTGGCGCTGCATTAATTTTCATTTTGACTTCTTCAAGCAAAGAAATATTGTCGTAGATAGGTCTCCCTCAGCCTTCTAATTGTGAAATTATTCTTGCCATAAATGTGTAGTGGGGCCCTAATGTGAGATAAGTCCCGTTTTAAAGAAGAATCTTTGAGTAACTCCATTGCTGCAGTTACGTATGCAGCATCCTGCGGTATATTTTCAACCACCTTCTGGACAGCTGAGAGATGCGTACTATAGTATTTTGCTGCTATCGGCCACGTGCCCCAGCGGGTGACAACAGTCTCTGGCGGCAGTGGGACATCTGGAAGCTGTTCTTTGAATGCCTGTATTCTTGATGGTGCCTTAACAAAAATTTTCTTCACCATCCCTATTACTTTATTTACTTTAGGAAATTGTAGCCTTACTTGCTCAGTTATGCGGTTGATCCCTTGCGCTACACAAGTTACGTGCTGCATCAATGGGTAGAATACTTTTAATAGTTGAAAGGCTGCTATCATATATGCAGCGGCATCAGTGACGGCCAGAAGCACCTTACTCTCATCCAGTCCGTTTGGGTATAGCACCTTAAGCCCATTGTTCACAAACTGTGCTATTGTTTGTTGGTTAGTTTTTGCAAGCTGTTTTGAGTAAATCAAATGAGCCCTGGATGGAGCATCTGGACGTAGCTTGCCAATAATCAGGTTTCCAATGTAACGGCCAAGACTGTCAGTAGTTTCATCCACAGAAATCCATACACAAGATTCTCCAACATCTTCTTGGTTTCTGTGGAATGCAGCATTGTAAACTGAATCCACATAATTCTTACGTAAAGTTGACTCTGCAGGAATAGACTGATGGCAGTACTTTTCAAGAAAACCTCTGAAAATTTTCTGGTTTCCGAAAGGGGATGTTTGCTGCCATAAGTGCATGACACAAATCACTGCAGAACTTGTTTTTTTCGGATGATTCACCAGTTTTACAGTTAAGAGAGTTTGCTTCAATTTTGACTTTATGTGCGATTCCATCTGCATGCTGAGTTAAGTGAGTTTTCTTAACACTCGAAACCTAATACGAGAGAAAAGGGAAATGCAGTTTAGAATCGCATATAAAGAGTATTTCGTATTACTAAAGGATAGCGATAAAAAAGAATAAGTGACAGGAAAATAAGAAGTCTAAGAAAAACATCAACTAACCTCCTTGTTGCATGCTTGGCAGAAAATAATTTTCCCATCTGTTGTATAGGGCGGAAAATCTTGCAGCCACTGCCTTATATGAGTAGACTTCGAACAAGCTGTTTTCGGCATGGCGTAGTATTCTCACATAGAAACTAGAATTTATTTTGCACTTAGAACGTCAGGAACACTTAACACGTCGGTCGTTACGCAATGTACTGATTTGTTTTCGCTGTTTTTTTTTCCTTTTACTGCGGTGCATGGGAGCTGTAGGGGAGCCGGCCGCGATGGCCATGCGGTTCTAGGAGCTGCAGTCCGGAACCGCAAGACTGCTACGGTCGCAGGTTCGAATCCTGCCTCGGGCATGGATGTGTGTGATGTCCTTAGGTTGGTTAGGTTTAAGTAGTTCTAAGTTCTAGGGGACTGACGACCTAAGATGTTAAGTCCCATAGTGCTCAGAGCCATTTAATGAAGAAAAACTTTTATGTAAAACCAAATACCGAGCCCTCGTCACTGAAAAGGCTACGCTTTCAGGATCAAATTTTCTTGTTCATTAACTTCCCTCACACCTTTCTTTACTTTTTTATTCTCTTTAATCACTATTTATTTATGTTTTCCAATATTTGTATTTTATTTTATAACCTGTATTTATATTAACAAAGAACAAAGAATAAATTCTAATTGTTAACGCAACGCCGCAGTAGTAATTGCAATAGTAGAGTTGTATTAGTCATAATACTGCCCAAAAGTTGTTACATCGATAGTGGGATAACTACAGCAAATGAATGAATAAATAAATATTCTTTGATGATTACATCAGTTACAAAAAATTATTTTTGATAAATGAAACATATATGCATTTGTGTTGATCCGTTTCTGTTTCTTCATTTCCGATTAAATATACTACTAGAAATTTATGATCGTAGGGTAGTGGTAGCAATGATCCCATGTCGTGATAGATTTGTCCCTGGATGGAAAAACGTAATCGATTTTATCTTTTTTAAGCTTATCCATTACGGATGTTTTAGAACCCATGACTGTTTACTCAGTGTAAATGCATAAACTACAACCAGTCATTTTTTTAAACACTTATTTATTATTCCATGAACCGGTTTTCAAACCTTTTCAGGCTTTCCGGAAGTTACATATCTGTTACAAGCGTAATGCTGGGTGCTGGCTTGCGACAGTATGGGCGGCTTCTTTTTGTTAGTACCCATCTGTCTGCTACCATTGTGATGGCACTTGGCCCCAGATCACATACTTTTACACAATATGTATGTATGTATATTGGGAAAGAGATGTCAGTAGACCATTGTAAAAGTAAATTGTGATATTACCACCCATTTATTTCGTTCTTGCATAATGCAGTGTTTAGAACAATCATTTTTGTAAAGTCAGTTCTTCCTGAGCATGTTGTAAGGAGTTATACAAAAGTAATCTTTAATTGTGGAAAGGGTAAGTAACTTACAGAAATTTTTGATATAACACTGAATGCGGCATATCTTCGAGTTTTATTCCCGACGAACCCGCTAGATGGCATGCGAAAATGAATCATGCCAGCGGTCATCATGGAGCCACATAATGGTACAGAGCGTGCTCAGTGTTGTTTATGGTTTCATGAATAGATCCGCTATTACAGTTCAGAAACAATTCAGGACTGAATATCGCAAGCCATCACCTCGAAGACAGACTGTTATTAATTAGTACAATCATTTCACCAACACTTGCTGTGTATTACATACGACGCCGGGTTAGCGTCGGCCAGCAGTCTCTGACGCGGTAGTTGAAGAAGTTCGGCAGTCTTATATTCGTATTCCGGGTAATTCAGCGAAACGTGCTAGTTAAGAATTGAATATGCGTCGTATTACAGTGTATAAGGTGTAACGGAATCGCCTATCAATCAAATCCTACAAACGGAACTATTGAAAGTTGTAGCTAAGAAAAACGTGCTGAATTCTGTGTAGAAATATTTAATAAAATGCAGACTCGAGATGATTTTCTTAGCAGAATTGTGTTCAGTGACGAAGTCACTTTCCACACCGGCAGTAAAGTGAATAGGCATAATTTTTTGATGTAGGGTGAGCATAAACCATGTTACGTTACCGAACATCTACGGGACTCGTGTAAGATTTTGTTTTTCTTTTTCTTTGTGCTATAATCTTTAACAAGAATTATGGTCCTTTATGTTTTTCCGAGTCAACTGTAAGCGGCATATACTACCTGGACATGGTTGAACATTATTTTAATGCTTCAATTACAACAGGATATGGGGAAAGGATTTATTTTCAAACAAGATGGCATGCCACTATATTATCATTGTGAGGTTGTCGCTTATCTCCGTGGGAATGTACCGACTTGGATTTGACGTGGGGTTAGAATATCCTAGCCAACACAATCAAGTGCTTTGATCCCAATGGACTTCGTGTATGGGGTTACCTTAAGGACAGAGTGCTTGTTTCTCCACTTCCGGGAAACGTCTACTAGCTGCGACAGTGGATAACACCAGCACTTACCAGTATATATCAAGAACTACGTCATAGGAATTGGCAGGAAACTGATTACAGCCGGGAGAATTGTCGTGTTGCAGAAGGTAGCCACACAGAACATTAGTAAATAATGCTTCAAGATATACACCATTCAGTGCTGTATCAAACATTTCTGTAAGTTATTTACATTTTTACTACTAAAAATTATTTTGTATAGCTAATTTATAAAAGCCTTGTTTTTAGTTATTACGTAGTGAGTAATATTCTGCCAAGGAAATGAGGAAGCCGTCAGGCCTGAGGATGGCCATGCTTTCTCCCTTGTCGTTGTTTTTTGGGAATGCCTTTTCTACGAAGGAAACTGCACAGTACTCTGACCCAGTGAACAGAGTTGAGACACATTCGTATGTGTACTTTGTCGTTTCCGTCTTATGAACACATTCTGTGTGGAACGGAATATTCTGCAGACAGACCGAACTGTAAAAAAGTGACCAGTTAGCAGTGGTTGACTGAGATAACGTACTGGTATGCTCCCAAGACATTAATATTTTCATGCTAACATTGCTACATGCAGTGTTGGTTTATTAAAACAAGAATGTGGAAGCACGCGATATTCATGGATCGCTTCTAACTGTACTTGCTTAAATTTCGTTTGCTTAAATTCATTTGCTAAAAGTCTCAAGCCTGAAGTAACTTGAGTGTAATGACAATTACTAACTTCATCTTGTTCTGTGCAAACTTCTTGGTACAATGTTTCAAAAAGAAATAATTTAACATCTTGTAAATTATAGATTGCAGCGATCAGTTGTCCTTTTTTAAATTTTATTGTGCAGATCTAGATTTCAGCTAGAAGCTAGCCATTCTCAATGCACTATCATTTTCGCTCAACGCATGAAGCCCGACCAACAGTCATTACATGCATTGAGCGAAACTAATAATGCGTTGAGAATGGCTAGCTTCTAGCCGAAATCTAGATCTGCACAATAAAATTTAAAAAGGACAACTGATCGCTGCAATCTATAATTTACAAGTCAATATAACAGTCGCTGAGTGCAACAGCTTTCTGAATGGAAGGTAACCTGATTTAATATTGTCAGTCTGCTACAGAAATCTGTAATTGTATTTATTACTATATAAATTCATTTGACATTCTAATTTGAGTGAACATATATACTTTCAAAATTCGTCTCTTCAGGATGTGTAGGTAGAATTATTGATTTTCAGCATGAAAGTTCTCTAGGTGAGTCAGTATTGGTTCGTGGATCAGTGGAAGATGCTGACGCAAAGCGATAATGACAGGCAATTGTGAAGTGAGGTGTATACGTTGTTTGTGGATACAACGCCCCTAGTTTGTCCACTAAACACTCCGGAATAAGTGCAATAGCCCAGTTAATACCCAGGCAAGTATAAATGTGGTTAAATTTGGCTTGAGACTTTCAATTTCTTCTAAAACAGTATTCAAAGTATTAATTTTATTACTTTAGCTGAGTGTCCTTAGTTATACTGTGTGTTAGACTACCAACGTTCTAGCAAGGTCACTCAGCGACTCCCATCAAAGTTACAAAAATTATAGTTTTAAAATTTTTCACAATATCCAACATTATTGACATCATAAGCAGCAAATTCATCAAGAAATTGTCATAAAGAACACACCCGATTGTTTTATGAACAAGGTTTCACTTTGGAACCAATGGAAAATACAGTTATGACCTCCCATCATTTCTTGTGGAAAAAACACCTCCACGGAAGATTTACGGCTTACATCAACATTCGCTCCGACCTCTTCAGAGAACTTATAAACAACTGCTAATATGTACGATGTGAACCATATTATTTGTGGGTTTATCAAGCAGGCTCATCGTCACTGTCATAATCAACATCGTCATGAACTGCATTTTCAATGAGTAGTTCAGGACATGGCAAAGTAGTTTATGTCTCTGATGTACTTGCCCAATGGAGAAGATTCACAAAAGCATACTCTGGGTCACTTTCTGCTTCAGACAGCTCTGAATCAAAATTAGTCTGAGTTAATTCTTCTAAAAGACGGACGTTTGGTTCATGACTGACGTGTCGAAATATCCATGAACACATAATATCGAAAACAAAATAAAAGTCCTAAATAAAAAGCAAAATACTGGCCTAAATTTAATAAATTTACTTCTAATTATGTAATTAATTACAAAAGTACGTACAGCTTTAGTGGTTTCCTCTTGAATCCACTCATACGAGCTGTAGTCCAAACTCAAATTTACGTTACAGTAACTTTAGATGTGCTAACTTTCACTGTCAATGACCTCTTCATTGTGATAATTATGCAAAAACCACACGTCAAGTAAATTACTTAACAAAAATTTGCAGAAACAAGTCTCCTACAATCATGTAGGAAAAGCTGCGCGCCTGCTGTTCCTTGGAATGGTGTTAACCGATTGTTGGATTGCCCGGTATTCATAGAAGTACCTCAGTGTACCGCTTGGAGTTTCCGTCTTGCAACAGCATCTTTGGGTTCACGCGAAAGGCTCTGTTATTTAAATAAAATTAATAAAATGCTGGTTTGGGCAGAAAGTACTAGGGCTCAAAGAGTTAACGGATATGACCAGACACTCGTAATAAAACCGTAATACAATACAATAAGGGAACACTATAATTACAAATAGTAAACACAGCCTAGGGTCGTTATCCGTCGACTGTCGATATTTTAAACGACTCTTGACAAACGATATTTTATCACCCTCTCTCCCTCACATAGGAGTTTTAGATGTACGCTTTTCGGAAGAATTACAAATATTTACGTTTAAAGGAAACGCAGTACTAGGGAGTAAACATATCAACAATAACGAAATGTGGTGTAGCATAAAACAGAACAGATGCATACTTACACTCAGTTCTTACTGCTATGCAACACATAAACTGAAAAATAACATAAAAACTGAAAAATAAATAAAACATTATCACCGTCTGCTTAATAGCGTGCACCTCCAGTTTTGGAATGCAAAGCAGCCTGCGCAGTATAGATTGGAGCAGGGTTCAATAAGTTTCCGGAGATATGTGGCACCAGATGCTCACACACGCGTCACGCAGTTATCGTATGCGCAAATGAAATGTCGGCGCAGCACTAATGTCCCACATGTGTTCCGCCGGGTTCAGGTCAGGCGAAATATGTGGCTAGTACATGAAAGTGAGTTCACAATCATGCTCTCCAAACAATTATAAAATTATATTTGCCTTGTGACACAGACAGTGTAACTTATCCTTCATTCCTGGCAATAAAGTTGGAAAAATAATTAAATCTAGCAAAAAGTATCCAATGCATGAATAAATGTTTGCCTCGCAAATGACACTCACAAATGCGACGGCATGAAGCAGTCACTATTAGAATACACTTCAATAAGTCTACATGTAGGTGATTACTTTGCTATTGCCGGCCGAGGTGGCCGAGCGGTTCTAGGCGCTACAGTCTGGAACCGCACGACCGCTACGGTCGCAGGTTCGAATCCTGCCTCGGGCATGGATGTGTGTGACGTCCTTAGGTTAGTTAGGTTTAAGTAATTCTAAGTTCTAGGGGACTGATGACCTTAGCAGTTAAGTCCCATAGTGCTCAGAGCCACTTTGCTATTCACAATAAAGTGCCTCGCAGAGGACTCAATGATCCACTTTCCAGCTGTCTCTATACCGTTGTACTGTCAAAAGGCGCGCGGGAAAAACGAGCACATAATTTTTTCTGTGCGAGCCCTGATTTCTCTTATTTTATCGTGATTATCATTTCTCCCTATGTAGGTGACTGCCAACAGAATGTTTTCGCAATCGGAGGAGAAAACCGGTGATTGAAATTTCATGAGAAGATCTCATCGCAACGAAAAGCGCCTTTGTTTTAATGACTGCCACTCAAATTCGCGTATCATGTATGTGGCACTACCTCCCTTATTTCGCTATAGTACAAATCGAGCCGTGCTTCTTTGAACTTTTTCGATGTCAACCGCGAGTCCCACCTAATACGGATCCCACACCGCACAGCAAAACTCCAGAATAGGGTGGACAAGAATGGTGTAAGCAGT
Source organism: Schistocerca cancellata (assembly GCF_023864275.1). Classification (NCBI taxonomy): domain Eukaryota; kingdom Metazoa; phylum Arthropoda; class Insecta; order Orthoptera; family Acrididae; genus Schistocerca; species Schistocerca cancellata. Next base: position 354,340,852 of record NC_064630.1, on the reverse strand, counting down.
CTCTTTGGTAGATCTATTGCACCTTCTAAGTGTTCTGCCAATGAATCGCAGTTTTTGGTGTGCTCTACCCACAATATTATCTATGTGATCGTTCCAATTTAGGTTATTTGTAATTGTAATCTCTAAGCATTTAGTTGAATTTACAGCCCTTAGATTTGTGTGACTTATCGCGTAATCGCAATTTCGCGGATTTCTTTTACTACTCATGTGAATAACTTCACACTTTTCTTTATTCGGGGTCAAGTGCCACTTTTCACACAACACAGATATCTTATCTAAATCATTTTGAAATTCTTTTTGATCATCTGATGACTTTACAAGACGATAAATGACAGCATCATCTGCAAACAATGTAATAGGGCTATTCAGATTGTCTCCTATGTCGTTAATATAGATCAGGAACAATAGAAAGCCTATAACATTTCCCTGGGGAACGGCGGATATTACTTCTGTTTTACTCGGTGACTTTCCGTCTATTACTACGAACTGTGACCTTTCGAACAGGAAATCACGAATCCAGTCGCACAACTGAGGCGATATTCTATAGGCACGAAGTTTGGTTAGAAGACGCTTGTGAGGAACGGTGCCGAAAAATGGTACAAATGGCTCTGAGCACTATAGGACTTAACATCTGAGGTCATCAGATCTTAACTATCTACTATCGGCAGATAAATAGCTTAATGCTAGAATACTGACTACTTCACCCCATCAACTGAGACGGTACAGTGCACATGGGATGCATGACTTCTCACAACATACCCTCATAATGTCAAGAACAATCACATAATTCGTGTCACCTCGATGATACATTAAGAATATTATCAACTAAAAGAAAAAAAATATAAGAAGTACAATACTAAATAATTCCCCATTTCATCAAAATTTCCTGTTTTTCGCTACACAGTTCCAGCAATTTCCTGAAGAAATCAGCTTCCATAGCTCAGGCACATAATATTTATTTATTGCCATCAGTCTACAAAAATTATGACTGATCACGAGTACATCTTTGATATTTGCAGACACTAGGCTACTCTCTTATGGAAAATGAATACACGCATAATACAAAAGAATTAACGCAAAAGCAGCTCATGAAAGCTGCCTATTAGCAAAACAGAGAACATCAATGCGAGGATAACAGTCATTGTACACTTTGAAAGTACCATATTATCTTTCGATCATAAGATTCCATATCTCCTACTTTTGACGTCTACTCTTCCCTTGGTGCACAAAATTATAGTGTTTATAATGGACCTTTTTCCGTTTAACACTTGGCTCTTCGAACATCACTTTCAGTAAAAGTAGGATATGCGGAAAGCCATTCACTTGCATCTCTACAACTCACAAATGTATTGCAGTACCGCTGCTCTCAGAACTGCCATAGAAAGGAATATTACTTATGGAAACAGAAACATACATTCTATAAATTTTAGCAAGAAATACACTCCTGGAAATGGAAAAAAGAACACATTGACACCGGTGTGTCAGACCCACCATACTTGCTCCGGACACTGCGAGAGGGCTGTACAAGCAATGATCACACGCACGGCACAGTGGACACACCAGGAACCGCGGTGTTGGCCGTAGAATGGCGCTAGCTGCGCAGCATTTGTGCACCGCCGCCGTCAGTGTCAGCCAGTTTGCCGTGGCATACGGAGCTCCATCGCAGTCTTTAACACTGGTAGCATGCCGCGACAGCGTGGACGTGAACCGTATGTGCAGTTGACGGACTTTGAGCGAGGGCGTATAGTGGGCATGCGGGAGGCCGGGTGGACGTACCGCCGAATTGCTCAACACGTGGGGCGTGAGGTCTCAACAGTACATCGATGTTGTCGCCAGTGGTCGGCGGAAGGTGCACGTGCCCGTCGACCTGGGACCGGACCGCAGCGACGCACGGATGCACGCCAAGACCGTAGGATCTTACGCAGTGCCGTAGGGGACCGCACCGCCACTTCCCAGCAAATTAGGGACACTGTTGCTCCTGGTGTATCGGCGAGGACCATTCGCAACCGTCTCCATGAAGCTGGGCTACGGTCCCGCACACCGTTAGGCCGTCTTCCGCTCACGCCCCAACATCGTGCAGCCCGCCTCCAGTGGTGTCGCGACAGGCGTGAATGGAGGGACGAATGGAGACGTGTCGTCTTCAGCGATGAGAGTCGCTTCTGCCTTGGTGCCAATGATGGTCGTATGCGTGTTTGGCGCCGTGCAGGTGAGCGCCACAATCAGGACTGCATACGACCGAGGCACACAGGGCCTACACCCGGCATCATGGTGTGGGGAGCGATCTCCTACACTGGCCGTACACCACTGGTGATCGTCGAGGGGACACTGAATAGTGCACGGTACATCCAAACCGTCATCGAACCCATCGTTCTACCATTCCTAGACCGGCAAGGGAACTTGCTCTTCCAACAGGACAATGCACGTCCGCATGTATCCCGTGCCACCCAACGTGCTCTAGAAGGTGTAAGTCAACTACCCTGGCCAGCAATATCTCCGGATCTGTCCCCCATTGAGCATGTTTGGGACTGGATGAAGCGTCGTCTCACGCGGTCTGCACGTCCAGCACGAACGCTGGTCCAACTGAGGCGCCAGGTGGAAATGGCATGGCAAGCCGTTCCACAGGACTACATTCAGCATTTCTACGATCGTCTCCATGGGAGAATAGCAGCCTGCATTGCTGCGAAAGGTGGATATACACTGTACTAGTGCCGACATTGTGCATGCTCTGTTGCCTGTGTCTATGTGCCTGTGGTTCTGTCAGTGTGATCGTGTGATGTATCTGACCCCAGGAATGTGTCAATAAAGTTTCCCCTTCCTGGGACAATGTATTCACGGTGTTCTTATTTCAATTTCCAGGAGTGTAGTAAGATCAATACGTCATTAATAGAAGTGTTCGACAATGAATTCCAGTGTATTTACTGCAAGTATGACCAATGATTATTACATACATGGGATAACTTATAGAGCACAGTCACACACACCTGCTACAGGTTTGTAGGCAACATCTTAACTGAGTTACAGGAAACAGAAGGCCTCGCTTTCGAATCTTTCATTTTACAAAATACTGAATGAGGTTTATAGATTTTTTTTAACATTCCACGTATTCACTGCCTTTGAATTACAATCAATATTCTTTCTCCAGTCTTTGACGTCATATAACCATTTTATGACGTGTTTCTCTTACGGATAATTATTTCAATCTAAAAAATTTAAAAAAAAGAAAACTGATGCATACTTTACGACATAGGTTTCAATAGCTATCTTGCTGGAAGATGACATCACTGATCGCTGTCGGCCAACACATTAATCATTAGGGGATGAAGGTGGTACTCAGTACTGTTCACTTAGTCTACAGCTCTCGCGGTGCCATCTATTAACCACCGGACCGTTGGAAGTCCATGTGAATGTCCATAACAGCATAAGACTACCTCCAACGGCCTGCGCACGTGACGCGATGCATGTTCCGAGCAGCATTTCACCTGGATGACGGTTTATCTGGACACAACCGTCCACCTGGTGTAATGAATACCGTGATTCGTTCGAAAGGCTCACACGTCTTAACGTTGTTAGCTGCAAAATACGTCAATAGCTTTCAGCAAGTCCTGTGCACGGTAGGCAGATTGTATTGCGTTTTGTATTTTCGTGGAGAAATAGACGATATTATATCTGCTTGTCCTATCAGGAGGCTTTATGCGAAGAAAATACACCACTGGCCATTAAAATTGCTACACCACGAAGATGACGTACTACAGACGCGAAATTTAACAGACAGGAAGAAGATGCTGTGATATGCAAATGATTAGCTCTTCTGAGCATTCACACAAGGTTAGCGCCGGTGGCGACACCTACAACGTGCTGACATTAGGAAAGTTTCCAACCGATTTGTCATACACAAACAGCAGTTGACCGGCGTTGCCTTGTGAAACGTTGTTGTAATGCCTCGTGTAAGGAGGAGAAATGCATACCATCACGTTTCCGACTTTGATAAAGGTCTGATTGTAGCCTATCGCGATTGCGGTTTATCGTATCGCGACATTGCTGCTCGCGTTGGTCGAGATCCAATGACTTTTAGCAGAATATGGAATCGGTGGGTTCAGGAGGGTAATACGGAACGCCGTGCTGGATCCCAACGGCCTCGTATCACTAGCAGTCGAGATGACAGGCATCTTATCCGCATAGCTGTAATGGATCGTGCAGCCACGTCTCGATCCCTGAGTCAACAGATGGGGACGTTTGCAAGACAACAACCATCTGCACGAACAGTTCGACGACGTTTGCAGCAGCATGGACTACCATCTCGCAGACCACGGCTGCGCTTACCCTTGACGCTGCATCACAGGCAGGAGAGTCTGCGATGGTGTACTCAACGACGAACCTGGGTGCACGAATGGCAAAACGTCATTTTTTCGGATGAGTCCACGTTCTGTTAACAGCATCATGATGGTCGCATCTGTGTTTGGTGATATCGCGGTGAACGCACATAGGAAGCGTGTAGTCGTCATCACCATACTGGCGTATCACCCGGCATGAAGGTATGGGGCCATTGGTTACACGTCTCGATCACCTCTTGTTCGCAATGACATCACTTTGTACAGTGGACGCTACATTTCAGATGTGTTACGACCCGTGGCTCTACCCTTCATTCGATCCCTGCGAAACGCTACATTTCAGCAGGATAATGCACGACCGTATGTTGCAGGTCCTGTACGGGCCTTTCTGGTTACAGAAAATGTTCGACTGCTGCCCTGGCCAGCACATTCTCCAGATCTCTCACCAACTGTAAACGTCTGGTCAATGGTGGCCGAGCAACTGGCTCGTCACAATACGCCAGTCACTTCTCTTGATGAACTGTGGTATCGTGTTGAAGCTGCATGGGCAGCTGTACCTGTACATGCCATCCAAGCTCTGTTTGACTCAATGCCAAGGCGTACCAAGGGCGTTATTACGACCAGAGGTGGTTGTTCTGGGTACCGATTTCCCAGGATCTATGCACCCAAATTCCGTGAAAATGTAATCACATGTCAGTTCTAGTATAATATATTTGTCCAATGAATACCCGTTTATCATCTGCATTTCTTCTTGGTGTAGCAGTTTTAATGACCAGTAGTGTAATATTCGTAGTAATTTGTTACGTTAAGTATTCTTTGAGAAGGTAGAGCAGCTGCAGGGTCGATTTATCGCCAAAATAAGTAAGAGCGTATGCCGTCTCAATTAATGATCACTCCAGATTTGAACATGAATACATAACACATAGTAAATATTAACAAGTTGCAACATAGTTACGATAAAGCTTCTAGCTGTCCATGATAATAGTTGCTTTATTATAATTCCAGTCTTGGGTCACGAATTTTATTTGTAATAATGATTATTAGTTGCGGTCGGTAACGATCATCTTCAGACCTCAGTAAAAACATGTTGCATTGTGCATATCACGCTATTACATGCGATGATGCAGTCAAAATTATTAGCCATTTCGGGTTTGTTAATGAAATAATATTATGGTACCTTTAGAGCACCGCTGAAACGTACATACTGCACATGAAGGGAGACTCAACTATATGAATTACGAGTGTAACTGAGTCTTCTTCATGTATGCTTCAGCGATGCTCCTTAGGTACCATAATTTTATTTCTTTGACAAAGCCGAAATGGCTAATAATACAGTGATATGTTGGTGCAGAACATTTTTCTTCAGGTCTGAAGATGATCGTTACCGACCAAACTTAACGAGACTACAAATAAACGTTGTTATCCAAGACTGGAATTATAATAAAGCAAGTAAATACTAACCATAATCCTCGTCTGGACTCCGAATCCTCGAGTAAAATTTATGATGTGCATATTTATAGGATCTCTGATAATTAATACTGATGCATTCCAATCTTCAAATTATTTACGATTTTATGAGCACAGCGTAACACAGTTTCCGTGCCTTTCTTCTCTAACAGTCAAGGAACAAGAACAAATTGGGGTTCTGTATCGGATAACAGTTCTTTTTATAATATTAATTACCATCGAGTAGCCCTACGAGATGACTGCAGTTTGAATTTTCCGTCTGATATTGCCTGTGGAATGCCCTACAGTCGCTGACACAGATTGCAAGCATCACAAATCTGATTATAATATTATGGTATGTTACAGTACCCTTAGTGGTGACCATTTCTATTTGCGAAGCAAACACGGCTGTAGCCATTCTGATTCTACTCGCTTTATTACTGTTACTGCTTATTTATTTTATTTATTTTCTTTGGTAACGTTCAACATGCTATATGCATTTCTTTTCACAAGGTACTTTGATTGTTTGTGGCTGACACAGGAACGTGGGTGTACGAACATCTTTGTGTACTATAGTCCGCATCATGTAGCATGACGCTTCTGAGCATGGAGGTGGAGTGGAAAGGAAGGGTGGGGAGATAAGAACTGCGCATGCGCCGCAGCAGAGAGCGGGCAAACAGATTCCACGTTGCCGAACTGCATTGCTGCATACAACAGTCAGGCTCGTTTGCCTACAGTACATTGTATTATACGTTCAAAAGTATGAAGGAAATAATAGGTATTAAAACCAATTTCAATCAGTCGTCATGAGAGAAATACTAATTCATGTCTTGGTGACGTTGCGTCCACAGCTCCACAGACTTACTCAGTGTGACGTCGGGAGGCGAGAGTAGCTGACACAGCTTTGTGAAGACATAAAGTACAATTTTTATCAAAACGATAACTATCTAACGACAAGGTGATTGAAACTGCTTGCAATAATCACCATTTATTGCAATTTGAACTGCATTATAAGTAAAAATTTAATACACAAGAAAATCAGATACAAGCACAAACCGAAATCGTAATATTTCCTTGACAACTGTTTCTGTTCAATAGAATTTTTAAAAACGTGTGTGTGTATGAATGTGTGTGTGTGTGTGTGTGTGTGTGTGTGTGTGTGTGTGTGTGTGTGTGGATCTGTTCGACTATAGTTAAGTGTAATCACTGCATGTAAAAAAGAATTAGTGGTAGAAAAGATTAACGAAAAAGACTACCGTAAAAATGGTGGGTAAGTTGTAATATTTTTCATTGCTAACCGGCATTATGAGTGTAAACTAACACATTCTATATTACAGAGAGAGACGTAATTTATAATTCATTAAACAAGCAAACAATTAACCATCATCTGCGAATAACTCCAGGGAATCTGACCGATGATATCGAAAGCCACCGATATCTCGACAAGTAACAGTTTGTAACCTCCCCCTCACTTACCGACTTTAATGACAGTGAAAAATTAAACCGTGTGTACCTAATGGAAATTTGGGAAAAGCAATCGTCACCGAAGTTAATCTGTCGGTAAAGAGGGAGGAAAGGGTTACATCTAAATGAAAGGAAAAATGCAAATGAAATTGGTGGAAATTAATTTTGAGAATAGGGTAAAATTAATAAAGAAAGTAAATGTGCGGTCGTCATGTTAACAATTAATTGGCGTTAATTAGATATTTGAGATTTGGGGAAAATTATGGTCACCCGTTCTATGGACAACTACTATAATAACTGAAAAAGAAAGGTTATTGCACATATAATTAGCACTAAAAGCGTGGCAACTGAAGGTTGACACGTGTTGTGTGAAAACTGAAAGTTTGTCAGAAGTAATAAATTTCGCTACACTCTGACTTAATTTAGCAAAAGTATTAATAAAACCGGAAAATTGGAAGTTAATTTGGTGACTGAAATTAATAGTGAGATTTGTTTCTGAAGCACTACGAAATACAGTAAAATAAGGTTGGTCTTGGGCTACCTCAACAATCATTTCAAAAGCTACTTGAATCTACGCAATTTAGAAATAAGAGATTTTGAACTTGAATTAAATGATTCTGGACAATTAACAATAGTAACATTTAGTACGTACCAAGCTGAGCTGCAGTCACAGGTACGCTAAAATATGGTAACAAAACTCGCACTCTTAATTTGTGCTTGTGTAATCTAAATATTGTAGCCAGCTATGAATACTTTAACTGAACTTTGAAATTAACACAGTGAAATGGAATGATATTACTTTAATGCTGGCATTTGAATTTCAACGTCACTTGGGTTCATTCCGGAGAAGGAAGGGACCTTGCTTGGTAATGCAATTGGGACAATGAGCAACAAATGTTCTTGCTAAGTTGCTGTAATTTTAGTTATGAAAATAGAACAGTTTGAAAAGGTGAGGTCTGCCATACAGTTCTAAAACTTTACGTGCTTCCAGTCTTCCTTGTTGGTTGATTGAAGGTTTGCAGTCGTCGGTCGAGCAGGTGACGACAGTCACTCATTGTCGGCCGTCGCTGTTGCAGAAGCTGGATGTTGGTGCGCCTTCTTCTCGACACGGTCACCACGGCGAAACGGGCTCTTGATGTGCGCCAGCTAATGCTTCCCGTCCGCGACACCGTGTCAGAAACTATCATAGCAATTCGAGCGCAATTACATGCTGCCAAACCCCGATGCGCGGCAACTCGCGGGAGCGTCACACAACACACCTGCTCCACTGCACTACTCCAGCCAGACTCACTCTGCCCGCGCTCCATGCGGCAGAGTTCACACTACCAAAGATTCTAAACACTTTGGTTCTCCATACGAACAATCGCTGTATTCGTTCGATAGCATAGTTTTCCCTGGGCAAGACCCAGCGTAAAATACAAATAATACACTCCTGGAAATTGAAATAAGAACACCGTGAATTCATTGACCCAGGAATGGGAAACTTTATTGACACATTCCTGGGGTCAGATACATCACACGATCACACTGACAGAACCACAGGCACGTAGACACAGGCAACAGAGCATGCACAATGTCGGCACTAGTACAGTGTATATCCACCTTTCGCAGCAATGCAGGCTGCTATTCTCCCATGGAGACGAACGTAGAGATGCTGGATGTAGTCCTGTGGAACGGCTTGCCGTGCCATTTCCACCTGGCGCCTCAGTTGGACCAGCGTTCGTGCTGGACGTGCAGACCGCGTGAGACGACGCTTCATCCAGTCCCAAACATGCTCAATGGGGGACAGATCCGGAGATATTGCTGGCCAGGGTAGTTGACTTACACCTTCTAGAGCACGTTGGGTGGCACGGGATACATGCGGACGTGCATTGTCCTGTTGGAACAGCAAGTTCCCTTGCCGGTCTAGGAATGGTAGAACGATGGGTTCGATGACGGTTTGGATGTACCGTGCACTATTCAGTGTCCCCTCGACGATCACCAGTGATGTACGGCCAGTGTAGGAGATCGCTCCCCACACCATGATGCCGGGTGTTGGCCCTGTGTGCCTCGGTCGTATGCAGTCCTGATTGTGGCGCTCACCTGCACGGCGCCAAACACGCATACGACCATCATTGGCACCAAGGCAGAAGCGACTCTCATCGCTGAAGACGACACGTCTCCATTCGTCCCTCCATTCACGCCTGTCGCGACACCACTGGAGGCGGGCTGCACGATGTTGGGGCGTGAGCGGAAGACGGCCTAACGGTGTGCGGGACCGTAGCCCAGCTTCATGGAGACGGTTGCGAATGGTCCTCGCCGATACCCCAGGAGCAACAGTGTCCCTAATTTGCTGGGAAGTGGCGGTGCGGTCCCCTACGGCACTGCGTAGGATCCTACGGTCTTGGCGTGCATCCGTGCGTCGCTGCGGTCCGGTCCCAGGTCGACGGGCACGTGCACCTTCCGCCGACCACTGGCGACAACATCGATGTACTGTGGAGACCTCACGCCCCACGTGTTGAGCAATTCGGTGGTACGTCCACCCGGCCTCCCGCATGCCCACTATACGCCCTCGCTCAAAGTCTGTCAACTGCACATACGGTTCACGTCCACGCTGTCGCGGCATGCTACCAGTATTAAAGACTGCGATGGAGCTCCGTATGCCACGGCAAACTGGTTGACACTGACGGCGGCGGTGCACAAATGCTGCGCAGCTAGCGCCATTCGACGGCCAACACCGCGGTTCCTGGTGTGTCCGCTGTGCCGTGCGTGTGATCATTGCTTGTACAGCCCTCTCGCAGTGTCCGGAGCAAGTATGTTGCGTCTGACACACCGGTGTCAATGTGTTCTTTTTTCCATTTCCAGGAGTGTATTTACAATACAAATCAATTATATATATATATATACAATATATAAAGACACAGAAATGTCATATCTTGATGTTGGGGTCTTATCCAGTTCGTGCGTTGAAATGAGAGAAGTTTACAACATGGTGGGAGAAGCTTAACTTCTCCTTCGGCAAAATGTTGAAGATTATAGTTTGCATAATCAAAAGGATACAAAATCCTAATCAAAAAGGGTAGGAAGTTCTCATTGTCATGTATGCAACTGATATGTTGACAAACATATTTTTTAAACCATGAGTCTTTAAAACTAAGAAATATTATTACTTTCTTCCAAAGTCTACGTCGTAATATTATCGTCACTTCTGTCTGAGTCTGTTTCCGAACAATCTGACTGTAAGTTTACGATGATAGGTTCAAGTCTTGTATCCATCAACACTTCACTGTCAAATTCTTCTTTCTGAAGCATTTCAGTATGCCGCAGACTGTGCCCACGCTACACATGAGATGTCGTCTGTTATCTCATCTTGAATATTTAGTTTTTTCTCCCACATAGCCTTAAAACAATTTCCCCAAATCAATTCCATGGGGCTACAATGACAGTGTGACGTAGATAAACGCAAAACTATGTGATCCCATTCGCATGCAAGGAAGTCAAATTTGTACATTCTGTCACGTGACTTGTATAAATTAACGAGCTGCAGGAGATCGGCATGAGTCTGGTTTATATCATGCTTAATATTTTTATTTTTAAGCCGGGGAAAAATATCCGCTTTTCTGCTGTTTGTACTTGATTTTTTAATGACAGTAGAATTATAAATGGTAATGACCGACTTATACGCAAGGTATGAGAAGAATTGTGAATCTCGTCACTAAATGCTGCGTTCATTGCCGAATGGCAATCACTGTTATTTTTCTTCCATGTAAATACTAGTTTATTCTCAGAAATAAAACTGGAAGAAGAGTCAGCATACAGAATAATTATCCCAGAACCTATGTTTATATGGGATGTAGTTCGTGCTGCACCTACGTCACTTCTGTGAACTAAGAACTCTCTCTTTTTAACACATCTGAAACCAACTTCCTTTAAAAATTCTTTACCTCGACGAAGCACTTACCATTGAAGCATGCATAACTGTAACACGTTTTTGTTATGTCGGCATCCATCATTCAATGGAGCACTTTAAAACATCGTTGTTAAATCCATCCATTAGTGTTACAGGTTCCTTGCGATTTTGATGCTTTATAGGTGAAACGCAACCAACTGCTTCTACGGTTTCTACAGCTCTGACACTTTTTTTTACAATTCTCTTTACATTTCTCTTGCCGACACCACATGGTTTTGGAGTCCGTTCTTGTGTCTTCTAATGTCAACATTAGGAGACTTGTTTTTAAATTCACGTCTGAAAAAAGTTATAAAAGCGGTAAACAATCCTCCTCGCCCACTTGCGAACCACTTCACATTTATTGCTTTTCTTTTAATGGCACTTGAACATTTACAAAATACACATTCCCAGCCATACTGCTGCAAGAAAAAAAGGAAACAAAAAATTGATAGTTGAATGAATAATTCAGCTGTCGCGAAGTACAGAAACAGAGCAGTATGTAGGAGCGAGATTGGCACTCTCTAGCTGTAACTCTCTGCTAGCCGCTCGGACAGAGAATGAATGTTATCGGCCGCCAGTGGCTAGTGGTGGAGGATGCGCAAAAGGCTGAAAACTGGGCCACTGTCTTGCATGATGCGAACTTGAGTATGGTTGTCATTTGTTTTACAGATATGTAGACAGTAAATATCAGAACACTTTTCAGTATTACAACTTGATTGAAGTAATAAAGATTTTCCTATACAACATAGTTTTCATAGAGTACATTCATTGTATTCTTTTGACAGTATGCATTTCCAGTTTGTTGCAGTGATATTTTATTTTATTCTTGAGAGGATGTCTTACTTTGCTGTGTCCTCTACAACTTTCTTTTTAATTTTTATTTTGCCTCACAATTAGGTATGATCTGCAGAAAGCCAGAGGTAAACCACTGATAATACTACCGCCCCTTCCAGATATTGCAAGACTGGCAGCAGACAAGTTTCTTTACAATAGACTTTGACAGGTAAATTTGCACAGTCATTTGTCAATCACATTCACAGAACAATCTCTGTATTCATCAGACAAATATTCGCCAACTGAACCGTGGTTAGATCGTTTTGTTAGATGACACTTAATTTTGCTATTATCCTAGCGAGGATATGCGACTTAAGTAGTAGTTTATCTTGTGTCAGAAATTTTCATTTGAATTTGCACTTTGGTTATCTTGATATTGTTACACAATATAGTGAATAACAAATAACATTTCTTGAACAATAGACACATTGATAACTGAACAGTCTCTTTTATGTCGTTATTTAGGCATTGGTGATTGTGATGCAGTAAGGTGTTTGTTTAAGTTTGTTGATTTGTGTTTATTCTTGAAACAGCTCAGGTAGTTGACCTCAATCATTGTCTAATCATCAGTTTACCAGCATCGGGCTACTCCACATGAGGGTGCAATAGGATAAGACGTCTAGGACCCTTATGAGGAAAGCATCAACTTGTAGAAGAGCCATCTCACCTCAGATGGCCAGAACATAAGAAGTAGTTGTAAAAAACAAACATTAAAAAACACGTGGTAATGCTGTTGTCCTGATAAAAGAACCAAGTAATCATGTTGTATTTATTAGGAGGCAGAGGTATGCTCTCTCGTGACAACATTTTAATCTAACACACGCTGGAATATATTGTAAGTAGGCTGTTTATGTTTTCTTTATGTAAGTAGGCTGTTTATGTGTTCTTATTGGCAACGTTACGTAGCGCTCTATATGAAAATCACTGGCTGTGCTGTGTGCAGTCTGTGGCTAGTTTGCATTGTTTTCTGCCATTGTAGTGTTGGGCAGCGGCAGCTGGATGTGAACAGCGCGTAGCGTTGCGCAGTTGGAGGTGAGCCGCCAGCAGTGGTGGATGTGGGAAATGAGATGGCGGATTTTTGAGTACAGAATGGATATTATGAACTGCTATGTATATTATGCTTTATCAACACTATTAAGGTAAATACATTGTTTGTTCTCTATTAAAATCTTTCATTTGCTAACTATGCCTATCAGTAGTTAGTGCCTTCCGTAGTTTGAATCTTTTATTTAGCTGGCAGTAGTGGCGCTCGCTGTATTGCAGTAGTTCGAGTAACGGAGATTTTCGGTGAGGTAAGTGATTTGTGAAAGGTATAGATTAATGTTAGTCAGGGCCATTCTTTTGCAGAGATTTTTGAAAGTCAGATTGCGTTGCGCTAAAATTATTGTGTGTCAGTTTAAGCACAGTCTTGTATAATTTTTCAAAGGGGACGTTTCATATGTCGACGCTCAGCCGAGGATACCTCACTGCAATCTTCTGATTTTTTCTTGTAGTCTGTGTATTTAGTGTAGATTTTGTTTATTGCTAGTGCGTAATTGTATTGAGAATCTCCTTTGTAGTTGCAGTCTTTCATTGTTGTACAGTAAACAGTTGTGGCATGCATGTAGATTTGCACCAAGTATTTCGCAGCTGCGCTTCCAATTAACTAGATATTATTTTCAGTGTTATGTTAATGTATTCCCCTATTTTTGCTCTTCAAATTGTGTTTTTCTGTGTTTTCGTGTGAAATATTGTGACAATAATGGCGTGTGAAAAACGTAATACTAGGCTCCAAAGTAAACTGAGAAATGACAGTGAAGACGAAAGTAGTGTGTTAGCGCCACCACGTAATGAATTAACTAATGTTCAACATAGTAATTTGGTAACTGTGCATTGGGAAATGGAGCGGGCGGCAAATAATGGCGTAGGCAGTGAAACAATTAGTGAAGAGGGAAGCATTATCGATCGATCGCTCGGCAACAGCTCGCCTCAGGAATCCGAAATGATAGGACACAATTTTGCAAATATTGTAGATTCAGGTTTTGCGTCCTCACCGTTTTCTCAAATAAGTCAAGATACATTTTCTGCTTGTCAAAATGTGAATGTTGCTGGTGCAAATGCACTGCCGAAAAGCGTAGAGGAACAGATTCCAGACACTAATGCATTGTTATTACAATTAATGCAACAAATGGGACAAAATCTTCAAAAGTGAGACACAATGGAACAGAATCTTCTAAAGTTAGACACAATGGAACAAAATCAAAGACAAACACAGCAAAAGCTTCAAAAGTTAGACACAATGGAACAACACCAGAGGCAAACACAGCAACAGTTAGACACAATGGAACAAAAGCTTCAAAAGTTAGACTCAGTGGAACATAAGCTTGAACAAACACGTGAAGATTTAACTACTGAGTTACATAACATTGAATCGAAATGTCAAAAAGTCTGTAATGACGTAAAAACACAAATTTGTGAGCATTTTCAACCTATTTTTTCGCGGCACGAAAATGCATTACAGAATCACGAAGCAGCCATAAAAGAACTGCAAACCATTGTTCATGAAAATCATGAGACCTTGTGGGCTAAAATTGACTCAGTTGCATCTACCGATTCGGTTACGCAACTTGCAAAAACTCAGGAGAACTTAAAGGACACAGTAGTTTCGATTTCAACACAAATGGACAGTCTGAAACTTGGTTCATAAAAACACACTGAGGAAATGAGTTCACTATCGGAGAAAGTAGCCGAACTTTCGGTTCAGGTCACTAACTTATCAACAAAGGTAGATGATGATCTGAATGACACAAGACCTGTAGCCTTCACTGACACAGAAGAGTATGAACAAATTAGAAAATTCAAACAAAATCAAAATCAAATCAATACACAGTACAAAAGAAAAATCCGGGAAGTACAAGATCAGTTGACGCAGGTAATACAAGAATTACATATTTCAGAGGACACTCGCGCTCCAGTATGGGAAGAGGGACATAGAAATACAGAACAACCACAAAATAATAACACAGGACACTTCGGAAATTATGAAAGAAATTGGCAAGGCGCATTGGATTTTGAGATGGAACCGCCGAAACGAAGTAACAATGAGCGATGTGCGACTCGCCAACATGATGATTTCGACTATAAGCTGTTCATTACTACACGTAAATTCAAAACATTTAAGAATTCTGGCAGCGACATTCATCCACAAGCATTGCTTCATCAATTTTCTCGTTGTTTTCCTCCCAACTGGTCATTGGAGCACAGGTTAAAATTTATGTGTGGCTACTTGGAGAATGAATCAGCTGTAAGAATGCGATCGGTCATTCACGATTGTCACAGTGAAGGAGAATTTTACCATGCGTTCCTCTCAGCATATTGGTCTCAAGCTACACAAGACCGAGTAAAACATAGCATCATGATGATGAAACACTTTGAACAATCTGAATTTTCCAGTCTTGACAAATATTTTGAAGACATGTTGCATAAGAATCAATATCTTTCAAACCCATACATCCCCTCAGAACTCATCCGCATTTGCTTAATCAAATTACCTGAACATTTACGTCATATTATTTTGGCAGAACGTTGCAAAGACGACATTGAAGCTTTTCAGGGACTGTTACAAGAACTGGAAATTGACACTGACAATCGCGGAACGCGAAAACAGGAGTACAACAATTACAGGTCACATCTGTCACAATTCTGTGATGACAGTAATAATAACTGGACACGACAGGGCTATTCTCACAACACAAATCGTGACCAAAACAGACACCACCCGTATGACAACCACTGGCAGAGTAATAGTTACAGAGAAAGATCGCATTTCCATAGTAATGAATATGACAGAGATTACCTTAGAAACAGACAATATGGGAACCAAAACAATTATTATCAAGGGAGACAGAATAACTTTAGACGCAACGGTCCAGCGCGCAGTTACGAGTCAGGAAGAAATTTTCCACCACATGACCGACAAGAAAGAAATTATGAAATCTACCAACATGACGACAGACGAGGTAATCATAACGACAGACTTGAAGTGCATCAGAACTGGCGAGATTCAAACAGAGCAGGGTATTCTCGTCACGGTGAATTTGTAGAAATTAAGTCTCCAAATCCCAATAACAATGCGCGCCAACAAAGGAACAGACAATGACTCGCACCGCAGGCTGCCGCGTGCGCCAGCTGGCTCAGAGAAAAATAACATAGATGCTAACCTTGTGAAAAATTCCAGCATTCTTTACCAACGTATACCACATGATAATTGCGTTAAAGCTGAAACTCTGCGTACTAGGAAGAGTAAAGGTTTACACCACATTTCACATGTAAAACCGTTTATTGAAAAATAATCTGCTTTTTAACTTTGTCTTTGCCATAAAACGTTTCGCTTCACATTTCTAGGATGCATTGTCACACTTAGAAACTGTTATTATGCCACTATGTTTTGAAGTTAACTATCCAGTCTAGAACCTAGGGTACATATTTAGACAGTAATTACCACTGCATTGTGATAGTGAACAGAGGACACAGTGTTACTGTGTGTGTACATTCTTGCTTGTCAGTTGCACCATTACGTAATGACTATAAGGCTCACATACTTAGGACATTTACTAGTACTGCTAATGAGATTTTAATGCAACATTTTGGTTTACTTCAAAATACATTCGGGATTTAAAGTACTTTCTGTGAGATTAAAGATGACTTAGTATTTGGTTTCTATGACAGCTATTCGATTATATCATGACACTACTAATGTGTGACACAATTTACATTGTTGATTTTGTGGAGTATCTGTTTTATATCTGCACGGTTTTTCTGAATTATTCTGGAAAGTAAAACATGTTTTAGTAGTAACTTTTGTGGTATAGCTACAATGAGACAGCCTTTTCCATAGCACAACAATACGTTACAGCACAGTAATTTCTTCATCACAACAATAAGCGAAATAACTAAGATGTCTATACGCAAAGCATTTCACTTTTGTTTATCATGAGGTAAGTACATGGACTTCTGCAGAACTTAGCTTTCGGAGGACAATAACTACGACACTTCGAAGAGATTATCTTACAGCAAGACACACATTTAGCGCTACAGGACACATATTTGAGTGATTAGTTTTGTTCTTAAAACATTTATTTTTAAAGATTTTTGAATTACAAAGAAAGTTTTCCGTGATACATTTCATTCCATTGCTGTAAACTGTAACACCTAAGGGTATAATTACAATAATCCTCAGGTGGGTACACGCTTACTTTGTGTACCATGTGTTTGGCAAGCACAAGGAGCCCTAGCTAATATGGTATTTGCTTATACAACCTTACACATCGGTACCATATTCCTCTAAAACAGAATTACACAGCTATCTGATCATTTAACTGAGAGATAAACATTTTTTTTTACTACATCAGTGACACATGTTTTCGCAATTACACAGTTGGATAGCTTCACACTTATGAAATTGTATTTTGTCTGTACTTTGTGAACTGTTCATATCTTTTCAGAACCATTGTGATACTATGAGAGCTTTGAATGATGTATTTGGTATGAGATCATGATTTTTAAAGTACGTTTGAGGCAGGTGACACTTTTGACATGAGCAGAGAAATTTTTTTAATTATTGGAGGAAGCTACAACAATTGTGAGAGTTGACTGAGGTGTTATGATGTTATTATTATGATGACTATGTGTATTATGCTGTTGCGGTATGTTTATGATCAATAAGCTGATGCTATATGAGTTATTTGATTAAGCTACATATCTGTTATGATGAAATATTGAAGAAGTGTCGACGAATAAGGTAAGGAATAATGAGTAGTGGTTAGGGACTCTGACTTGTGAAAAAGGTTGTTGGAAACCAAGAATCGTACTTTAAGAGTTATGAAATGTGTGTAAATGCATGAATGTATCACAATGCCGGCGACTGGACACTGTTATATTTATAGGATTTTGTTTCTACAGATTTGTAACGCAAATTCTTGACCTTTGAAATATTTTGATATGAGACTGTCACTGTAGCGGAAACTGCTGTCGTAAATATTTCCGTAAGAAAGTTAAGTGACCACCTGCACGTAATGCGTCGTGGGCACCCAGCTGTGACAGACGCCTGGAGAAAAAGCCATTAGGGTGTGCCTTTCCAGAGGCACAGGTAGAAAAAAAAAAGAGAGGCCATTATCCTCGCTGTTGACATTCCTTTGTAGAAACCATCGTAAATACGACACCCTCAAACTTCAAAACATGATAACACTGTGGAGCTCTTAATTTATGATATTTACTGCAATGCCTAATGAAATGACGAGAAATATTTTTATGTCTGTACACCTGATTATGACTACTGTCTTTCTAGTTGAGAGAAATGCCATATGGCTTGCTTTATGTATTTATTTGCTCATTTTCTTTAATATCTAGTTTCTAGCTACACTGCAGCATTGTTTAAAATAAAATTTTATGAATGTACTAATATAGATATTTATGCCTACAGATTCAGTAAACAATAACTTAAAAAAAAAACGAAGGACCACAAAAAGACATTTCCCTTCACAGGACTTGCATACATAATTTTCTTTTCAAGTACTTGGTAATATTTTTCGTAGAATAAGTTGTGGTGCACCACTTTAATTACATAGACATTAAGATGTGAATATACATTTCCCTTATCTGCATTGTTGTTTCTACTGTAATATTTTTTCTGCTTGAGCTTTGTCATATTTAGGTATAAGTTACTGCTGTTTGCCAGGCATAGTGTTACTGAATTTGACTTTGTGTTACTCTTCTAAGCTAGTTTTACTACTGATTTATTTTTCTTGTTTGCTGCACAGTGCCTTATATTAGTTGTAGTACTGCAATTGCTTTGCCTATTTAAAATTTTTGTCGTTGATGTTTGTATTAATTGTTTTGTGCTGCTGCATTGCCTCGTCCCTTAGTTTAGCATCTGAGGTCAGTAGATTTCAGTTAGCTTAAGAGGGGGTAGCCTATAAGAGAATGAGTTGCGATGAATTTGAAGAAATGCACTGAGAGGTTATACGAGAAAAATACAGAAAGCATGCTTGGATAGAATTTTTTGGCCAGAGCAAATGTCGAAATAAGAGGAACGATCTATGGAATGAACTTTTGGGTTGGACTGCAGTACCAAATGTTACACTGAAAACTAACCCTGTCCTTTCCTTTTGTGTTATCCCACTATGTTTTTGTGTACCCTTGTGTATTTGTTTTCTTCCTGTCTCTGTGTAGTTTCATAGAAGTTTTTCTTCTTCTAATACTAAGCTACGTTCACTATGATGAGGAATACTGTTATCCTCAAATATAATTGGCATTAATAATATGTTATTTACCTTGTAAATATGCTTAGACATTATTTATTCTGTTCTGTTTTAATGCTCATGTGTAAAGTTGATGTTTCAAAAGTTATTCTGATCTTTTATGTATTTACTCATGTCATAATTCCTGTAACACTGATGTATATGTTTATTTCTATTCTGTTGTAAAGCCTGTACTACAAATGTTATCTGTATTGTTATGTTTTAATGATGTATTTTGTACCTTTGTAATTGTATTCTTAAGTTATAATATTGTAATTGACACCAGCTCATCAAATTAAGTAACTTGTAAGCATTCATTTCACTGCACACATTTCTGTTGGTCATAGTATGTGGACAATATGCGAGAAGTAGGGACTGTTAGTGTTTGCACGTGTGTTACTTTAATTCAGCAAGGGACTGAATAACAGCATTGCTGGTTCTAAGAACAATTCCAAAAATTTTGTGAGTGCACAAGTGGTGGTTATGGACTTGCTATATTCTCCAC
Organism: Schistocerca cancellata; assembly: GCF_023864275.1. NCBI lineage: Eukaryota > Metazoa > Arthropoda > Insecta > Orthoptera > Acrididae > Schistocerca > Schistocerca cancellata. The sequence goes on along the minus strand of NC_064630.1, from coordinate 354,321,070 downwards.
AAGACTCTTCAATGGTGATTGTGCACCTGCACAGTCACAACAGATGGCTGCTGGCCATCTCTACAAGGACTACAGTGGGTCTGCATCTCTGATGATCCACCAATACCATTATTTCTACAAGGACTACAGTGGGTCTGCACCTCTGGTGGCCCACCAATACCACAATCTCTACCAGGACTACAGTGGGCCTGTCCACAATTTCTACAAGGACTACAGTGGGTCTGCACCTCTGGTGGCCCACCAATACCATACTCTCTACCAGGACTACAGTGGGTCTGCTCTGTGATGACCTACCTACCAATCTTCTTCAAAACGTCGAATGACTCTGCTGTGGGTTTGCTCTGTTGTGGCCCATTACCTGTCAGCATGTCAAGAGTCAGCACTGTCTTTCAGTTGGAAGGACAATACTACTTCTTCAAGACTGCATGGAAATCCACTACTTCCTTGTGCATTGTCTTTTACTGCTCAGACTTTGAAAAAAAACACTGAAATTTTACTGTGATGAGCAATCTGGACTGTCTTTATGGACTGTGAGAAAATTTTAGCTTTTGACCAACATTGTATAAATAAGTGTGTGCATTTGATATCTTTGTTATTGTAATTATGAAAAATTTTATCAAATCATTATTGGCCATTGGCCAAAACAATTTGTAAAATTTCTTTTGGGGAGCATGGGGGCTATGTAAGTAGCTCTTTATGTTTTCTTTATGTAAGTAGGCTGTTTATGTGTTCTTATTGGCAACGTTACGTAGCGCTCTATATGAAAATCACTGGCTGTGCTGTGTGCAGTCTGTGGCTAGTTTGCATTGTTGTCTGCCATTGTAGTGTTGGGCAGTGGCAGCTGGATGTGAACAGCGCGTAGCGTTGCGCAGTTGGAGGTGAGCCGCCAGCAGTGGTGGATGTGGGAAATGAGATGGCGGATTTTTGAGTACAGAATGGATATTATGAACTGCTATGTATATTATGCTTTATCAACACTATTAAGGTAAATACATTGTTTGTTCTCTATTAAAATCTTTCATTTGCTAACTATGCCTATCAGTAGTTAGTGCCTTCCGTAGTTTGAATCTTTTATTTAGCTGGCAGTAGTGGCGCTCGCTGTATTGCAATAGTTCGAGTAACGGAGATTTCCGGTGAGGTAAGTGATTTGTGAAAGGTATAGATTAATGTTAGTCAGGGCCATTCTTTTGCAGGGATTTTTGAAAGTCAGATTGCGTTGCGCTAAAATTATTGTGTGTCAGTTTAAGCACAGTGTTGTATAATTTTTCTAAGGGGACGTTTCAATATTACAGTTTATTTTGCACAGTAGTTGGGGCAGTTTTGGTTTCATGTGTTAATGAGTTCGTCGTTCCTCACTTTGTAATCTATGATAAAATTTTAACCCCAGCTAATTTTATTTTTACAGTGTCTGAGGGGCCAAACATTGCAAACGATCCACAGCTATATGTTATGTATTACGAAATGTAGTCACATATTGTGAATTTGTTTGACGTTAGCTATAGTATGTATAGACATACAGTGTATTAGTGACACACGAAAATTTCGAGTAGTACCTGTCCAGCAGAAATGTTTGTGTGTCACTAATAGATTATACATCAATAACTAGTACAGGTGATGTCAAATGAATTTTCAATCTGCTAATAAGTTTTGTAATTTAACCGTAGCGTTACGTCACAGTTCATAAAAACCAAAAGTACATTAACTTTGCGTCCATGTGATCACTTAATTGCAATCATTATGAAACGTCTTCTTCAAGTTGAAAGTGCCAACTACACTTACTCACATTGAACAGTACCGTTTAGTTGTACATATTGTCGGAGTAATCATACTTCGTTATTCTTGTTTACGAGCGCAGTGCAAAGCGTTTTTTGATGACATCAGATATACTATTCATGACTTCTAGTGCTCCCATCACTCATGCACACTACGAAGTTCACTTGATGGTTAATGGAGTTGCTGCCCAAGGTAAGTGTTACTCACAGTTTCTCGTTATAGGTACAGCTGTAGTTCTTCGTTTTTGACTCACAGCATTACGTTCCTTCAACATGCCAATGACTTAGGTTCTGGATAATGTTTTATTGTTCGTATTATCAGTTTGCATTGTTTAGTCTATCATGCTCAACTCGAATCTTCCCAATACAACACCTTTTAAATTGCCATCCCAAATCCTATGAGACTGCAGACTAACCTCCAGACACTGGTCTAGTAACAATAGCTTCTAACAGCTTACCCAGGCTTTATGGATCAAATGGCTCTGAGCACTATGGGACTTAACTGCTGAGGTCATCAATTCCCTAGAACTTAGAACTACTTAAACCTAACTAACCCAAGAACATCACACACATCCATGCCCGAGGCAGGATTCGAACCGGACTGAAGCGCCTAGAACCGCTCGGCCCCAAGTGTCGGCAATTCAGTTGTGCAAACACAGACAGCACTATAGTTTCCTTTACTTATATGACGTATTTTCATAGAGGTCCCTTCTACCAAGCATTGAGAGACAGACGTTAAATTCATGGTTAAGTGAATCAAAAAAATCTGAGAAAATAAATCCACACAGAGTAAAATCCTAGGCCTAATTTATAATAATTTATTTACTTAGAATTCAATGCCAGCAAACGTTTTCAGATTATTGACTTACCTAATTAATAGCAACTCTTTTTGCCAGAACTTGCATTAGTTACCTACTCACTTTCGACAGGTTTCCGTTTTCTTATCTTCTTTCAGCACTTACTTGTTCATAACAATTTCACACTGCATTACTTTATGTGTTACACTATTTATACACTAAAAAGCTTGTCTCCGCAGCAGCTTGTACATGTTAGTGAATGTCTTTGGTTTCTTAACTAGAACTGTCTTTTCCATTACTTACAAATATTATTCCGTAACTTCAAGTTCTTCTTCTATATCAAATGTCCTTACAGCTTGTAGTTTATCTTAGGTACATTATGGTCGAGACGATGTAAGAAAATTCCTGAAGCTCATAGCGCTGTTGCCAGCTTTCAACTGCGATGATGACAATGTTTGGTTTTTTGGGTGCTCAACTCCGTGCTTATCAGCGCCCATACAAATTCCCAACCTTTGCTCAGTCCAAACTCGTCACTTTCAGAAATGGTGAGAACAACACAAACACCCAGTCATCTCGAGGCAGGTGAAAATCCCTGACCCCGCCGGGAAACGAACCCGGGACCCTGTGCTCGGGAAGCGAGAACGCGACCGCGAGACCACGAGCTGCGAACTTCAACTGCGAAGTCCTAATGGCTGCGGGTAAAAACAGTAACCGTCTGTACAGCTTTCTCGTTGGTTGTGGTAGGCCAGCGCAGCTGCCGCGGCCTCCCCACTTACACTGTCACAAATCAACTTATACCGACCCAACTACAGTTGCAGTCATGGCATAAGAACAAAATTGTAGCATAGTCTCTTGACATCTACCCTCTATGTGGATACTCTACAAATCACTCTTAAGTGTGTTTATCGAACTACCTTCACAATAATTCTGTGTTATTCCACTCTCGAACAGCGCGTTCAAGAAATGAGCATCTACATATTTCCGTGTGAGCTCTGATTTCCCTTATTTTATTACGATAATCGTTTCTACCCATGTAGGTCGGCGTCAGAAAAAACTTTTCGCGTTCGGAGGGGAAGTTGGTGATTGAAATTTCATGAGAAGATGCTCCCACAACAAGAAAAACATTTGTTTTAATGATGTCCAACCCAAATCTTGTATCATTTCAGTGACACCCTCTCCCCTTCTCGCGTAACTTCGGCCGTCGTAATTTAATATATATATTATTATTGTGATTATTATTATTTGATTGTTGCCGACTTACGTGGTGGGCCTTAATAAAATGATATTTCATTTGAATTTTGATTTTACGATTAAATGCGTTCTTGAAGTTCTCCTTTTTAACAGTATTAATTTCAAATTATTCGTTACGTTAATGAATGTTAGACTCGTTGAATCTTAAAACATGAGCATATAAGTTGTACAATGTATTAAACTTTTCATATTAATTTCCTCGGCTAGTCAGTTTACCTTAAAGCATAAGATCTTTAGTTATTAGTTGCAATTGCGGCCCACACACGCGCGAGAGTTTTCTTACCTCCGTTAACCATTGTATTGTAGTCAGAGTCCTGGCTCTGGGTCTAGGCTATGGTACTGAAAATAAGAATCTTAAAGCTAAGTATTTTCTGCAACGTCGGGCGGCTGTGGAGAAAAATTAATATTATGCTAATAGCGGGCGAGTTTTCAGCTTCCGCTAATTTTTTTTCATAAGTTAATATCGCGACGTAATGGCGTCGTTGGCTGCATCGGCCGCTGCAATTGTTGAGCTGTAAATTACTTGAATGCAGGTTAATTCAAGGAAGGCGGACATGAAATCGGGATCACCTCTTACAAATTAAAAGTGCACAATAATATTAAATCAGTATATTATATGCTTAACTCATACAAATATGCTTACATTTGTCAGCACACGCAAGATGTCCGTCGACACACCAGAAAAACAAGAGAAGAAGTAATGAAGACGACTAAAAAATTAACAAAAGAGTGTATCTTGTCATAAATTATTTCTTTGCATTTGAAACTTGGACAGAGAAATTCTCATGTTACGGCTACATGAAAAAAAAATCTCTTACAAATTATGAATGTCTTCTTTATAAATATTGTCTTTTCGTAATATGGCACTGGGGACGCTATATTGCCCCCCGAAATGTTTATGTCATAAAAAATGTTCATGTTTTTTGACATAAATATTTCCTCTTTCATGTCCACAGTGTCCACACGCAGATTTTTCTTTCACAGTTTACATATGTCACATCGTATATTTACACAGTAGTAATTACTGAGGTGTGTTGCACATAAGGTGTAATACAGATGAAGTTCAAGGTGTACAACCACGAGTTAGTCCGGAATATTTGAAGTCCCAGGGGTGTCAACTGTTCGCTCCCCATTTGGCGTGGCCGTAGGGAAACCTGGGGAAAACCTCGGCGGAGCGACAGACTAACTGCTTTGGTCACTTTCACTTAATTGTTTCTGGAATGTCATTGGAGTACAGGATGTGCATACAAATATTTTTGTTGCACTATGCAAAAAATGAGGTCATTATAACACTTGACTGCGGTGTCGCTGATTATCTACGCCGCGACGTTTGGCTCGCGACGGCGTCGGTTGGTGTGTTCGGTGCTCTGCGTTCGCGGCGGCTGCGGAGAGGTCAACGCCCGCCCGACGCCAGAGTGTGTCTCGCCGTCGCGGAACGTCAGAATCAGCTGATCGGCTGCACGGTTGGCGATGCGCTTCTGTCTCGGCCGGACGTGGCGGAGTGGGATGATATTCGCCCCCCGCTCTTGTTGGCAGGAGTCAGCTCTGCTACGCATCTCCGACGTAGTACATGAAACATACACACAACCAACGTAATATTTGTTTCCCGCTGCAGATGGTTATGCTAGTGGGAAAGAAGAATTTATTAGTGCGGCAGTTGTTGTTAAGTTTTCGCCAGTTTCCGAGTGTCAAGCTAGCACTGTCTTGCAGAATACATGACATGGATCTTCTCCCGTGAATGAAGTTTTGTTGCGCCACTGTTCCCATTACACGTCAGTTTTGGTCTTGATAAAATTATTTATGTTTTCGCCGCACTCGCAGGCACTGGTGAGTGTCCCAGTACGAGCTTAGCACAAACATTCGCCGTTTCTGCGGTCGCTGTCTTGCAACAGTCCACGCATCGCATTCCAGTCTCGCATTGTTGTACTCACTGAAATTACAGCCTGTCCCAAAAATATTTACTGTGGGTTCACTACACGTTAACAGTTCACATTTATAAGCAAATTCACAGTTTTTCGTGCGTAATATTGGCGTTTGGCGTCTTTACCGCTGTTGAACGTTCAATACTAGCACTTCACTGTCCATATCACAGTTTCACCTTCACAGTTTTTCACACTGCTTAAAGTAACTGTTTCGATTAGTTCACAAACACTATGTATTTCATTCAGTCTGAACTGGATTTTGGCTCGTGCTGGATTTTACCAGTCTCTCGCACTAATTATCTCTTTTCATTTTCCACTTAGAGTCGTACTTGCCTTCAGATTTTTTGACTATACAATTGTATTTCCGTCTCATCTGAGGTAAGTCCCCATGTCATGTCTGCCCACTCATTGCGTACTTGCCCTCCAGAGCCAGGCTCGACTTTACAAAACTTTGCCTCTCGCATTATTGTACACATTTTATAATCTAGGCCTAGCGTGCAAGTTCCTAGATTAACGTTAGATTTGTGACTTTTGTTTACACTACAAATTCGTGCAAATCTCTGCCTTAGCAGATGGCAATATATTTTAACAGTGCTTAGCGGTAGTCGCGTTTACTGATTTGCTTTGTACCTTGTCCACAACACATGAGGTACCTTGGGTGATGTACACCCTGCACTGATATTGTTAAGTAAATTATGCTTGAGCATATTTCAAGATCGGTATAGACATAAATACATGGAACAACATATACACTATAATACTGAATTTCATAAGTTGCGTTACTACTACAGTTCAAAAATATCCATGACACACTAATGAAAAATTCTTTCATCATTACATGCTGTTGAATTTTTTTTTAATATTTTTTAAAGCGTTTTTAAACATGAAATTTGTAAAATATTCTTAAATCTACGTTCATTTTTTTTTCAAAATGCAATTGTTTAAAAATACTATTATTCCTTAACATCTACAAAATTGAATCGCACTAATCTTGTGTGCCTCATTGTCTTTAAATGTTACACTAAAATCTGAACATTTACTCACAAAAAAATGCACTATAAACTTAACCTATCATACACAAATGTAAACGTTGCTCTACTGAGCAAACTTCTTTAAGCCTTTGTAAGTATTTTCTTTGTTTCCTTCGTAATTGCCTCCTTATTTGACCACAGGATGGTGTAGTTTGCGTGACAGAAAGTATCGTGAGGTACCACTTCGATGTCATAGGTGTAGCCCTCGATAACACCGGGTTTTTCCGAAGACACATTCTCATAATCTGTAAGTAGCTGAGTCAATTCGTTTTGTTGTGCTTCAGTCAAATGTTCTGACTTCCTGACTTTCATGGCTATCAGTTTCCTTTTTTCCTCTTTGTCTTCAGTAATAAACTCTTTATAATATGCTTGTTTTGTACTTAAGTCAGAATATAAATTCATTACCTGTATTCCTTCGAATCTCGACTGAAAGTTCCGGCAATATTTACCATGCACTTCCCGTGTCCTCAACAGTGGCAAAATTACACGTCTGTCCTCATTCATAAGGCTTACTTCCCCGCACAAGAGGTCGATTTTTGCGTCCCTCTGGCGTAAAAATTCCATCCCCAGGATGCAAGCAACACCTAATCCCTTAACTACTAGGAACGAGCTTTTCATTGCTTCATTTTCTACCGTAAACTCGACTTGCACCTGGTGCTTTATGATATGAGATTGGGCACCTATTGCACCTGTTACACGACAATTCTTCACTGGCAATACTGGTATTCTATTATTTTGACTCAAGTACTTGTAAAAATTTGCACTCATGACATTGGTTGACGCACCGGTATCGACTATTATGTGTATTGGTGCTCCATACATATCTGCTTGCAATATAGCCTGCACAACACTTTTGTCGGTTCGGTTACATTTCTGCGGTATGTCTACAAGTTCCTTTTCTATTTTTGTTCCTTCATTGTATCTCAGCATACAAAGTTTATTGCTGTCATCCGTGAATGTGCCCTCACTACACCATCCTGCAGCCAACAACGGAGAGCGTATTGTGGCTGTCTTTAGTTTAACGGATGAGCATTAGTGGGTTGACAGTTGTCTGCCACTTCCACTAACCTCACATTGTGGTTCTGGTTGTTGTTGTTGCTACTGTTGGGTTGGCCACCCTGCCTCCCCGATGGTGTATTTTGATATTGTGTATGGCTCTGGTTTTGCGGTGGTCGGTTGTAACTTCCTGACATGCTCTGTGATGGACCTGGGTTGGCGTTCCATTGTGGCGCTGTGTTTTGTTGCCACTGTGGTGTCGGTTCATTACAACCACGCCACTGGTTTCGGTTATACCGCCATTGCGGATTGCCGTTACCATTATATCCATTACTCATGCGTCCATCATGATGTCTCTTTCGATTTTGACGATTATAACCGTTGCCGTTATAACCATTGCCACTGTTTGTGCCTCGATTCTGTTGCCGGTGCTCTTGCTTACTCCCGTTGTTACTACCGTTACTGTGGCTGCTATTGTAATCGGCTTTTTGTTGATTACAGCCTGCATAGTTCCACTTGTTTTCGGTTTTCGTATCTTCGATCAATAAGTCAACAGAATCCACTATTTCCATGAATTGTTCTATATCGTATTCCGGCACATTGATGAAATATCTTTTAATTTCACTGGGCAACTTCATTTTTATTAATCTGATTATGTCACGATCGGACATTGGCTCGTCCCAGTACCTGGTTTTGTTTATATACTTTTCGAAATATTTGCGTAACGTTCCCATCTTAGGATTGTACATTTCTGGACTGTACAACTCTTTTCGTAGTCTTTCTTGGACGCTATCGGACCAGAATTTTTGCAAGAATGCACCTTCAAACTGTTGCATCGTTAGACATTTTTCGGACACGTCGGTGGCCCACAGTGCCGCGTCACCTTGAATAAAGGAGACCACAAACTGTATTCTTTGTCTTTCCGTCCATGTCCTGGGAAAAACATTCCTGAAGCTCTTAATAAATACAACAGGGTGGACATTTCGCTTTTCGCTATTGAAGGGTTGGAATGTCCTGTGTTTTATTACATTGTCCTCTTTTTTGCACGTCTGATTTCTACATTCTGGGACATTCATCACTTCGTGATGTGCGCTGCACGGTATCGCATGTTGTTCGTGCTCATAATTCGCATTAGGTTGCGGTTGCGCACTCGTACCCTGCCTACCGTCAGCGTTATTATAGTAATCAGTGCGCGGAGTCGGATTCATGATCTGTCCGCCACTGTTTACATTGCTTTCCAACGCAGACAGTCTTCGCGCGACCTCCTGTTGCCAATTTGGCAACTCCGTTGTCACACGGGACTTGATCTGTGTTACTTCGGCATTTAGTGCGGCAGCGCTAGCGTCAATATTTACACTCGCGGCCGCAGTCGCTTGTTCTACAGCTGTTTTTACATCGCTTTCAATCTTTGCAGATATCTCGCGATCCTTTACTTCTAGCCATTCATTTAATTCTTTTTCTACTTTTTGAGCTTGCACTTCCAAATATGCGTCAATACTTTTCCGTGCATCTATCTCCACATTATCCACGCGGTTGGTTAAAGTCTGGACATTATCTTCAAGCCTCGCCTGCGATATCTGTAATTTTTGCATCTCGCCGGCCAAGCTTTGCACAAGATCGGGTATTTCTTTGCACGCGTCCCGCATCTCGGCAAGTTCGCTTTGTATACGGTCTAGTTTCGCTTCACTGCGCTGCTCTTGCTCACTGAGCTTTTGCGTAAATTCTTTCCCTTGGTCATGTAGCATTTGCGTTAATTTTTTCTCCTGCTCATGTAGCATCTGAGCCAGTTTTTCGTCTCTTTGTTTTTCCCTCTGTTCTAACATTCTTTCTTTTTCCCTATCTCTTTCTTCTAACCTGCGCAGAAATTCTGCAAATGGGTCTGCAATCGGTGAGCATACTGGTGTCCCGCTTAATCTAGCACTCGATTGGCCCCCCTGCCCAGGCAGTGGAGTTGTTACTCTATTCCCATTCTGCTGTGGAGCGTCATTCACCGTCCACAGATCCTCGCCCCCCGCTCCGGAAATTATGTTACCGGAGGCGGTGGTTTGGGATTCGTTTACGTTTTGCAAATGATCCTCACTTTCCATATTAACAGAATTCTGTTCTTCTGGTACGGATGCTTTAGGTTGTCCTATCTTACCCATACTAAATTCACTTTAAGCCACTGACAAATCTTTAACACTGATACACACACGAATAATTATCCCCTCCAAAAAATAAACACATAAATACACAAAACACCGAAGGTATCTCATGTGCACATGGGTTCGATATTCCGCACAGAGCTACACAGGATGCTTGCACAATAGGCCTTACCTTACTTATTTTTCTTTCTCGCAATCCTTTTTCTTTTCTACTCTTTTTCTTCTCCAGATCTCCTCAGGGTGTGGTTTTGTTGTTGTACATGTAAAAGAATTCATACAAGCATTAATATTTTACAACAATTAGACACATACATAATTACATTCAGTAAAATAGAATCATATTAATCGGGCCCCAAAGTTGCGGCGCCAATCTCGCGTAACTTCGGCCGTCGTAATTTAATATATATATTATTATTGTTATTATTATTATTTTTTGATTGTTGCCGACTTACGTGGTGGGCCTTAATAAAAATGATATTTCATTTAAATTTTGATTTTACGATTAAATGCGTTCCTGAAGTTCTCCTTTTTAACAATATTAATTTCAAATTATTCGTTACGTTAATGAATGTTAGACTCGTTGAATCTTAAGACATGAGCATACAAGCTGAACAACGTAATAAACTTTGCATATTAATTTCCTCGGCTAGTCAGTTCACCTTAAAGCATAAGATCTTTAGTTATTAGTTACAATTGCGGCCCACACACGCGCGAGAGTTTTCTTACCTCCGTTAACCGTTGTATTGTAGTCAGAGTCCTGGCTCTGGGTCTCGGCTATGGTACTGAAAATAAGAATCTTAAAGCTAAGTATTTTCTGCAACGTCGGGCGGCTGTGGAGAAAAATTAATATTATGCTAATAGCGGGCGAGTTTTCAGCTTCCGCTAATTTTTTTCATAAGTTAATATCGCCACGTAATGGCGTCGTTGGCTGCATCGGCCGCTGCAATTGTTGAGCTGTAAATTACTTGAATGCAGGTTAATTCAAGGAAGGCGGACATGAAATCGGGATCACCTCTTACAAATTAAAAGTGCACAATAATATTAAATCAGTATATTATATGCTTAACTCATACAAATATGCTTACATTTGCCAGCATACGCAAGATGTCCCTCGACACACACGAAAAACAAGAGAAGAAGTAATGAAGACGACTAAAAAATTAACAAAAGAGTGTATCTTGTCATAAATTATTTCTTTGCATTTGAAACTTGGACAGAGAAATTCTTATGTTACGGCTACATGAAAAAAAAATCTCTTACAAATTATGAATGTCTTCTTTATAAATATTGTCTTTTCGTAATATGGCACTGGGGACGCTATACCCTATTTCTCGATGAAACGAAACGTACTGCCCTTCACTCAACTGTCTCGATGTACTCGGCTAAGTATATCTGGTGAGGATGCCATACCGCGCAAAAGTACTCCAAAAGAGGACGAACAAACGTTTTGTAGGCTGTACTTTTAGTACATGTATTCCATCCTTTAACTGTTCTGGGAATGAACTACAGTCTTCGTTTTGCCTTCCCCAAAACATTTTTTTATGTCTTCTTTCAAATTTAAGTCGTTCCTAGCTATTTAGTTTAATTTGAAGCCTTTAGATTTGATTGATTTATCGTGTAACCGAAGTTTAACGAATTCCTTTTAGCTCTCATATGGATGACCTCACACTGTCTGTAATTTATGGTCAATTGACAATTTTCTCACCATTTTCTAAATCTTTTTGCAATTGGTTTTGATCTTCCGATGACGTTAATAGACGATAAACGACAGCATCATCGACAAACAAACCTCTAACAGCTGCTCAGATTGTCTCCTAAATCGTTTATATAGATGAGGAACGACCGATGACCTGTAACACTACCTTGTGGAACGCCACAAATCACTTCTGGTTTACTCGGTGACTTTCTGTCACTTACTACGTACAAATTGTGACCTCTCTGACAGGAATCATAAATTCAGTCGCATAAGTGAGACGATATTCCTTAAGGAGGCAATTTGATTACAAGCCGACTGTGAGCTACAGTGTCAAAAATCTTCTGTAAGTCTAGAGGTACGGAATCAATTTGAAATCCCTTGTCGATAGCACTCGACAGTTCGTGTGCGTAATAGTCTAGTTGTGTTTCACAAGAATTATGTTTTCTAAATCCGTATCGACTGTGTGTCAATAGACTGTTCTCTTCGAGGTGATTCGTAATGTTCGGACACAAAATATTTTCCAAAATCCTGCTGTGTACCTACGTCAAGTATTGAATACTTGTGTGACTTTGAAACTTTCCATTCTTTGGGTATGGAACTTTCGTCGAGCGAGCTGTCGTATTGAAAGGTATATACACATGGTAAATTAACTCAAGTTTTGTAAAAAAAAGTTATACTGAACTAGAAATGTTCAAATGTGGCATCGATTGTGTAGTAACGTCGGCGTCCAAAAGCGACCGCTGATTCAACGTCTTATGGGTAATGTGTTAGAGTAACTTTATATGAAGAGATGTACGTAGGAATCTGAAGTGTAAAGACGTGTTGTGTCTGATGTGTGCTAGATATATACTTCCTCGCTACGGGTAGTAATTTTTTTATTTGCAAGATACTATGAAGTTTGCTAACTGTAAAAGGAATCTCAACAGAAGTTGGAAATAAGGTAAAGAAAGTTGTTTTGTTCCTGATACAATGAGCGTATTCAACAATGATGATTGAGACAATGTATAGCACTCACATCCAGTGATTTTGTAAAGCTAATTGTTAATGCATAATTAGGCTATTGATTGTGTTAATTGTGATAATTATGAAATTTCGAAGACACACAATACAAGTCTTAAAGTTACTTATCCCAAGTGAATACCAGTTTCCAGATCCATGTCACTTTTGATTAACTATTTTTCTTAAGAAGTTACTATCTCAGTCACATTCGATTTAATTAAAATGTATACTAAGCAATAGCCTCGCACAATAGTTGTTTGTTAACTGTACAGTCTAAAGTACTAAGAGAGAGCAGCGCGAAGTGCGTTACCATTGCGCTGATAATCATAAGAAATTTTATTATTTCTGGGATAGCGTTCATTAAGCACAGGGACCATCATTTTCAAATTGAACGAGTTATGTTTTAATATAAGAACCAGTTTCAAATCAAAAGTGTTGCATCAGGTTCAGTTTTTTTATTACGTATGCTCACACAGTTTTAGTTTGGTTTAAAGTTATTGAAAGTTTACATTCTTGCAGCTACATTAAATTTACATTCTCTAAATCAGAAAAATTCAGTACAGGGCAAAGCGCATAAGTGACGAGATAAAATATACGTTCACATGGCATTTCCATTCTAACAGTTGTGTTTCAGACTAGTATCATTTACGTAATTTTAATCATATTTCAAACGTACATAATTCGCTTGGTGACAACTTTGAGCAGATAGAAATTCTTTTTGGAATATTTTAAAATAATACAGTCAGGCATACGCTGTGCTCTTTGTTACTTAGTAAGTGTAGTTAATAATTTTCCTCTGAGCACTTACTAACCTGTGTCAATTATTCCTAACAGGTCAACGGCACATTGCTCTTCATTTCTTGCCTATTTGTTTGTTCTTTGATTGTATTTATGCATCATACCGCGTAAAACGATTAATAGTACTACGCATATCTCATTCATAAACAACGCTGAAAATATTCATTTGCCAAATAACTGTTGCAATGAATGCCAATTTGACGACAGTGCATCAAACGACAGTTAATGAAAGCGTATCTACAAAGCCAAACAGTCAAACAAACTTGAATTTTGCTTTTCCTACTAATGTTGCAATTAATCAGACGGCACATTCCACAAATGCGGAAGCCGCTGATACACAAACTTCCCATGTACAAAATTTACACTCTCATCATTTACCTTTAGAATCCAATCAAAATGACAATAAGCAAACATTATCAAACATGTCAAATCCTGACACTATTGAACACAGATGGTCAACTATCGAATAATGCCATTATAATGACGTTTCGACAAATCATGAATGGCAGTAAAAAGTCACAGCAGAAATAAGACGAACGTTTAACTCAAATTAGTGACGCGATGAACCAACAGACACATAAATTCAGTGACGAAGTTAACAAAGTCTCACAAAAACAAAGGAGCTGACACTCAGCATAGGGCAACAAAGAAAAGAATGTTTTCAACAACAAGAAATGCTACTTAGTGAACGTCTCAGTCGGCACTTGGAGGCATGTAATCAATGTCAAGAGCAAGTTACACTTGCAATCCAAGCACAAAATTACACCATTCACCAACAAAAGGAAAAGATCAAACATATACGCGTAACTCTCGTTCACGAGCAACATGAAATCAGCAAATATGTAGTAGCTCACGTTGAAAAATAGGTACACAATTGCTACAGTAAAGTTTTCGGTGAACTTAAACCCGTACAAGACACGAACACACAGCTTCAAAGCGATTTTAGAGAGCATAAAACAAGCAGAAACACGTTTGAGTCAACAACACAAAAAACACCAAGAAGACATACAAACTGTCACCAGTGGACTTGAAGAATTAGAACTTGGCACTAATTTTACCGTAGTGAAATCTGACATACACAAACTTAACAAGTGTAGAAAGAAACTGCAGAAACAGATCGACGAAAATGACACCACCAATACTGCTCAAATTTCATCACTTACAGAAAAACTTGACCTTTCGAACAGATAGAAATTTTAGAAAGTAATAGCTATACTAAACCTGAAGACACATTACCTTCTCCTTTCATTCAGTCTGAATAATTTCAATCTATGGACCGTGCTGTTAATGAGTTGAACTCATAGCAATGCACTGAATCGTCAAGTTAGCAGTTTGCACCATGAATTTGCCACATTAAAAGATCAGACATCATACTATCAAAGTAACAACCAATATAACCAGGCAGAAATTTTTGACACTACACAGCTATAGCACATGTGGCAGATTACGACGTGTGAGAGAACTAGACGCGGAACAACGTCCGCAAAACACATTTTTTTAGCATTAATGAACCCACACAAAATTTCCGACACGATGGTTTCCATTACAAGAATTTATTGTCAGTACGCAAGTTCAAAGTGTTCCGCAATAACAAAACAGATTTCCATCCCTTAGACCCGGTACAACAGTTTTCGTTCTCGTTACCACCTAATTGGCTTAATTGGAATTCATTTAGAGCTTTTTTTGGAGGGCGAGCCCGCCAGAGGATGCGTCCCATTGCAAGACAATGCTACTCAGAAGTATTTCAAAATGCCTTTTTGTCAGCTTATTGGTTGGAAACTACACAACGAGGAATTAAAGATCAGTAAATCAGTTTACCATCCTCTGAAAATTCTAACTTCCCAACCATTACGCAGTTTTTTGAACTCATGGCTCAACAAAAACAGGATATTACCGAGCCATATAGTCAATCAGCATCGGTACAGCTATGCACCAATAAATTACGGCGTTCATTACGAGTCTCTCTGTTAACGGGGCAGCAGAAAGAAAGCATTCCAGAATTTCGCAATCTTTTACAACTTTTGGAAGTTCAACATTCTGACTGTTCCATTGCCAATAAAAATGTCTCCCAAAACAGCAACAGTAATCACACGCCTGGATATCAAAACTCTTACGAAAATTTTAACGACAGACGTAATAAGAGGTTCAGGAATGGTAATAACTTTCAGAATAATTTTCACAGACGTAAAAATTTTAATAATAAGTATTCACAAAACCAACAACAGAACGACCAGTTTGGTAGCAACAACCAGAATTTTCAACAACAAAACCAGCAAGTTGGAAATTCCAGACAACAATATTCTCAGCAAGATCAAGCCAACTTCAATGGTTCGCCGCAGACTTTCGTGAACACCCTACAGCATAGCAATAATACTGTACCATAAGGCAATAATTACATGTGTAGTAACTAGACATTGCCTTCCATCAGAAATGTTCCGTATCGGACTAATTACAGCAACAAACGAGGAGGTCATAATCAGAATTTTCAGCGTAATTATGGCAATAACAAATTTTTCCAGAATCAAGGACGATTTCAGGAACAACCTCCACTTGTTCTGAATGAACCTGACGTACGTTTGCACCCACCTCAAAACCCTTATGACCACAATAGCAGAAATGTAAAAATTATTGAGATGCCACAACAAGCTTCGATAAGTAATCAAATTCCGAATACTACATGACTAGAGGACAACCCGGTTGCTTTAGCCTGCAACGACGATCAGCAATTAGAACCTCACGAAACAGTAACTTTCGGCGGCATTAGAGAAACGCTTTTACAAGAAAAGAATCAGGCTAAGAAGACAGCTTCACACCTCATCATTGAAATACAAATAGGTACACATAGATTTACTGATGTGATAGATTCAGGTTCGCCTGTTACTGTGATAGGTGATGCTGTATTTAATAAGTGTAGCCAAGATAATTGCTCTCCGGCTTTTCCACTGAGCAAAACAAAAGTGCGTGGCGCAGTTTCTAGCAAAGGCATCGACGTAAAACTTTAAACACATTTGCCTTCCTCTGTACATGGTCACACATTTTATTATAATTTTTGCATTGTTCCCTTACTCACCACCATTGTAACGTTAGATATGAACTTTCTGCTCGAACATAAAGCTATTTTGGATTTCGAAACCTCGTACCTCATGTTAATGAAAATGACAACCAGGTTGCTTTGGAATTTCACCAAACTTTATTATCTGAGGAGCAAAACGTCAATAGAATTGAACTTATTTTTGTTACCAAAAATACATACTTGCATACATCCCTTTACACTGACACGTATTTTCATTACAGACCATATGGAATACGACGCTGAACAAACAATTACCAGCAAGGTAAGTGAAAGAAAAACAACAGCTGATGACGAACGGTGAAAATTACGTGACATTTTACTACTGCATTCACAAGTCTTTGATAACGTTCCAGGTACTACGACAGGTTTCTCATATGAATTTCAGGTCAAACCCAACGATTCTTTGAAATCTAAACAGTATTCCATACCATTTATTTATAGAAAACTGGTGAAACAGGAACTTCGAGCCATGCTCGACTAAGGAATTATAGAACCAGCTGTTGGTCAGTACATAAGTCCACTACACATTATTATCAAAAAGGATGGATCATCACACCTTCCTCGATTCACGCAAGATCAACAACATTATAATAACAGAAACTCATCGACCACAGATTTTAGACAAACTTTTACAGAAATTTCATTATGCATCAGTTTATTCAACACTAGTTCTGAAATCGGGTCTTTGGCAGATCGAACTTTACCCCAGCTATAGAATATACGTGCCATTTCCCTGTTTTGCAGTTGCTATCAGTTTCGTAAATTACCATTTGGTTTGAAAACATCTTCTGCTGCATTCATACGAGATATGAAAACAGCAATACCAGCTGAATTGAGAGACAGAATAACCACATATGTTGATGAAATTTTAAATGTGGAATGCACTTGGTCTGACCATGACAATACTCTCGCCCGATCCAGAAAACCTTCAAGCAATTCTAGGTAATACGATTCAATTGCGAGCCACATTCTGTGTGCTGCAGAATGAAACTGTTCGATTACGGAGTTGGAAGCCTTATGTCATTTGGGCCTTTACTAAATTCAGACACTTTTTGCACTGGAGACATACCACTGTTTATATTGACCAGCGTGCTATTCAATTTCTGCTTTCTGCAAAATTTTCTCACGACCACCTTGGACTATCGAAGTTATATTTACAAGGATTCTACTTTACTGTAATCCATATACCCGGTTCTGAAAGCGTGGTAGCTGATGCTTTATCCCATTCTCTCAATACCAGACAACAAGACACTGCCACACATTTTTGTCAAACCAATTACAGTATTTTGCACATACAGCAAATAGCGTTTGAAAACTTAATTTCTTCATCTCCTGAAGATATTTCTAAAGAATAGGATAGGGACAGTATTTGGAAAAATATTAAGCAGCTTTGGCATGACAAGACCAGTTCAGCAACTAACACATTGCTACTTAGTACATAACAATACTCTCTTTCGGAGCACACATCCGCACAGCGATAATTGAGTCTTATGTGTACTTGAAGATTTAGCAACAAATTAATTTAGTACGCGTACTTAAGTTATACATTTAATGGATCACGAAAGTATTTCCTCACTCTCAGACAGAATTGTTACTTTGCAAACATGGAAAATCGTGTTCTACTTGTACTGGCAACATGGAAGCTTTGTCAGCAAGCGAAATCATCCAAGACTTCTCATCTCGTTCCATCAAATCCCATTATACCGCTTAAATTACGTCACATGGCCGCCTTGGATATCTATGGACAAATTCCTAGAAGCAACAGAACTACGTATTTTGTCCTTTATTACAGTCAATCGTCATGTACTATTTATAGAATTATTGCCTGTATACATTAAGTTTTTAAGTCTACTTTCTGGCAGAGCCACTGTTATTCTGTATGCAAACTCTACTGTTTTGCGGACCAGTAAATGTATCTATCACTAGCTTACTACTAGAATAGCTCAACTATGAGTCTAAAAAACACTTTACGTACCATCTTGTTAGATAATGAACTAAGAACACAATTTCTCACTTATATATTTGTGGCGCTGCCATAAATAATGCAATTGCCACCAGCATTATTTTAGGATTTTGCATTAATACCTACTACTGTTATACTTTGCAATCTTAAAAGCATTTAATACCTCTATAAGTCCCATTTTCTCTTTATAGTATTGTCCTTCTCTACCTCATCCACTGAGACGGTCATGAAACATGCACTTGTTTACTTGTCTGCAACAGTCTAAAAATGTGCTAATTTACTGATATCTACGATAATACATTAGAAATGAGAGAGCTATAATGACACCATTCAGTGCGCTCACGACTATACTAGGCAGCACTTAATATATAATTGACTGAGTTGTGATTGGATACCTTATCTACTGCTACTACCAATGAGTCTGCCAAATGCCAAATCTCACAGCTTTGAAATACCTATTGATGTTCAAAGAGATATGCAAGATAATATGGCTTAAAAATATAATTCTCTGATGAAGAAATATGAACCAATGTCTATGGATCCTCGATTTGCAGACCATCCAGACTCTAAATTTACCTCAACTGTGATTTTATCCTTGCCTTTCTTACTCTTTACTTTGTATTTTAAACTCATGGTATAGCTACACTATGCTTTGTGTAACAAAGCCTACGATTGGTCATAACTATGGAAATGAGCGTTATAAACGGACACTTGATCTCACATGTGGCCCAGCGGTTTTAGGCGCTCCAATCCGGAACCGCGTGACTGCTACGGCCGCAGGTTCGAATTCTGCCTCGGGCATTGATGTGTGTGATGTCCTTAGGTTAGTTAGGTTTAAGTAGTTCTAGTTCTAGGGGACTGGGACCTCAGAAGTTAAGTCCCATAGTTCTCAGAGCCATTTGAACCATTTTATCTCACATACTAGTGCACAGAAGCACTACATTTCTTATCAAGTTTGTAAATACTTAGTAATGTTTCTCTGTAACTCTGTATTGTATAACTCAGGATGTTTTAATTCCCATGTACTTTGTAAAGAGCGAGTTGCTCATGTAACATTTTAAAGTTGCATAGTGCATTATATTGAACTAGAGATGGTAAAATGTAATATCAGTTGCGTAGTGGCGTCGTTGCTCAACAGCGATCGCTGATTCAACGTGTTACGGCTAATATGTTAGAGTAACTTTAGATGAAGAGATGTACAGAGGAATCGCAAGTGTAAAAGACGTGTTGTATCTGATGCTAGATATATACTTACTCGGTACGGGTAGCAACGAATTTTTTTTTTTCGATCTACTACGATGTTTGCTAACTGTAAAAGGAATCTCAATAGAAGTTGGGAATAACGTAAGGAAAGTTGTTTTGTTACTAATGCAATGCGCTTATTCAGCAGTGATGATTGAGACAATGTGTAGCACTCACATTCAGTGATTTTGTAAAGCTAATTGTTAATGCATAATTAGTTTATTTAATGTGTTAATTGTGAGCATTATTAAGTTTCAATGAGTCAAAATACAAGTTTTAAAGTTACTTGCCTCAAGTGTATAATATTTTTGATTAGCTATTTTTCTCAAGAAATTATTGTCTCAGTCACATTACATTTAATTAAAATGTGTACTAAACAATAGTATTGTACAACAGCTGTTTGCTAATAGTACGGTCTAAAGCACTAGCAGAGAGGAGCGTGTAGAGCGTAAAAATTGCGCATATAAAGGTAAGAGATTTTATTATTTCAGGGATAGCGTTCATTAAGCACAGGGATCATCATCTTCAAATTAACCGAGTTATGTTTTAATAGTAGAGCCAGTTTCAGAACAATAGTGTTGCATCAGGTTCAGTTTTTGTGTTAAGTAATTTCACTTAGTTTTGGTTTGGTTTAAATATATTGGCAGTTTACATTTTCGTAGATGCATTAAATGTTGCATTCTTGCAGTCAGAAAAGTTCATTACAGGGCAAAGCGCATAAGTGATGATATAAAATACACGTTCACATGCAATTTCCATTCTAACAGCAGTGTTTCAGACTAGTACCAGTTACGTTATTTCAAACATACATGTTTCATTACATGATTGTTAAGTATGGAGCTACTGTATCAGCATACTCTGAAAAGAACCTAATTGGTATACAGTCTAGAACGGAAGACTTGCTTTCATTAAGCGACTTAAGTTGTTTCACTACTCCGGGGAGATCTGCTTCTAAGTTACTCATGTTGTCACTTGTTCTTGATTCTAATACTGGAATATTTACTTCGTCTTCTTTGACGATGGAATTTCGGAAGGTTGTGCTTAGTAACTTTGTTTTAGCAGCACTGTTTCTATTCGTATTGCGAAGAGAAGGCATTGATTGTGCCACGTGACCAAGTTCCGTTGTGAAAACTATCATGACCATCTCGTATTGAAGTCCGCGCTTAAATTCGGGCTTCTGTAAAGATCGCCAATCTCGAGAATTTTTGTATGCTTTCTTGGCTGTTTCTGAAACAGTGCTCTGATCTGTTTTATCCGGTGGAGGATCAGCTCCGTCATTTTTAACCTAATTGGTATAAACCTCACAATTGCTGTCGATAATGTTTCTTTGAATTTAAGCCAAATCTGGTCTATACTTAATTGATAGTTTGGAAGGAGTGGAGACTGTCTCTCAGGAAGAAGTCAAGCAAATTTTAACTGCGTTTTTGAAAAGATACCTTTTTCGTTTATTTTTGGAGGATTTGGGAGTTGCGGTATCGAGTCTCCCTACGATACAGGGTTGTGTTCACTAATTCGTGTATCCGTTTTGAGGCTCATTATTAGCTCAAGATCATTCGTTGATAAGAGGCAAGTGCGTTTCCGCAAGTGTTTACTATTCGAATGGGCTCTGAACTAATTGCTCGAAATAATTTTCGGAGAATCCATTTAGCGCAATTTCCGACAATACATTACGCGTATCTCCGGATTTAAACATGTATTTTCGCCGACTTATCAACGGTAAATTAAAGTTCCCACGAACTGTAGCTGTATGAATCGGACACGTGTTTGTAATTAGACTCAACTTCACTTTGAACCTTTCAGTATTTCTATTATTGAGTAGGCAGGTCGGTAGAAGGATGCAGTTATTATTTTAATCCTCTCCCCATACTAACACACAGAAACTATCTACTTCAATTTCGCTACAAGGTAAATTACGTCCAATAGCAACAAAAACGCTATCTCTAACTGTATTTAGCATATGTTTTCTGAACACCGTTAGGTCCATCGCAAAAATTTCCGCCTAACTTATCTCCTCCTTCAGCCGACTTTCAGGGTGTATAACTATTTGAGAGTTAGTGCTTTCTATTAGCACTTGGGAGTTCTGGCACTCTCCCAACACAGTTACGACAATTTACAACTGTTATATCGATGGTTCCTAGATTAATGTTCTACGTACTATTCATGATTGCTCTTATATTATAAAATATATCTGAGTTTCACATGAACATACTAATTCCTCTACTATATACATTGTATTGTATTGCCTAGGAACGACGGAGAGGCTTCGTCCCCGCCGTAGTCCGGAATGGTACACAACATGCTGCAGCAGTCCACTCACATCACCGCCACTCCACACCGAACACAGGGTTACTGTGTGGCCGAGGGAGGACTAGAACCTCGGACGGGGGGAGCCACACGGACCGTGACAAGGCACCGCAGTCCACGGGGCTACCCAGCGTGGCTGATTTTTTATTTCTTTTACTGAGAACAGATGATTATTTTTTAGTGATTCCAATTGAGTTCTTGCTCCTGTAAGATAGTTTTCATATTTTTATTAATCTTTCACCTTAAAATACGTTCAGTGGATCTTTTTTCTACTTTCCCATCAACGGCAGGCCTATAAGGTAGTCCAAAGAGCAGTGTACCATGTGATATCAGATTTAAGTTAGTATTACGTATTTTACCGGATGATCAAAAAGTCACTATAAATTTGAAAACTTAATAAACCACCGAATAATGTAGATAGAGAGGTAAAAATTGACACACATGCTTGGAATGACATGGGGTTTTATTAGAACAAAAAAAAGTACTGCTAGACACGTGAAATATCTCTTGCGCTCGTCGATTGGTGATGATCGTGTGCTCAGCCGCCACTTTCGTCATGCTTGGTCTCCCAGGTCCCCAGACCTCAGTCCGTGCGATTATTGGCTTTGGGGTTACCTGAAGTCGCAAGTGTATCGTGATCGACCGACATCTCTAGGGATGCTGAAAGACAACATCCGACGCCAATGCTTCACCATAACTCCGTACATGCTTTGCAGTGCTGTTCACAACATTATTCCTCGACTACAGCTATTGTTGAGGTATGATGGTGGACATATTGAGCATTTCCTGTAAAGAACATTATCTTTGCTGCGTCTTACTTTGTTGTGCTAATTATTGCTATTCTGATCAGATGAAGTGCCATCTGTCGGACATTTTTTGAACTTTTGTATTTTTTTGGTTCTAGTAAACCCCATGTCATTCCAAGCATGTGTGTCAATTTGTACCTCTCTATCTACATTATTCCGTGATTTATTCAGTTTTCAAATTTATACTGACTTTTTGATCAGCCGGTATATTCCTGGATTGTACCAGGTCTTTTCTCAGATACTTTGGCACAAATTAACAAAATACTTGTTAGTACCTGATACTGATGACTACTTAAACACGTAGACTATATAGTTTTTCTTAGTACGTGCTTCTTAATATCAGTAACTGCAACCTGTTTAGGCAACTGCCTGGCCATGCGTTTCTACGCTCTACCTATCATTTCAGTTTTCAGATATTGGCAGTAGATCTTACGAGATCTACCAGCGCCTTTGCACCGTTAATCATGAGTCAGCATTTCCTCAGAGAAAGGTTGTTTCATTCGCTTCTCAAAGAAATTCAATGCCTATATCAATCCGCATTCAGTGAACTTATCCCAAGAAAGGATCATAGAATGGGTACATTCTATAGCCTCGTTGGAATGAGTACTTGCGACTTCGCATTGCAAGACCTGGTGCCGGTTGCTCCCAGAAATCTTCGGTTACTAACCGGTAAGGTGAGCGCATGAACCTGTTAACATATTCTGTTAAAAATGTCAGTCGATATCACCTTCACGGCAGCCCCTGTGACCAATACAATTTTTGTTAAGGTATTAGGTAGGTATACGCGGTCTAGTCACATTAATGTGACCACCTTTCATAACCCTTAGTTACCCTCTTTTGCAGCGTTGACGTGAAGGAAAAGAGTCAGTGAGGTTCTGTTAGGTACCGCCAAGAATGCTAAGATATGTCGACACCAGTACCGTGGCTAGCTCCGCTGCGTCTCACGGTTGAGGATCTACGGCGTGACCGTCCGATCGATGTAATCCAACAAGTTCTCGACTAAGTTCAAATCAGGCGAGTTTGGTGGCCAGGAGAGTGTGGGTAACTCATCCTGGTGCTCCTCGAATCACGTACGTACACTGCGAGCTGTGTAACACATTGCATTCTCCTGTTGGCACAGGTATCGTGTAGAGGAAAAACTAGCTGCATGTAGGATATATGCATACTTGTGTTGATCCATTGTGCCTTCCAGAATGACGAGATCTCTCACGGAATGCCACATAAACAGTCCCCAGGCCTGAACCCCTCTGATGGCTGTTAGAGGGCTGTACGCGCCAACAGCCATCTTTCCGATAGAGCATAAAACGTGATTCATGTGAAGAGTCCATCTGCCACTACTCAGTGGACATCCAGTTGCGGCACTGGCGTGTAAATTCCAGTCTTCGTTGTCGATGAACAGCTGTGAGCTTGGAAGCATGAAACAATAGGGGGGCCGGCAGCGGTGTACAGATGTCGCTCTTTGGCCAACAGAAAAAACAATGAGTGAACGTGGAGACATAGAAAGAGAACTACATGAATGGTAAAAACAGAAGACACACACAAGAATAGTAATGAAGGTGTTTGTCGGAAGGCACTGGTTTCAGAAACAAGGCCCACAGTGCACACAAACAAAGGTAATCAGTTTTACATTCGAATGAAAGAGCACACCGAAGATAACACTGATGCACAGAAATGAAGAAAACACCATTGCACTAAACACTGGTGACGATCTTTGGTACAGAAAACACTGAACATACTTGATGAGATGGGGGAGGGGCTGCCACTGGGTGTAGGGAACACATAGGGGGGAAGGAGGGGGGGGGGGGAACAAGCCAGTGGGAGAAAAGAAGGGAGAGAGGAGGGCAGTAGGTGTGGAAGCCCAGGGCGGGGGGGAGGGGAAAAATCTGGAAAAATGAGAAAGGGGTGGGGGGAGGAAGACAGGATGGTGAGAAGGAGGAGAGAGGGAACCCTGGAGGAAAGGGGGGAAGTGGAAGAGAAAGTGGAGGATTAGATCTGCAGGAGGGGTATATAGAAGGAACGAGGACATCATCATGGATTGGGAGTTGGCAGAAGCTACCTTGGGCAAGGGTATGGAGAGTGTGGAGATGGAAAGCAGGTGGGATGCAATGGTACAGGCATGGCAGTGCTGTGGGGTGGGAAAGGATGGGAGAGACAAGCAGGTGTGGAGGATCCAGCTTGTGAGGAAAAGGAGAGGGTGCGGGAATGGAATCAAGTTGTATAGGATCCACGTGGGGATTGAGAGATGGATGGGATAGGCAAGGTGGAGCGTATGGCATTCCAGGATTCGCAGGGACTTGTAGTAGGTGGGAGGGGCGGAAATCCAGGTGCGGTGAGCATAGCAAAGGATGGGGACGATGAGGGATTTATAGGTGTGGAGGATGGTGGAAGGGTCCAAACCTCATGTTTGGCTGGATAGGAGTTGGGGTCATGGACATGCCTTGGTTTGTCCAGAGATGGGGGGGGTCAAGGAAAGGTGGTGGTAGAGGGTGACACCAAGGTACTCAAGGATGGGGGTGTGGCTAATGGGACAGCCACATATGTTAAGGTAAAAATCCAGGAGATGGAAGGAAGGGGTAGTGTTGCTTATGAGGACTGGCTGGATTTTGGAAGGATTGACCTTGAGCAGCCACTGGTTGCACCAAGTGGTGAACAGGTCAAGGTGGGATTGGAGAATGCACTGGGAGCGTTGGAGGGTCGATCCAAGGGCAAGGAAAGCAGTGCCATCAGCATATTGGAGGAGGTGGATGGGGGTTTGGGGTGATGGCATGTCCACCGTATAGAGGAGGTAGAGAACAGGGGAGAGGACGTAGCCTTGGGGCACACTGGTGGAATGGTAGAAGGTATTGGAGTCTCTATTGTGGAGGGTAAAATAGGAAGGACGATGAGAGAGGAAGGAGGCGATCAGGCGGCCATAATTAATGGGAAGGGCGAAGGTTTGCAGCTTGAGTAGGAGACTGGAATGCCAGACTTGGTCGTAGGCACGTTCTAGGTCGAGGGAGACGAAGATGGCGGATCGACGGGAATTCAGTTGGGCAGAGAGGAGGTGGGTGACATGCAGGAGAAGGCAATCAGCAGAGAAGGAGGGTTGGAAGCCACTTTGGGTCAGGTGTAGGAGACGGTGCGGGTGGAGGTGTTGGTGTATGTGTCGGGTGAAGACCGAGGTGAGGCTGATAGGATGGTAGGAGGAAATGTCGGAAGGCAGTTTGTTGGGCTTGGGGAGCATCAGGATCTGGGAGGTTTTCCACACTTAAGAGTAGAAACCAGTAGAGAGGACCACATTATAAAGTCTGGCCAGGACAGTAACCAAGGAAATGGGAGACTCACAGAGATGGCGGTAGGTGACACAGTCGTGACCAGGAGCGAAGTTGCGTTTAGTGTGAAGTGTGGCTATGATGAGTGGTGATGGGAGTGTTGAAATCTGTGTGTAGGATGTTGTCTAAGTACTGGAAGCTAGGAGTGAATGGAAGGGCAGAGGTGTCAGTCTGGTCATGGACATCAAGGAAGAAGGAGTAATCGAAAAGAGGATCATCGCGGATTGTAATGACATCGGCATGGTAGGAAGAGAAATGATCGGCCTAACTGAGGTTGTCGGGAGAGGGTTGGTCATTATGAAGGAGGGGATCCACTGCCAATCGAAGCGAATCATTTATATCAGTTCATAGTCTCTGTTCTTTCGGTCACATACACTTTCTGTGCGGATGCACAATTACGTCCGACCTCCTGTGGGAATCTCTAAACATCCAGCGTGGATGACATGGACAGGGACTGCGGACGGGTGGTGCTAAATGGGAATATTGGCTGGTCGAGCCGAGTCATTCGACGCAGTAGGGACTGACAGTGCGTCGAGATGGCGCAGTGTTTGACGTAAATCCCTAGTAGGCAGAAAATCCCGGTTCTGAGTCCCACTTCGGCACACCGTTTCACTCGTCCCTTCTGATTCCGCATAAAGTCCCGATGCAGCTGAAATCAATAATTCTGTCTCTTTTCTTACCTTTCTCCGCACTCCACCTTCGTAATACATATTACGTATCACAGCTGCGTTTTCCGCATTCGGGCATACCAGAAAGAACAGAAGCCACGCATTTACATAAGTGGTCGTTAAGTCTTGACTCAACAATGTATTCATATGTGTGTCGTGTCACTGTAATGTAGTAACGTAAAAGAAAGAAACTACTCTCGGTATCAGTAATGTGTTCGCAGGATGCAGCACATATTGGATGATTATGATTAAAGTTTAGCTACGCAAGGTGGTCCAGTGTGTACTGCAATTGACGTATGGCAGCGAAGCTCGGTAGACATGCCAATGCGTTATTGCGGAACCGATTTACACTGGAAAAAAGTTGGTTGCAGCTTTGGCCACCAAGTGCCGATCTGCCCCTGTACAGCAACTCGACGTCTGTAGCGCTCATTCTGAACAGACTGTGTAAGCAGCTGTTAATATTAAAATCAATATTAGGCATTTGTTACTTGGCTAACATATTCTGTCCACGACCCGTTCCTAATCCATTAGACATGGAAACACACTCCTGGAAATGGAAAAAAGAACACATTGACACCGGTGTGTCAGACCCACCATACTTGCTCCAGACACTGCGAGAGGGCTGTACAAGCAATGATCACATGCACGGCACAGCGGACACACCAGGAACCGCGGTGTTGGCCGTCGAATGGCGCTAGCTGCGCAGCATTTGTGCACCGCCGCCGTCAGTGTCAGCCAGTTTGCCGTGGCGTACGGAGCTCCATCGCAGTCTTTAACACTGGTAGCATGCCGCGACAGCGTGGACGTGAACCGTATGTGCAGTTGACGGACTTTGAGCGAGGGCGTATAGTGGGCATGCGGGAGGCCGGGTGGACGTACCGCCGAATTGCTCAACACGTGGGGCGTGAGGTCTCCACAGTACATCGATGTTGTCGCCAGTGGTCGGCGGAAGGTGCACGTGCCCGTCGACCTGGCACCGGACCGCAGCGACGCACGGATGCACGCCAAGACCGTAGGATCCTACGCAGTGCCGTAGGGGACTGCACCGCCACTTCCCAGTAAATTAGGGACACTGTTGCTCCTGGGGTATCGGCGAGGACCATTCGCAACCGTCTCCATGAAGCTGGGCTACGGTCCCGCACACCGTTAGGCCGTCTTCCGCTCACGCCCCAACATCGTGCAGTCCGCCTCCAGTGGTGTCGCGACAGGCGTGAATGGAGGGACGAATGGAGACGTGTCGTCTTCAGCGATGAGAGTCGCTTCTGCCTTGGTGCCAATGATGGTCGTATGCGTGTTTGGCGCCGTGCAGGTGAGCGCCACAATCAGGACTGCATACGACCGAGGCACACAGGGCCAACACCCGGCATCATGGTGTGGGGAGCGATCTCCTACACTGGCCGTACACCACTGGTGATCGTCGAGGGGACACTGAATAGTGCACGGTACATCCAAACCGTCATCGAACCCATCGTTCTATCATTCCTAGACCGGCAAGGGAACTTGCTGTTCCAACAGGACAATGCACGTCCGCATGTATCCCGTGCCACCCAACGTGCTCTAGAAGGTGTAAGTCAACTACCCTAGCCAGCAAGATCTCCGGATCTGTCCCCCATTGGGCATGTTTGGGACTGGATGAAGCGTCGTCTCACGCGGTCTGCACGTCCAGCACGAACGCTGGTCCAACTGAGGCGCCAGGTGGAAATGGCATGGCAAGCCGTTCCACAGGACTACATCCAGCATCTCTACGATCGTCTCCATGGGAGAATAGCAGCCTGCATTGCTGCGAAAGGTGGATATACACTGTACTAGTGCCGACATTGTGCATGCTCTGTTGCCTGTGTCTATGTGCCTGTGGTTCTGTCAGTGTGATCATGTGATGTATCTGACCCCAGGAATGTGTCAATAAAGTTTCCCCTTCCTGGGACAATGAATTCACGGTGTTCTTATTTCAATTTCCAGGAGTGTATTTCTGTATATCTTTCTTGCATTCACTGCGAAAGATTTGCACCTGGTGGTGAAAATTCGAACTACATCGGTGCCGCATTAACGCATTAGAATATCTACCAAATTTCGCTGCCATACGATAATTACAGCCCACGTTGGACCTTTGTGAGCTGCAATTTAATTATAACCATCCAGTTCTTACATGGATGAGACTGGAAGTAGCATGTGGCCTTTTCCAAGAAAGTGACATGTCAGTGCACTGTGTTGACGAAAAAAAAATAGAAAAGGACATATCTAAATCGGGAATGTGAATATCCAGGCGGAAAACTGACATCTGCTCATTCTGAATACTGGACTGTTAACTTAACTATTGCGTTAACTTGCTGTCAGCGTATATTATCTTTTTTGTTGTTCATTTTGTCAGTATGACCTTTCCGTTTATTCCCATTTCCATTTGTTCTTTTTTCAATTTTGATTTCATTCTTAGCTTATGGCTGCTTAGCCTATCCCTCGTAGAGCATCTGTAGACTATTTCGCAAATTTTAACTGTAGTCCTGCATTTTTGCAGGTCCTTCAGTCAGAATCGACATTAGCGTTACATTATAGATTTTTTTTATCTCGTATCGTTCCCAGTACTTTGCTTTATCAATCTATTACTTCGTTTATTCGTTTGAAATAGTGTAGTTTTCTATTTGGGTGACTCACAGAAAATCCTTGTATGACAATGTGGACATTTTTGATAAATTTCACTGGTGAAATCTTGTTGTACAATCTACAGAGTAACAGCATTTTCTTGACACACTGTTTCGAAATTTTGCTACTTTCGAAATCAACTGGGTATCAAACTGAATGGATTAGACTATCCACAGCCTGAATTATGACATTTCCTTCCACACTAAAAATTATGGCGTAAACACGACTTTATAAATCAACATTCTGATTCTTTACTTTTGTATTCTAATATCATCCTTGCCTACTTTTGTTGTGAGCACGCAATAAAATCGCTTAGTTCTATCATTGTCTAGTAGTCTAATACCGGTAACAGCATCGGCTTTAATTACTCAATGCTGGAAGCTTTGTGGTCCGAGTTGTAAAACTACCGAAGGCTACCGTAGACTATCATAAGTAAGCGGAGAGAATGGTAGTTTTCCTAGCAGCTTACGTCAGTTAACATCGTAGCCGCATTACTTTATGTTAGGTGTGTTGCATACCTGTCGGGCGTTACATTATTTCGATCGCTATGTGTAAGAATGTGATCAGTGTCTTACCACATTCTCCTAGAGACTGAAAGGGGTGAACCGCTTACAAACTGAGTGAGGATATATAAATGGGAGCGTAACTTACTGGACATTTTTGTGCTAGATAGTTATCCTCCTGCCTATTTCTTATAAATAAGCAGTATTTATAGTAAACGCAGATGTCCGGCTCCGTAGCGCAGCGGTAGCGTTACCGCCTACCGTGGAAGGAGGGCCGGGTTCGATTATTCCCGGCAGGGGACTCGGTGTTGTGTGTCTTCCATCATCATAGACACCCAAGTCGCCGAAGTGGAGTTAACTAAAAAGACTAGTAATACGGAGGCCGAACAGCGAAAGGGATATCCCGGCCAATAAATGCCTTACGATCATTTCATTTTCAATAAATTCAGATTTTATTAGAAAATTGTTGATTTGTAATGTGAAACAGGTGGGATAAAAAAGACACAGATTTATCATACTGCGCTAGAAAACCCAATTTCCTCAAAAAAAGGTAAAATTAAAAATGTCGCAAAACAAAAACATATCAAACACCACTTCAAGACTTCTTCAACTTTTGTAAAACATCCTCCTGTTATTCGTAAATAACTTTCGCACTTATCAACAACAGCAGGAAACTCTTGTCTTTGATCATGATGAGGAACGTTCTGTTAAGCATTAAATAACAACAACAAATGTGTAAATTTTTATATTTGTGCATGTACACTATACTTACATCAAAAGTAATTGATGTTGTTACACAAAAGCGCATAATTTACGTGATCAGTCGATTTTTATTACTTCTGAAATGAAATTTATGTTTTGTAATGACGTAAATTACACTCTGGACTAACGCTGAACGATGTGCGGTTCTAATTAATTGCAAAACACAAACAAACAAACAAAAAACTAAAAATGGTTCGTTGTCTTCCACTTTTTCTCTCACACGTTTATTTTTGTTTCTTTTCCTGCCAATGCTACCAACACTACGGGTAGTCCTACCATTTACTACGTCATTTAGTATTGTACCAAAACTATCGAATCGTAGTTTGTAGAGTACAACACTATTTGTGTCTCAAAACTGACTGCACGACCTAAAAGCAACAGAATTTCACTCAACCATTTATAAGTTTTTAGTACTCTTTCTTGGCTCGTTAAAAGGTACAAAGAACGCACATATTATGTCAAGAGGGTGACGCAGTGGTGGGACACTGTACTCGCGTTCTGGAGGATGCCGATTCAGATCCCTGTCCAGCAGCCGGCCGGGGTGGCCGAGCGGTTCTAGGCGCTACAGTCTGGAACCGCGTGGCCGCTACGGTCGCAGGTTCAAATCCTGCCTCGGGCATGGATGTGTGTGATGTCCTTAGGTTCGTTAGGTTTAAGTAGTTCTAAGTTCTAGGGGACTGATGACCACAGCAGTTAAGTCCCATAGTGCTCAGAGCCATCTCATCCCTGTCCAGCAATCCAGATGTAAGTTCTCGGTGACCGCCCAAGGAAAATGTGATATGCCTGTAAAGGACACGACCATCCTCCATTAATCCAAGCTTGTGATTGAACTCTAATGACAGCGTCACCGACGGAACGCTAACCCCTAGGCTTCATTCCTTTGCACGTCTCGCTAAATAACGTCCCAGGCGTGCTCAATAAGACTGAGGTCAGGTGCGTCAGATGGCCAGAAAAGCATTCACATCACACGGGTTGTTCCACAAAAATGATCCGACACAATTCTACATCGACAGTGTGATCTGCTTTCTTGCAGAAGGGACAGAGTTGCTGTAGGACGTCATACGGATGAGCATGATCCAACTATAGCTCAGTGTATCGTCCGAATTTCAGACGATGGTAGTCGCATTATATTATCTCCGGCTAACATTTCCCCCACTAGAGTACGTACACCACCTGCGTAAAAGTTGAAGATCTCTGTGTGCTGTCAGATGTGTAGAGTGGAAGGTCTCTGTA
Organism: Schistocerca cancellata; assembly: GCF_023864275.1. NCBI lineage: Eukaryota > Metazoa > Arthropoda > Insecta > Orthoptera > Acrididae > Schistocerca > Schistocerca cancellata. The sequence goes on along the minus strand of NC_064630.1, from coordinate 354,289,162 downwards.
GCTATGCACTGGTTGTTGACATGACACTGAACTAGCAAGTGATTCCCTTCCACAGTGCACGGGAGTCCCTGACATCAACACGTTTTTCCCACCACGCCACACACCATGGCATTCGTCTCTGGCAGGTTTTCCACAATTCTAGACACTAAAGATTAATCGACAAGGCTAACAGAATGATAAAAGCCCAGTGTCTGCACGAAATGTCCTAAGTTTCTAGAAGCCAGTCTGCACTCAGATAGACTGATAGTGAGCTTCTCTCCAGTCCTGCCTCTTATTGTCACGCTGTTGTCCAGTTCAAGGTCCGACGAGGTTCCTATGACGTGACACTATCAACAATTCACTGTGTCCAAAAAAAGAGTTATCTCTCCAACATAACTGCTGTCTCAGGCTCTGTTGTTCATGAGTTTTACAGGAAGGGTCATGAACAAAATACGAATTTCACTATAAGCAAGATCAAGTTTTTTTTTTTTTTTGCAGTCGCGTAATTCATTTATTAACACCGAAAACCATCATTACGATTGTGTCAAATGACACTGTCACATTTTCAAATGTCACTATTGAATTATTTCGCGTGTTGTTAACTCACAGGTTCACTGTAATGACACGTTCTGTACTAGTTACATTTCTTCAAGAATTTCAGGCTTTGGCACTGTCAGTGTTCGGAAGGCGCTCTTTGAGTTCACGGTTCCATGAGCCAATGGGATTGAAGCGCGCCTGGCGGCGAATGATGCCCGGCGTATTTGAAAGACGTAATAACATGTCAAATCTAGCCTGATCTGGTCTTCTGCTTGCATCAGTCGGTGAACAGTGCGCTACGATTTTGGTAAGATGGTACATAGCAGAGATGAGATTGAGCACTTTTGTAATCCGAATCCGTTAGTCATTCATGAATATCGTGTATTAAACGAGTACTGCTGTTTTTGTTTCGTATTGCGAGGTTTGAAACACCAAACTTCACTAAACGTTTCAATACATTAAACTGTGTCTTCTTTGTGCACATGTTAATTTTGTGCCTTTGTGAAGACAGTTGTCTTCGCTGCACGATACAGAATCGGTTTCTTGTTAATCTGTACGAACAGTAGAGCATTTAATTTCGTCACATTACCAGACAAATGGCGGTATTCAATATTTCTCGAGATATCCTGACCTTTTAGTTTCAAGTTTTCGTGTTTTTGCAACCCTTTGTACCCCGTGTTCTGAGTACTGCGCCATCACGGTCTAACTACAGTTTTGAAGTAATTATATGCTGCCGTACTCAAATATTTCCTAAATCAAATGAATTTCCTTGTAAACATTTTCTTATTGAGCCTAATATTGCTTGCATGAGTCTCATGGCTCACTTCCATGCAGTAGAGTACGAACTGTTCTTATAAAAATTCAGATATGTCTCTTTGCGTGATTCTTTTTATCTGGAATACATTTATTGTTCCAAAGGTGTTTGAAAAATTTGTTCTAACGGCAGTGAAAGAGTTGCCGTATTAAAATAATTAATTGTTCCTGTCAAAAATGCTGCTGAATTCTGGCGAAGTTTTCTGTTTAGAACATCAACAATTTTGATCATAGTACTATTTCATTCTGTCACTTACAAGGAGACAATGTGTTACTTTTGGCCGAAAACGAAGATGACCTACAAAAAGGAATTTGTAGGACGCAATATGTACAGAATAGCCTATAAGATAAAGAAATTATCCGGAACATAAAATAAAACCATGGGAAAAGACCCAAATTACCGTGGATTGTTGTTGATACTGTAGTGAACTATTAGAATAATTTTTTGTTCTATTTGTGTCCTGTTAGTGGTGCTCTGTCTCGTTCGGCTAATACGTATATAAACTCTCGGAGTGCGTGTTTACGTCAATAAACTTGAACTGAACAGCCTACAGCGTGTGCGGTGCTGATTACGAAATGTGCAGCTGTTTAATGCAGATAACAATAAAACAAAACGACACGCCTCTGAGTTATATCGCCCATTAATACGGAGAACGTTCTCCGCTTAATCTGATTTTTGCAACGAAATCAATATAAATGGACTGCCGCTAGCCAGATAAAGCAGTGCTGCGACTATGTAATTCAGATTTATTGTAATTTACACACACTCGTAATCGTTTCCATAACGTATGTGGAAGAGATTACGAAAAATAAATAAAGTGAATTCTTTTATAAACTAGCTAGAGCATAAAATCCAGTTCGGAACGCACATAGATTGTTTCAGCCTAACTGGGTCAAACATATCTCGCTAAACCGTAGATATTTATGAAGAAGGATAGCTTTTCAGTTCTCGTGAGGATTTGCTAGCGCAATTATTGTTCCTTTATTTTCCTCAGAATAGAAATAGAAAACACAAAAACATACCCGAAATTTTAATAGGGAGTGAATGTTACTAACGCGCCTTTTAGCAAGTATATACGTTATGCGACGAGTTCGCAATAAAGGATTAAAATAAACACAAGAATACAGATTCTTTACAAATAAAGGGAACAAATTTAAAAATGGTGATAACTCATATAGTTCTACATCAACATCTACGTGATAACTCTCCTATGCACAATAAAGAGCATGAACCACCTTCAAGCTGTGTCTCTGCTGTGTTCAATAAGTAATGCAACACTTTTTTTTCTGAAAGCAGTTTGGTTTTATTCAGGATTTGAATACACATTATTCCCCACTGTTTTGGCTACAAAACCTGTTTTTCAACATAATCTCCATTCAGTGCCATGGCCTGACAACACCTTACTGGGAGGGCCTGTATGATCGCAAGGTACCACTCTACTGGTCGACGTCGGAGCCAACTTCTTGCTCCATCGAAAACCTCCCCATCATTCCGGTACCGCTTCCCGCAGAGTGTATCCTTCACTGATCCAAACAGACAGAAGTCGGCTGGTGTGAGATCCGGACTGTAGGGTGGATCAGGAACAACAGTCAACCGAAGTTTTGTTAGCTCCTTCTGGGTGGGTGGACTTATGCATCGCCTTGTATTGCCATGGAGAAGAGAAAGAAGTTCGTTTCTATTTTATGTCGATTTTATATCGAAGAACACGCTAAAGTCATGTCGTTAATTTCCTGAGGATAGCACAGTCACCTTTTGATTTGATCGTTGCACCATGAGAGAAGAAGTAAAACAGAAGGACCCTTTCAACGTCCCAGAAGACAATCGCCATACCATGGACTGCCGTTTTGCTTCCGGTTCCAAGTGATGTACCAATGTTTCATGTCCTGTGACGATGCCCGACAAAAAATGTCCTGATCAGCCACGTATTGGGCAAGCAGTTCCGCACAGATCGTCCTTCGTTAGTGTTCATAGTCTTGTGTTAGGTGGCGAGAAACCCGAAGGGCATACACCTCCGATTGCCCCAACTGGTAGACGAGTGTGCCAGCATTACCAACAAAGTTGTGTAGTTGTGCATCAGGGCGTTCGATTTCGATCTGTAGATCACCTCGAGTAAGTGATGACTGGGTGTTGTGTGCTGTCCTTGGGTTAGTTAGGTTTAAGTAGTTCTAAGTTCTAGGGGACTGATGACCATAGATGTTAAGTCCCATAGTGCTCAGAGCCATTTGAACCTCGAGTAAGAGTGTTCGCACGTTCCAACATTGCAGGAGTCACAGCTGTGTGAGGATTGTCGGCACGCGCGAGGCCGGACAGGTTTTGCACGACCTTGTTGCTAACGACTTACCGTGGTTGTGTGTGGTGGCATTCTGCAAGCGCCTTCGGTTTTCCGGCAAGAGAAACTCCACAAGAGCATTCTGCTTGGAGAGCACCTCTGTTACAGAAGCTAATTTGAAGTCTACATATAAGCGCCGCAATCAATCAGAACTTCATGAAACTATAGGGATTGAAGTGAGAATATTGCAAGACGTCCCACAACAAATTCCCGCACGTTTCAGTGATAACTGGCCGACAAAAAAGTGTGTCACATTACTTACCGAATGCCACTCGTAATTCTACCCGGGAGTAGACGATAGCGCCAGTGAGACGAGAACATTTAAATTCAATAATTTTCTAGATCTACGTGGGATTCAGATCGAAATATACAGGGTGAAAAGTAAACCGACAAACTCTGGGAGGTTATAGGCGACATCAAAACAAATATTTTTCCCGAATGCCATTTTTGCCTAAGAGAATTATTTAAACCGGTGGAGGCCGTATTACGCTCTTCAATTGTTAGAGGCCGTATTACGATCTTTAGTTTTTAGATGGCGTATTATGCACTTCAGTTTTAGGCAACTGCTGTCCACCAGTGTAGTAGTGCATTGTCTGTGTTTACTAATGGAGCGATACACGTGGAGTGAGTACACTGATACGGTTGGTGAGTACTACGTAGCGCACCACAACGGCCGAGCTGCACAGCGGGTTTATCAACAACAATATCCTAATCGCCGTATCCCGCATCATACGACCTTTGCTGCTGTGTACCAACGTCTGCGTGAGACCGGGTCATTTAGCTGACTAACTGGACAGGGACGCCGTCGCACGGTAAGAACGCTGCAATTTGGAGAAGCTGTCTTGCGGCATGTGGAGCGGGATCCTTCAATCAACACTCGTGCAATTGCACGTAACATGGGGACGAATCAGACGAATGTAAGAACAGTCCTTCGAGAGCAGTTGTTACGACCATTTCACTTACAGCGCGTCCACAACATGGAATCAGTTGTTTATCCACTCAGAGCACAGTTTCCACTGTGGTACCTAGAACAGTGTGAAATGCATCCTACATTTCCATCTGTGTTGTTTACGGATGAAGCAACGTTCGGGCGTGATGGAGTCTTCAATATGCACAATTCGCATGTTTGGAGTGAGGATAACCCACATGCCACAGATACTAGCGCTCATAAAGTGCGGTTCTTCATTAATGTGTGGGTCGGTGTTGTTGGGGATTGTTTAATGGGGCCGTATTTGCTACCTAGGCCACTGAATGGCAGGAACTATTACAATTTTCTCACCAGAGCATTGCCAGAATTTCTGAAAGACGACCCGTTCCCTACAAGACAACGCATGTAGTTCCAACATGACGGGGCGCTGGCACATTTCAGTCGTCGTTTGAGTCGATTCCTGGACCGACGGTTCCCAGAAACGTGGATTGGCAGAGGTGGTCCTGTACCATGGCCTGCTCGATCCCCAGATATGTCCCCTCTGGACTTTTTTGTGTGGCGAGAGAGATGCGCAACCTTGTTTACGCAACTCCTGTTGCATCAGAAGAGGATCTGCTTGCCCGGATAGTAGCAGCAGCAGGAACAATTCAGAATAGTCCTGGAGTTTTTACCCGTGTCAGTCAGAACGTGATCCGACGGTGTAACCTTTATTTACGTGTCAATGGAGGCATTTTTGAGAATCTACAGTAATTGAAATTGGGTTGTGTTAATGTGTTGTCTCTTGGTCATAAAAAAACGGAAAAGTGTTTGTTGGTTTAATTAATTTGCCGCCAGAGAAATCTTCCTCTACCGGTTTAAATAATCCTCATAGGGAAAAATGACATTAGGGGAAAATATTTGTTTTGATGTCCAATACAACCTCCCAGAGTTTGTTGGTTCAAATACTTTTCACACTGTAAACCTGAAAATTACGTGTATAAGCCTTGGACTTTTCCAGGGCACCTCCCACGTACGTGGGAATGCTACAAAAAGTTTTTTCATGGCCATGCTAACGCGGAAGAACATGTCTTTTTTCCTGGCCGCCCTCTAGATGGCGCACCAATCGATTAACCGACTTAAGAGCTTCGAAGACATCTCCACTCTACTGCAGGAAAGCAGCGGGAGGGATCAGCATAGCTTCCCTGGTAAGTTTTCTAAAGTCAATGAATAAATTAATGTAACAGAAAATGATGTGAATAAACTATAGGAGGACGTTTAGATAAAGATCACTAAGTACTAGAAAACTTAAATGTATTAAAGAGAATGAGAAAGAAGTTATAAGTAAAATAAATGTATCTGCTCCTGTTGGTGGTTTAAGCGAGTTGCAGGAACAAGTAGCAGCGTATGGCTCAGCTATCAAATATTTGCAACAAGGGCTGAAAGTGATCCAATAAGAGGGAAGGAACTACTGAATTAAAATTCAGAGAGCATAGGTGAGTTCGGAACTGTTGTGACTCAGTTATTTGTAAATAATGAATGTAACATCTTCATCGCCACTGTAGAGTTTTTTACCGCAAGGTAGGAAGGCAGATTATGTTGTTGTGGATGATCGGAATCCTCTTTCTACAACACAAATGCACACGTGGGTAAATACTGTTCTTTATTTACATTAAGCTGCTACTTAACGTGAATTGAGTCCATGTTCGTGGTGCAAGCTCATCAATAATATTCCTCTTGCAGACAATATCGGTAATCTTGCTGTTACAAACTTAAGTCTCGCCATAGTCAGTAATCTGGGCGCCATGTACTGTTGTAGCCAGCGATGAACTAGACCCACTTCACGATTGAAATGACAGGTGCCAAACTGGAATGTGAGTTAGTGAGGCGCTCCAGTCAGCGGCGTAGGCCTAAATCCTAGCTGTCGAGACGGCGTTGGCGGTTTGTCGCTTGTCAGTATGTCTCTGGCCTCTCTCATGATAGTCGCGCTTGATCCAGCACCTACTGCCGATCTTCATGCTACATCTTTTCCAACAGGTTTACTGGTGGCAGCTTAAGCCATCATAATGCATATATTTCTTACTAAAATTTATAGAATGTATGTTTCTGTTTCCATAAGTAATATTCCTTTCTATGGCAGTTCTGAGAGCAGTGGTACTGCACTACATTTGTGAGTTGAAGAGATGCAAGTGAATGGCTTTCCGCATATCCTACTTTTACTGAAAGTGATGTTCGAAGAGCCAAGTGTTAACCGGAAAAAGGTCCATTATAAACACTATAATTTTGTGCACCAAGGGAAGAGTAGACGTCAAAAGTAGGAGATATGGCATCTTATGATCGAAAGATAACATGCTACTTTCAAAGTGTACAGTGACTGTTATCCTCGCATTGATGTTCTCTGTTTTGCTAATAGGCAGCTTTCATGAGCTGCTTTTGCGTTAATTCTTTTGTATTATGCGTGTATTAATTTTCCATAAGAGAGTAGCCTAGTGTCTGCAAATATCAAAGATGTACTCGTGATCAGTCATAACTTTTGTAGACTGATGGCAATAAATAAATATTATGTGCCTGAGCTACGGAAGCTGATTTCTTCAGGAAATTGGTGGAACTGTGTAGCGAAAAACAGGAAACTTTGATGAAATGGGGAATTATTTAGTATTGTACTTCTTATATTTTTTTTTCTTTTAGTTGATAATATTCTTAATGTATCAACGAGGTGACACGAATTATGTGATTGTTCTTGACATTATGAGGGTATGTTGTGAGAAATCATGCATCCCATGTGCACTGTACCGTCTCAGTTGATGGGGTGAAGTAGTCAGTATTCTAGCATTAAGCTATTTATCTGCTGATAGTAGATAGTTAAGTTTACAGAAAGAATTTTTGGGACGAGCTGCGTATGGAGCTTTTTTGAGGTCCTCTATTTCTTATAGCTGATGAGATTTCCATAGATGAAGGACAGTGCTCCTAGAGATGGGCCAGTCCATAGTTAGGTATGCAGGTTTGTAGATCTGACATTGGGTACTGAGAATGATCGTTCATTGCTGTGTGTTGGTCTATGTGGCGCTGTACGTGTTGTAGATAATGTATGGCTTATTCCATTAGTAAGGTGCAGTACGACGATGAGATGAGAATACCTGAATTCCCTCAGGGGATTCACTGTTATATTTTGGAGACGTGCACATGGCGAGAGTAGAACCTGAAACTGTGACAGTACGATTCCATTTTTCAATTTTCTCTACTGTTTCTTTTTCCTTTTCCGTTGTTTGTGTACAGGTATATCTATGTATCTGTATTCTTTCGTGGATATGTTTTTGGATAGAACTGGACCCAAAACTGAGGGGGGTACAATTTTCTGAATTTTTAAGACTGACACCATCAGCTAAAGGACATAGGTTGATCTGTATTATTTCTCAAAATTTTAATAGTCTCGATGAAAGTAAGAAAAATTACAACTTGCTGATATTCAGTTTTGACTGACTAACTATCATCCTCACAACTAAGAAAATAAATAGAAAATCATCTTTCACGTAACGTGAAATTTAACAACATTAAAACGAAAATATATTACTCTGAAAGGAATTGAAACGTAAAAATAGTGGAACATGTTCCATGCATACCAAAGAAACACTATCTAAGTACAACGTTGATCAAAACGCCATTGTTACTAAATGTCACTCAGGTCTATGGAAACACATGGAAAACTACCTTTCAGTTAGTGATCATTTAGCAATATTTAAAACATTCGGTATTTATTAAAGTGTTAAAACATAAAAATAATAGAAAATGTACCATGTCCACTATGGCATCATCACCTGAGTGCAACATTGCCCATAATACCATCGTTCTCACATGTAGCTCAGGTATTTGCAAATGAACGCAAAATTGCCTTTCAGTTAATGTGAAAAATTTAATAAACCTTAAATATGTACATTACTTGTAAGCGTATTAAAAGATATAAAATAGTAAAGAATGTACCATTCCCATTAACGAATTGGTACGTAAGTGCAATGTTGGCCACATCATCTTTACAGAGTGTACTCGTCAGTAGTAGAAAGCTGATCAAAGCAAGGCTGTTAACGTACAAAACCTTTGAACTGTACTCCTGTGCACGCTTGTCTGCACCCACCTTGGTTTACCGGTTGCGACTGACACATGGCGCAGAAGTAAATACATTTGCAATTTAAAAACAAGTAGAAATAATTATTGATGACATGATAACATTAATTAAAAAATTGAGACGAGTACGAGAAGGCACGTGGTACCTGGGTAACACGGTATTTCAGAAATATTGTATCTTACACGGAAAAAAACATTTACTACAAACAATACGTGGATGACGTTTCAGTACATTCCAAAGATAACGAACCTGGCACAAACGATTACGCAAGATAACTAAGAGACACACATCCCAAAAATACTCTTGAAGTATAATTGAACTATTCCACTAATGGTCGCGAACTGGTCAATATCAGGACAAACGACAGACATGTCTTCAGACACATAGGAAACCAAGAAGTTTCGGCAATTGCTGAAAAAACAGCATTGAGCCACTAAATGAAGTATTGTAATATGTGTGACAGCAGGCAGCCATTTTATTTATTGAGATGAGAAGAAACAATACTGATAGCCCAGTAGTGATAAGCAAACCATTTTTTTCGTAGGGCATTGGTGAGATATCTACCCCATGTAGCACAGTATGAAGGGAAAGATAATGACTGTTTTACTTATAGGCGTTTAGAGGTCACACTATGACCAGAATCTTTTGAAGTCTTTAAGCTGGAGAATCACTGATGACAGTTTTGATTGTATAGAAGAGACTGTCATAAGCCAGAACACTGGGGAAAGGTATAAAGATTCCATCCCCAATGAGTTAGGTAAGTGACCAGACAATGTGAACTACCACTTAAAAGTACCAAGATACAGAGATGTGAAAAGACGAATGAAAGTGTGCGATGTTTTTCTGAGAGCTATGTTGTGTTAAATTATTTGGACAAGGCTTGGTTCCCTCTTCATTATAAAATAGTCTACTGAAACTTTGCACAGTTGATGTTATAAAAATGGAAGCTGATGATAGATATTACGGATGTACTAGATTATTTTCCCGATATTTTCGTTCACAGTTGTAACATGAAAGTTTCTTCTGAAAGTAAATGGCATGATCATGTCCCCTAGAAGTCACAATTTTCTAAATTCTATGAGATTAGTGTAAACTCTAATCCCACGCTATAGACTCAAAGATATGCTTTAGGAGGTAAGAGGAGGAATTTTGATAATTTATTACATGCTTATGACAGTCAATGTGCTAAGCCTAGATTTGCATGTTCACGAAAAGGCAATGATACAAATACAAGGGGAAATACACGGAAAAAGATCTTCACTTGAATATCTTGTGAATGATCAGTGTACAGGAAGGTTTACACAATTCTTTGACTTCAGTTTTCGATACGTTTCCGGCAGAGATTAAATATGTTGAAATTAAACTCTAGATTTTAAATCTAAATTGAGGTCTTCTTTGAGGAATGTAACTTTCATTCTGTATATCAGATCTCCACAGTCGTCTATAGTGTTTCGTTGAATTGTAGTCCTCTTATGCACTTAGGATGAAAAATGACTTGTATTTATGTACTTTTTTGGACTAGAATTATAAAAGCTATATCTGAAATAACATTGTTCATAACAACAGAGTTTTGCCTCCAATGACCTGATGAAATCACAGAGAATACTGTGTACTGGTTTGTAAATATACTGGTTTTTATGGCATCCTAAAGGAGGAAAAATGATACTGAAAAGTACTGTAGTGAATTATATACTGTACAAAAAGATGTAATTCCAGTTACAAACGGGGAACAATATACTGAAATCTTCTCTCATTCTTTAATTAAAATGATGTTTGTTTTAAATAACGGTGAATAGCCTTGCTACACGTGCGCCTTAATATGTTACACGTAAAATCTTTATGTGATCTATCGAAAAGCTAAGTATGTCACGATACCTTTGATAAACTTAAGCATGAGAAAATATTATTATTCGCAGATGTCGTGTGGCGAAATGTTGTTGTCTCTTCGTAAGGAAAAATAGTCTTATTTATTAATTTATTCCTCAAAATATTGTCTTTGAGGTGGTAACCGATCGTCGTGAAGCGGCCTGTTCGAATACTGAACTGATAGTTACAAATTACGATGAATATCGCAGATGCCTTGATGCTACTAATATATACTTGTAAGGCCTGTCAAAGAGAAATTATTCATACATTCACAGATGTTTACGCCAGAGAGCAGCTGTGAAAGTATTAAAAGAAATGTCACGGCCGGTAAACTCGGACAATGACTTTTACTTGCGCAATTCTTGCGTGCTGCTGCTATCACTGAATATCAAGAAAGTTACTACTTCCTGCATGGTAAAAGACTGCCTACTTAAATGAAATAGTAATACCTCTTTCTATAATATATTTTAACAATTATTACCGTCTTACAAAGTTCAATCTCCGAGCGTTGCGTGCACTGCAGAAGAAAAGAAACTTGATGGTAAATTCTTTGTTCTTGTACAATGATTAACAACTAAAATCGTTTCATTCTAATTACACAGAACAAAAGTTTTCATTATTATTATACAATTTCGATGCCGATCTTATTGATATCATTTTTAAATTAATTTTATTTCCTTTTTTCTTTACGCACGCCTCTCTCGAAGTCTTTGCGTATAGTCAAAAATATTTAAGAAAATGAAAATGTTCAGTTTATTTAATGTCGTCACCAGCTATCGGTACAACTGTAGGCATATGGACTGAAGTGATGTAGTACCTAAGAAATATTAAAAACCAATCGAACCTAAATTCCGCTAGCATCAAACAATACGTATTTCCAAATTATTCTATGTAATAATTTCTTTGTTTTATGTAACTACATTATTGCAGCTTGAAGAGACGTCAACGTATATCCCGCCAAGTTCAACTGCTGTGAACCTGTAATCTTTAAATTTATCGCCGGTATGCTTGTGTTCAGCAACGAAAAATGCGCCGATGTTGGACATAAACTTTTAAATTAATCCTCATATTTAAATGTTCACCTTTGAAATATTTTTAATTTTACGAATTTTAAATGCGAAAATGGAAGAATTTGAATAGAAGGAGCGTTATTGTATTCTTAATGAAGTGTCAGCTGAGAAACGGCATCGTATTCTCATTCTGATAGAAATAAATAATCGCTACTTCCCAATTATTCCGCGTAATCACTTCTGTAATATCACATGCTCTGCAAGATTTTAATTTACACTCCACAATATTAAATTAACTGAATCTCGCGAGGTTGCCAAATGTGGTGCACAATATTACTTTTAATGAATAAGTGTAACAGTTAAATACATTTTTTTCACTCGCAACGAAAGCGTTCTGTAATTATTGCGTGCAACGTTTGCCGTTACTAATGTAATGATGAAGCAATATACTACATGTGATGCCGAAAGAAAGCCACGCAGTTTGCTGCGGTTGGTGACTAATCGTAAGGAAACTACTGCCTATAGGGTTTATTCTACGTAACTACATAGAGCACCTTATAAACAAAAGTTCAGTGTCCTTTAACACTGTTTTCGTAACAATTTCCCAGAATACTAAAGGATTGTGTAATTACAATGGGCGCGTCTGTTCCAATAAACAAGTAGATGAGTACGTGCTGTAGCGAACTCATGTCTCTGGAATAATTGTGTTCTCATCGCTATGTACTCATCCTTGCCTCACTCACTGTAGCATCCACTCTAAAAATCATGGCACTAACGCAACCATCTGCCCTATTTTCCCAGCGTTTGTTTCGACTCACAAACTTTAGAAGACCTGCCTTCGTGATTTACGTCTCAAATTTACCGTCCACGGTTGTCGTGCATCACAGTTATCCTCTGAAGTTATAACAGATAATCGTCTTGTAGGTACCATGATTAAGTACGGATTATAACTGAAACATTAATTCAGGCATGTCAGCCTAGAGCGTAAGCTGATGAGGAAAGGCATTTGTAGTAATCCACTAATAATTCATTTAATAGAAAACGAAGACTGAACAATGTCTCTACTGGTCTCTACTGTAGAACGACGTGCACTTCGAAAAAACTATTCTTCCTCGGGTACTGTGAACATGTGAATACACATTCTTTTCAGATAAAAACTAAATATTGACAGTTTTTAATCGCAGAAATTAGCGATCATATAGTAAAATTAGCAACATCGTTAATCCTAGTAGGCTTTGCACCATTTAATTTCGAGTTAGTTTCTTCGTTTGAAAGAAAAGGAAGGTGCAGCATCGAATTAATCTATTTATTAGCGCAAAAGGGCTAGGATGTTGACTACCCATGTCATTTCCAAGTTAGAAGCAGAAATGTTCTATATCTGTAAATTACAGATCATTACCGTACTTCATTGGCTTATTGTAACTGCGTTACGAGCGATTCAGTCATTTACCTGTTATGTGTTCCTACCTCTTACTAATTATCTCGTTTAAGTATTAAAAGTTAATTGCATTGAAGAGTTTTTTGATCATTGTTTGTATTGTAACTGTAACATGAGCGTATGAAATACATTTTCTTTGTATACCATAACAACATCAAAAATCGAGACCTGAATGACCTAGGAGGTGTAAGTTAAAATAATTGGAAATAGTACATTGGGGAAGGGATTCACTGCTAATCGTTTCGCTTCGCAGTCGATATTTTAACGAAATAATTCATATTTTTCTTTTACTGCACTTTAGTAACGAATAGTGTTCAGCTGAGTTGTAATTTCCATTTAGTTTAGGCACTTGTGCACCAAACACTGTTACTTTTCACTGTCTGTGACGCCAGTTTACATTCGTAATCGTACTTAAGTTTCCTATAGATAAATTGACTCAGTATGAGAAGGCTTTTCTATACAAATAAAGGAACTGATTCTCTCATCTAACAACACACTGATAGAAAATCTTAGAATTCATTTATTTTATCATACAGTTATGCTCATTTATCGATAAAACAGACATTCACAAAATAGCTACGGCTAGTTATTACTGCTGTTACAAATGAAATAAGGAAATTTGTTTCGTCGGTGGCCACTTTTAATGTGGAGGTGTCTCAAGAGAATGTATATGTGCAGTAGTACAGGAAAGAAAACCCCCATGCTAAACAAAACGAGAGTAAAAACTCCTGGACCTCATCAAATAACGAAAAACTAGTATATTTTTTAAATCAAGAATTGACATTGTGTCAAACGGAATTATGCGACTTTTTAAATGTTTATATACCAATTTCTTACGTGAAGTTCGCTTAATAACTGCAGTGTTCACATTACTGGTTTCAGCAATTTACTGCCGTTTTCATATGTGATTAATCCACCGGCAAGTTCGCCATTATTAGCAATAATTCAGATTGTTCACATTGTAGATCATGAAGCGCTACAAACTATATCAATGAATTATACATAATGAATGAGACTCTTTTCTCTGTGAGGACACGATATATATGGAAAGTGCTTCAAGGACGATGAAATCACGAGTAATCAACAGTGTGATGAATGTACAAGTCTACTCACGTAATTCGCGAAACTGGAGGTCGACGGATTGCCCTCTTTGTAAAGCAGGATAGGTGGAGATACAGTATGTGGCACATCTAACAAAAGAGTAAAAGTTGTTCCTGCTCTTTCTTTAGTGAGACCGACTTCCGCCTTACAACAAGTACTTTCCGTACCTAAGCGCTGTCTGTTGCACAAATAACGTGCTTAACATTATCTACCTAGCACTGAGTCCAAAATCATTTCACGTTTCATGAATATTAATGGATTACCACCCCTATTCTGTAGACTAAGAAGAAAACTGCACAACAGAGATTTAATTAGTGAACTCCAGAATGGCCGATCTGGGTTTACACTTTAGTAGACAATTCAAGGAATTTTCTCTCGCAGGCGACATGTGGTTAGAGGTTACAGGTTACAGGTTTAAGTAGTTCTAAATCTAGTGGACTGATGTCCTCAGATGCTAACTCACATAGTGCTTAGAGCCATTTGAACCATTTTGTAAACTTATGAAACAAAACATGGACGTTTAATTTCTCACATACAAAAAGTCTAAAGAAAAAGGTCACCAATTTACATTAATAAATGAATCATCAAAACCAGCTCCTGAAACACAGCGAAACCAATCCTGAAAGTTAAGTGAGCACGTGATGCATGAAGTGAGACCGAATTCAGGTCTACCTAAATTTACGTAAAACAAAAGTGAAATCATCACTCCCAAGAATCCTGCTCTGCTTCTACCGAGTTAACTCGTTGTACAAAATCATGGCTTCAGATCGAATTAACACATATCCAAAAGCCACTTTTCATGTGTGTACGGAAACAGCACGTCATAGTTACTTCATCACTTACTGTTCTGTTTAAAATCTGAGCTGCCTCGACAAACTTGATGGAGGCACACTGAGAAATCACCAAGATGAGTTCGCCAGGACAAGCAGGCATCTCCTCCAATCAGAAGATAGGAGGGCACGCCCAGTTTTTTCGGCCTAAAATTTTCCATTCCGTGCGACAGCTGAAATTTTGGAGACGGCATCGCCACGCTTAGATTCGAAAGGGGCAAACGTGTGGTGACACGTCTAAGAATGTGCAGCCGTGTATGATGACACAATGTCACCAATGGAGCTTATTATATATAACATTCAATTGCCTTCCCAGGCTGCTACTGCAAAGCTAAACCCAGAACTTCCACCTGAATTCCCGTAGTTGCAAGCATATATCGTAACACCAACATTCACTCAAAATGAGTGATCATCCATTGTTGGAACAGGTGGTTGTACGTTCATGTTGTGCTGACCGTCATTTGTAATTAAGAAGAGAATAAACATACTCAATTCAGGTTCCCAAACTGATCTTCCTCCCTGGCATGAAGCATTTGTGGAAGGTAAATATGAGTAAATGCATGGAAAGGAAAGATATGTGAGTAATCAAAACAACAAAATTACAATGAGCGTTCTAAAGGAAACAAGCCGGAGGCATAATTACAAAACCAATACCTGTATGTTAGGAGTACTGAACTTGTCTGTTGAGACACTTATCCCACTGTGACACAAGGCGGTGAATGGCTGTCTCATAAAATTCCCGGGGCTGCGATGTTAGCCAGGTCCGCAGGTACAGCTGGACGTCGTCATCCGAGGTGAATCGTTTGGCCCTCAGAGCCTTTTTAAGGAACCAAAAATGGCGTAATCACAGGGAGAGAGGTCCGGACTGCATGGAGGGTGGCCGAGAACCTCCGATTTGAATTTCTGCAGGAGTGGCGCGACTGTGTTGGCCGTATGAGGCTTTGCATTGTCGTGGAGCAGAATGACCCCACGGGGGAGATTGCCTCGTCGTTTGGATTTGATGGCTTGGCGAAGGGTGGTCAAGGTTTGCGAGTAACGCTAGGCATTCACCGTTGTCCCGTGCTGCAGGAAGTGAATCAGAAGCGGGCAATCTTGGTCAAAGAAGAACGTTAGCATAGGGACAAACGGTTCACCTCGCACCACGACGTCCAGCTGTACGTGCGGAACTGGTTAACATCGCAGCCTTGGGATTTTTATGAGACGGCCATTCACCGCCTTGTGTCACAGTGGGACAAGTGACTCAACAGCCAGGGTCAATACTTCTAACGTATAGTTACTGGTTTCTGTAATTATGTCTCCGGCTCGTTTCTTTTTGAACGCACCTGATACATGAGAAGCAGATTGATTGGCGACTTTGAAAAGTTTACTTCTGGATCTCGCACAAGTGTCTTGATGCTTCAACCACAATTGCTGAATGTGAAGCTCCACTGCAGACTACGCTTATAAGTTCTCACATTCGCGTAAGATAATCGACAGTTGCGATTGCAGTGAACGTGAGATCACTGAAATGGAACCGTGGATCAATCTAAACACATCGCCTCATCAGATGAATCACGAATCTACTGAATCACAAATATTGTTACACTGTTTGGATGATCGTGTCTGGATATGCCACTGTCCGACGCTACTGACTTAAGACGGTGGGAAGTGCATCATGCTTTGGAGGTCATTCATGTTGGCCTCCATTGGTCCCGCGATAGTTAACTGAAGGCGCCCTAACAGCTGTGGACTCCATCATCGTTGTTGCAGACTACCTGCAGCCCTTCATGGCTGATGTCTACCTCGGCGGTTTTGGCATCTTCCAGCAGGGTATCCGTCATTGTCACACAGCCATAATCATTCTGCAGTGGTTTGAAGAGAATTATAGTGAACATCATGGCCACTTAACTCTCCTGATGTCCTAGGATGCCACCTGATATCAGCTCTGCAGCGCCTAGAACCGCTCGGCCACTTCGGCCGGCGGTGGCATATACCTTCGGAAATGCATCAAGGACCTTTCGCATTCATAACGTGCTGAATCACGTCTGTATTGTCTTCTGAAGTTGGATCAGCTGTCTGTTAAGCAGCATTAATACCGTGGTGAATCACGTCTGTATTGTCTTCTGAAGTTGGATCAGCTGTCTGTTAAGCAGGTATTCATAATCTTGGATTTTCAGTGTATGAAGATGCAGAGTTGAGATGTTAGTTTTTATTTTTTGTACATCGCATTTCTTACCCAACCGGCTGTGGAGAGCTCTTTTGCATCTGTCCGTTCGTTTCAGGTGAATTTGAGTGATGTGGAATGTTTGTGAGTGCATTTCCAAATCCGATATTCATTGGTAAAATAAAGGAAATTATTCTTAAACTTTGTTAGAAGCATGGCATGATCTTTTCCATTTGTTGTTTATACAAAATTTTCCTTATGTATGTTGGTATAATCTTATTACATTCTCGTGTTACACTTTAATTTTGCAATGTTGTGACAAGCAACACTTTTTATTTTTAGTTCGGTTATCACAGACGTTACAAAAAATAGTTTAACAGAACTCAGAAGCATTTTCGTGTTCACTATATCGTAATGTTCAAACAAAAGCAAATTGCGCAGATCTCATTGTTCTAAGAGAGTACAAAAAAGAGACCGTCCTCAAGTGATCAGCTGAAATGACTAAATACAAGTGACGCCTTTGGCGCGAATTTAATTTTATATACAGGGTGATTTTTCCACTGTGTACAAATTCTAGGAATTGATCGACTGGAGGATACGGAACAAATAGGCCTAATGAACTTATGTCCGGAAACGCATGGTTTCCATGCTAGAGACCATTTATTCAATCATATTTTGTTAGAGAGATTGCGGTCTACTACGCGCTGTACCATGCAGCCGCTGTTACAGTATGCATGGTTTCCTCGCAGAGGATGGTACTGTTCCTCATACGTCATACCATAGTGAACTCTCTTGCCATAGTAGTTGATAATGTCGTGTCCGATTCACTTCCCTTGCTGACTAGCCTTCTAGTGGATGTGATACACAATGTTTCGGCATCCGAATCGAGCGCTTGCCGACATTGTGTTTAATTACTGAAAGGCAAATGGCAACGGACGTCGGCCAGCAAGGTTGCATCAGAAGATCTATCCCCACTGACAACAACCACAGCGTTCAGTGTTTGCAACAGTGTTTCTCCGTTTGTCTAAGACATGGTCGTTTCAGGAAGCAGGAAATCATTAAGGACGCACCTGAAATGTTCGGGCACCAGACCTGGAGGAAAATGTGATTAACACTGTGGAAGGCGACCGCCGTGTCAGCACCTGGCAGTTGGCCCGCCAGTAAAGGGTAAGCCAGACGACCGTGTGGAACAGTCTGCATGACAATTGTTGCTACCCTTGTCACTTAGAGCGCATGCAGGGTTCACTAGCGACAGACTTTCCACATCAGGAGCAGTTTTGTAGCTGGTTTCTTCACCAGGCAACCATGATTCGAGGATTGGTGCCATCTATTCTATTCACAGATGGGACCACAATTACGCTAAATGGTACCTTCAACTACTGCGAGACAGTATGCAGATCCCCCATGGTATGGTGACAGCGAATCGTCAGCATGGGCGCAACCGGCCGGGATGATTGGTGACCTTGTTTTGGAACCAGTCTTCCTTCCATGTTACCTAATAGGCAGCCGGCCGCGGTGGCCGAGCGGTTCTAGGCACTTCAGTCCGGAACCGCGCGACTGCTACGGTCGCAGGTTCGAATCCTGCCTTGGGTATGGATGAGTGTGATGTCCTTAGGTTAGTTAGGTGTAAGTAGTTCTAGTTCTAGGAGACTGATGACCTCAGATGTTAAGTCCCATAGTGCTCAGAGCCATTTGAACCATTTTTGAACCTAATAGGCCGTAACTATCGGTGTCACTTGCGGGTGAATTTGCCTCATCTGCTGGAAAGTGCCATTGATGATTCGAAGGGTTATGTGGCTGCCACAAGATGGTTCTCCAGCCCAATTCGCCTTAATGTCCGGACGCATCTCAATCGTGTCTTCCCTGCTCAATGGATCGGACGTGGTCCAGTTGCCTGGCCTGCTCGTTCACCATATCTCTATCCCTGCGATTTCTGCTTATGGGGCCATTTCAAAAGTATCGTGTATGCAGAGCCCATTCCAGATGTGGAGACACTGGAGTAGCGTATTCGTGCTGCTTTTTACACTGTTCGGATGCAGTCTGGCCGATGTGAACGTGTGAGACAAAACATGATACGGTGCGTACACGCATGCGTTGAGGCATATGGAAACGTTTTAAACACGTACTGTAAACATGGCTGCATGGTATAGCACGTATTAGACCGCAGTCTGTAACAATATACGACTGAATAAATGGTTTCTAGCATGGAAACAATGCATTTCCGGACATAAGTTTATTAGACCTTTTGTGTTCCGCATTTTCTCATCGATCAGTCCCTAGAGTTCGTATCATATTACGTCATTTTTATGTCTCAGAAATTAAAACAAGATTTTGTACTTTACTGCGAACTTTCGTAGCATAACACAGAAATATGTAAAATTATAATTACGTAATAGACCAATTTTGAACAATGCAGAACTTCGAACTTCGCCAGAGTGCTAATGCTTAGCTTATTTATGGAAAGACTTGAATCAGGTATTTTATGTTCGAAAACTGACATAACCCTTACATAAAAATAAAGTGGTGTAGCAAGATTCCATAATCTCAACAAGTTACCGTAAAACTTGGTTTCTTAAACTTGGATAGAATCCTAATCATTAATATGTAAGCCTACAGTGTTTGCGTGTATCTTCTTGTACGCGTAAAATAATAAGGTCAATGATGACCTCAGATGTTAAGTCCCATAGAGCTCAGAGCTATTTGAACCATTTTGAATAAATTGTTCTAGATGTTCCCTGATTTTACGTCTTATGTGTTTACACCACAGTTTCATCAGTTTGTTTTTTGTAAAATATAAGTTATATGGTACTTAAAAAATGGACAAATATTGGCTACATCCAATAGTGTTATTCGGTGTTTTTCACTGCCTTAGTCCAGCTTTCCAACATCTGAGATGGACCGATAAATCTTGGTGTGGCATCCTCCAGCCTTACTTTCTCTGCTTTAACTTCATTTTACACGTTTTGCTACTGGAGATGTTGTTGTTGTTGTTGTCTTCAGTCCTGAGACTGGTTTGATGCAGCTCTACATGCTACTCTATCCTGTGCAAGCTTCTTCATCTCCCAGTACCTACTGCAACCTACATCCTTCTGAATCTGCTTAGTGTATTCATCTCTTGGCCTCCCTCTACGATTTTTACCCACCACGCTGCCCTCCAATGCTAAATTTATGATCCCTTGATGCCTCAGAACATGTCCTATCAACCGGTTCATTCTTCTAGTCAAGGTGTGCCACAAATTACTCTTCTACCCAATTCTATTCAATACCTCCTCATTAGTTACGTGATCTACCCATCTAATCTTCGGCATTCTTCTGTAGCATCATATTTCAAAAGCTTCTATTCTCTTCTTGTCCAAACTATTTATCGTCCATGTTTCACTTCCATACTTGGCTACACTCCATACAAATACTTTCAGAAACGACTTCCTGACCCCTTAAATCTATACTCGATGTTAACCAATTTCTCTTCTTCAGAAACGCTTTCCTTGCCATTCCCAGTCTACATTTTATATCCTCTCTACTTCGACAATCATCAATTATTTTGCTCCCCAAACTGCAAAACTCCTTTAGTACTTTAAGTTTCTCATTTCCTAATCTGATTCCCGCAGCATCACCCGATTTAATTAGACTACATTCCATTATCCTCGTTTTGCTTTTGTTGATGTTCATCTTATATCCTCCTTTCAAGACACTGTCCATTCCGTTCAACTGCTCTTCCAAGTCCTTTGCTTTCTCTGACAGAATTACAATGTCATCGGCGAACCTCAACATTTTTATTTCTTCTCCATGGATTTTAATACCTACTCCGAATTTTTCTTTTATTTCCTTTACTGCTTGCTCAATATACAGATTGAATAACATCGGGGACAGGCTACAACCCTGTCTCACTCCCTTCCCAACCACTGCATCCCTTTCATGCCCCTGGACTCTTATAACTGCCATCTGCTTTCTGTACAAATTGTAAATAGCCTATCGCTCCCTGTATTTTACCCCTGGCATCTTTAGAATTTGAAAGAGAATATTCCAGTCAACATTGTCAAAAGCTTTCTCCAAGTCTACAAATGCTAAAACCTTGGTTTGCCTTTTCTTATTCTATTTTCTAAGATAAGTCGTAGGGTCTGTATTGCCTCACGTGTTCCAACATTTCCAAACTGATCATCCTTGAGGTCGGCATCTACCAGTTTTTCCATTCGTCTGTAAAGAATTCGCGTTAGTATTTTGCAACAGTGACTTATTAAACTGATAGTTCGGTAATTTTCACATCTGACAACACCTGCTTTCTTTGGGATTGGAATTATTATATTCTTCTTGAAATCTGAGGGTATTTCGCCTGTTTCATACATCTTGCTCACCAGATGGTAGAGTTTTGTCAGGACTGGCTCTGCCAAGGCCGTCAGTAGTTCTACTGGAATGTTGTCTAATCCGGGGGCCTTGATTCGACTTAGGTCTTTCAGTGCTCTGTCAAACTCTTCACGCAGTATCGTATCTCCCATTTCATCTTCATCTACATCCTCTACAATTTCCATAATATTGTCCTCAAGTACATCGCCCTTGTATAGGCCCTCTATATACTCCTTCCACCTTTCTGCTTTCCCTTCTTTGCTTAGAACTGGTTTTCCATCTGAGCTCTTGATATTCATACAAATGGATCTCTTTTCTCCAAAGGTCTCTTTGATTTTCCTGTAGGCAGTATCTATCTTACCCCTAGTGAGATAAGCCTCTACATCCTTACATTTGTCCTCTAGCCATCCCTGCTTAGCCATTTTGCACTTCCTGTCAATCTCATTTTTGAGACGTTTGTATTCCTTTTTGCCTACTTCATTTACTGCGTTTTTATGTTTTCTCCTTTCATCAATTAAAGTCAATATTTCTTCTGTTACCCAAGGATTTCTACTAGCCCTTGTCTTTTTACCTACTTGATCCTCTGCCGCCTTCACTACTTCATCCCTCAGAGCTACCCACACTTCTTCTATTGTATTTCGTTCCCCATTCCTGTCAATTGTTCCCTTATGCTCTTCCTGAAACTCTTTACAACCTGTGGTTCTTTCAGATTATCCAGGTCTCATCTCCTTAAATTCCCAACTTTTTGCAGTTTCTTCAGTTTTAATCTAGAGTTCATAACCAATAGATTGTGTTCAGAGTCCACATCTGCCCATGGAAATGTCTTACAATTTAAAACCTGGTTGTTACTCAACACGCATTGTTTATATTCCATTAATATCTCCAGTTATCAGGAGAACGAAAACTGGCATTCTGCGGATCGGAGCGTGGAATGTCAGATCCCTTAATCGGGCAGGTAGGTTAGAAAGTTTAAAAATTATATAATCTATCTGATACCTTCTAGCATCTCCAGGATTCTTCCATGTATACAACCTTCTTTTATGATTCTTGAACCAAGTGTCAACTATGATTAAGTTATGCTCTGAGCAAAATTCTACCAGACGGCTTCCTCTTTCATTTCTCTCCCCCAATCCATATTCACCTACTACGTTTCCTTCTCTCCCTTTTCCTACTCTCGAATTCCAGTCACCCATGACTATTAAATTTTCGTCTCCCTTCACTACCTGAATAATTTCTTTTATCTCATCATACATTTAATCGATTTCTTCATCATCTGCAGAGCTAGTTGGCATATAAACTTGTACAACTGTAGTAGGCATGGGCTTTGTGTCTATCTTGGCCACAATAATGCATTCACTATGTTGTTTGTAGTAGCTTACCCGCACTCCTATTTTTTTATTCATTATTAAACCTACTCCTGCATTACCCCTATTTGATTTTGTATTTATAACCCTGTATTCATCTGACCAAAAGTCTTGTTCCTCCTGCCACTGAACTTCACTAATTCCCACTATATCTAACTTTAACCTATCCATTTCTCTTTTTAAACTTTCTAACCTACCTGCCCGATTAAGGGATCTGACATTCCACGCTCCGATCCGCAGAATGCCAGTTTTCGTTCTCCTGATAACTGGAGATATTAATGGAATATAAACAATGCGTGTTGAGTAACAACAGATTCTATTACAGATTCGGTGGGATGATTTAATTATCAAAAAGATCATTTGATCTAAATTGTGGCTCAGGGTTTCTATTTATGAGATTATTTTACCCTTTACAATCCGTGCTGCCTGAAATGCGTCTGAAGAGAAACTGTTCGTGCTTGTACACTCCTGGAAATTGAAATAAGAACACCGTGAATTCATTGTCCCAGGAAGGGGAAACTTTATTGACACATTTCTGGGGTCAGATACATCACATGATCACACTGACAGAACCACAGGCACATAGACACAGGCAACAGAGCATGCACAATGTCGGCACTAGTACAGTGTATATCCACCTTTCGCAGCAATGCAGGCTGCTATTCTCCCATGGAGACGATCGTAGAGATGCTGGATGTAGTCCTGTGGAACGGCTTGCCATGCCATTTCCACCTGGCGCCTCAGTTGGACCAGCGTTCGTGCTGGACGTGCAGACCGCGTGAGACGACGCTTCATCCAGTCCCAAACATGCTCAATGGGGGACAGATCCGGAGATCTTGCTGGCCAGGGTAGTTAACTTACACCTTCTAGAGCACGTTGGGTGGCACGGGATACATGCGGACGTGCATTGTCCTGTTGGAACAGCAAGTTCCCTTGCCGGTCTAGGAATGGTGGAACGATGGGTTCGATGACGGTTTGGATGTACCGTGCACTATTCAGTGTCCCCTCGACGATCACCAGTGGTGTACGGCCAGTGTAGGAGATCGCTCCCCACACCATGATGCCGGGTGTTGGCCCTGTGTGCCTCGGTCGTATGCAGTCCTGATTGTGGCGCTCACCTGCACGGCGCCAAACACGTATACGACCATCATTGGCACCAAGGCAGAAGCGACTCTCATCGCTGAAGACGACACGTCTCCATTCGTCCCTCCATTCACGCCTGTCGCGACACCACTGGAGGCGGGCTGCACGATGTTGGGGCGTGAGCGGAAAACGGCCTAACGGTGTGCGGGACCGTAGCCCAGCTTCATGGAGACGGTTGCGAATGGTCCTCGCCGATACCCCAGGAGCAACAGTGTCCCTAATTTGCTGGGAAGTGGCGGTGCGGTCCCCTACGGCATTGCGTAGGATCCTGCGGTCTTGGCGTGCATCCGTGCGTCGCTGCGGTCCGGTCCCAGGTCGACGGGCACGTGCACCTTCCGCCGACCACTGGCGACAACATCGATGTACTGTGGAGACCTCACGCCCCACGTGTTGAGCAATTCGGCGGTACGTCCACCCGGCCTCCCGCATGCCCA
The DNA here is from genome assembly GCF_023864275.1 of Schistocerca cancellata. NCBI lineage: Eukaryota > Metazoa > Arthropoda > Insecta > Orthoptera > Acrididae > Schistocerca > Schistocerca cancellata. The sequence goes on along the minus strand of NC_064630.1, from coordinate 354,264,809 downwards.
CTATACGCCCTCGCTCAAAGTCCGTCAACTGCACATACGGTTCACGTCCACACTGTCGCGGCATGCTACCAGTGTTAAAGACTGCGATGGAGCTCCGTATGCCACGGCAAACTGGCTGACACTGACGGCGGCGGTGCACAAATGCTGCGCAGCTAGCGCCATTAGACGGCCAACACCGCGGTTCCTGGTGTGTCCTCTGTGCCGTGCGTGTGATCATTGCTTGTACAGCCCTCTCGCAGTGTCCGGAGCAAGTATGGTGGGTCTGACACACCGGTGTCAATGTGTTCTTTTTTCCATTTCCAGGAGTGTATTTCTAATTCCCATGGTGTCGTGGTAGCCTTGATGCCTTCTAAAGTGGAGATAATACATATGACTCTCGCATTGGTGTTTGTTGTGACCGTATCGTTACCGCGTATATCCTGTAAAATAACAGAAAACCACGATAGCTGCGGTAATTATGTGTGTTCGTGATGGATATAAATGTCGGAAGCAAATTATATGGCGATGAATACTTATCAGATGGATACGTCTACAAAAACTAATGAGATAACTTTATAGTAGCGTATACGACTCCACTTGCTTAAAAATGTGTTTTTAGGCAATAACACTAATATGTGTAATTTTTTAAGTCTCAGGGTTATCAGAACTTGGTCACTTTTGTCATCATGTCGTATACACAGAGGTCCAAGCGTGTGATGATGATGTTTGGTTTGTGGGGCGCTCAACTGCGGGGTCATCAGCGCCCATACGAAGTCCCAATTTTTTACACAGCCCAATTTTTGTACACAGTCCAGTCTACCCACTGTCACGAACGATGATGATGATGAAATGATGAGGACGACATAAATACCCAGTCCCCGGGCAGAGAAAATCCCCAGCCCAGCTGGGAATCGAACCCAGGACCCCGTGATCCAGAGGCAGCAACACTAGCCATTATACCACGAGCTGCGGACTGAGAGGTCCAAGCGATTTAACATTATATGTAAGTATGTATTGAACTAGGGACCTAGAAACGATGGAGGGGCTTCATGCACGCCGTGGCCCTCAGTGATAGACAACCCCACAACAGGCTACAGCAGTCCACTCCCCCCCTCCCGCCCCCCCTCTGCCACCCCATATCGAACCTAGGGTTATTGTGCGGATCGGCCCCCAGTGGACCCCCCTCCCTCCGGGAACGTCTCATTCTAGCTCAAATCTAGACGACCGAAACCCCAGTCTTTGTATGGTACAGTAATTATGGTGTACGCGTACGTGGCGTAGACAGTGTTTGCACAGCAATCGCCAACGTAGTGTAACTGAGGCGGAATAAGGGGAACCAGCCCGCATTCGCCGAGGTAGATAGAAAACCGCCTTAAAAACTATCCACAGGCTGGCCGGCACACTGGACCTCGACATTAATCCGCAGGGCGGAATCGTTCCGGACACCGGCATGCCTTCCCGCACGGGAAGCAGTTCATTAGACCGCAGCGCTGGCCGGGCGGGCTGAGTTAACATTACTTTACCGGGTGAAGATTAGCTATCTCCCGTCAAACGGTTGCTTAGAAGCATCCATGTCTCAGACGTTATTACAAACTACAATTACGGTCAGCATGCCCTTCTTCCAACCATCGACGTGGTATTGCCAGCTATCTCGTACTAATGACTTCAAGGGTAGAACTAAATTTAACGCTTTTTTGAACACACACTGTTCACGTTCGCTAACGTTCAGGAGTACGCCAAAACGCCAACAGAAAAAAGAAAAAATGAAAGCAAAACTATGAATATTATCGAAGACGTCACACAAGCAAAATGCAACATCCTTAATTATTTTTTGATTCGTTTCAGAAGAAGTAAATACAACTAGAATTTATAGTGAGTTCTTGAATTTGCAACATAAAAACGACACTCCCAGACGTTCTCCATATCCTGCATGATGATTTATATCCCAAGTACCAGCAACGGTTGATGTTTAAAGAAATTCCGCAGACAAGCAGCAGGGAGACTTCTGGAATGTTTAAGCCTCTGGTGAGTTGCACCGCAATTAAGGAGCATTCGCAATAATGTCAGCTAAGAAGAGGTTACGTTATAACTCTTCCGCGGTAAAAAAGAAGATTTATACTTTAATTAAAATACAAAAAACCTTGCTGCAGCAAGAAATGCAACGTGAAGGGCACAGTATTGCAATTACTGTACCCGTCGACAACAGACCATAGTTTTATTATTATAGTTATTAAATCTGGCAACGCTTCTCGGGGAACAACGATAAAATTTCTTGCTCTGTACCAGTAGACCTACGAAGCTCTTTCCTGTGTTCTACACGGTTACACGATATCTGCTGCAGCTAACGTTTTTGTTATTGATGAAGGGGTGAACGATTACGGAAAAATGAAATGAGCGTATGGCATTGTTGGCCGGGAGGCCCCATCCGGGGAAGTTTGACCGCCAATTGGAAGTCCTATTACAGTCGACGCACCATTGGGCGACTTGTGTGTCAGGGATGAGAATGAAGTGATGATGAGTGCAACACAATACCGAGACTACGAGCGGAGAAAATCTCCAACACGGGACGGGAATCGAACCCGGGCCCGCTTGCACGGGAGGCAAGCACGTTACCACCCAGCTAAGCAGGCGAACAACGATTACCAAAATATGTAGTTAGTTAAGACATTGTGTGTATGTACAGATGGTATGACAAAAATTCAATGCGTTGTATTTACTCCACTAACGCAAAATGGGACATTTAAGACAAATACTGTTGTATTTATTCTAGTCTTTGAATGCAAAATTATGAAATATACAAAAAAAATCTTGAAATCAAAGACTGGTAGCAACATTGCAATTTCAAGCACTGGAGTCGCTTTTTCTTCATCGTGACTATTCTACACTTCAGCATTTACGACGGATGCAAAAAATAATTCCTTCTGTAATATTTCCTAATTCTACTCACAAGCTATCTTTCAAGAAAGGAAAATTAAGGATTTAAAACTTCCAGTAGAAGTAAACTTCATGAGAGACGGTTTACTGTTTTAATTGGACAAAGATCTTTGAGGGACTCGACCACGTCCTTTTGAAGACCCCCTCTCGTAACTTTCCTGCACCGATTTGAACAATCCACATTAAAACAGTAACAGAACAGCAGAACTGCAAGAGTTTGACTTACAAATGCGAGATCTGCTGGATGTAGTTATCGCGTTAAGTTAAGTTCTGTAGAACAAGTGACCTATGTTCGCAAAAACTCTGTGTATCTGTTTGTCGACATAGCGAGAAGCATTGTTAGATGGAAGGAAAAATCTGTAACCGGTTCAGTAATGCCCATCCGGTATTTAAATACAGGTACAAAGTACGGCTTAGAGACTACTTTGCTAATAGTAGGACCAGTCTAAGACGGAGAAAGTGTTATTCCTAAAGGGTCTAGTTTACTTAACAACACAAGTGATAATGTAAATGACTTGGTATCGACTAGAAATGCCAACGACATATCATTATCCTCCGTATTAACTGATGAGAGAACCACAAAAGCCGGCCGCTGTGGCGGAGCGGTTCTAGGCGCTTCAGTCTGAAACTGCACTGCTGCTACGGTCGCTGGTTCGAATTCTGCCTCGGGCATGGATGTATGTGATGTCCTTAGGTTAGTTAGGTTTAAGTAGTTCTAAATCTATGGGACTGATGACTTCAGACGTTAAGTCCCATAGTGTTTAGAGCCTATCGAAATTGGACCACAAAACCATATGCATTGTCAAAACTAATTGCACCAAGTAGGAACCCAGAATGATATATGTCTGAGTGAATTTGTTTTGTCGGACTTGTCCGGCGGATATCACTCGTTATGATGCTGCTAGTAGATAAATGCAAACATGAAATATCGGAAGGGGAAGAATAGGGAAATGATAGGTGGGAAATCGTGACGGCACAGGCCATTGTGGTAAAGCAATGGCTAAAGTTGAAAACTAGTGCCGCTCCAGGACTCGAACCTGGAATTAACGCTTCTCAAGAGCGGTTTCCTTAACCGCGTCAGCAATCCGGGTACCATCACTGGCCGACTCAAATTTCTAACTTATCACCCGATGCCATTTCACTCATTACTCGCAGATTCTGATTCCCGTAGGAATTCGGACGATTTTTGTGAATTCGGACGCTGTTTGTGCATCCGTTGAAACAAAGGTTCAGGAGGTGTCTCACACTTTTTTCAGAAATGTATATACACTACCCTCCATAAGTTTGTAAACACCTAGTAATTATAGACAATGGAAAGGAAATACAGTAGAAAAACGTATTTTGTTGTTTTTCAAATGTTTATTAAGCTCAGATAATACATAGGAAGAGGCAACAATTAAATTTTCGATTCCTCAAAATAGTCACCGTTTGCTTTCATCACTGCCTTGCCCACTCTCGACATGCGCTGCGTCAGTTTCGCCAAGGTTCCAGTTCGAAGTAATCTCCATTCTTGCTGCAGGACCTCCCACAGTTGTGACCCACTCATGATTTCCCGTTTTTGGATCCTCCTGTCCAATTCATCCCATAACAGCTCGATTGGGTTACAATCAGAGGATTTGGGCGGCCATTCCATGTTTTTCAATATTTTACGAACCTCTAGAGACTTCACATAGTTCTGACACAAGCGAGACGTATGTTTCGGGTCGTTGTCTTGCTGCAAGACAAACCCTTTCCCAATCAGACGCAAACCAGATGTCTTAGCATGTCGCTGGAGAATAGCATGATAATCCTTTTGGTTCATTTTTCTGCCCATTTTCGCCAAATCTCCGACTTTATTCCCTACAAAGGACCCCCATACCATCACAGAGCCCCCTCCATACCTTACAGTTGGAATTACGCACTGAGAATTCAAGCGTTCATGGGGTAAACGGCGTACAAATTGACGGCGTTTACTTCCAAATATTTCTAACTTGGATTCATCAGTGAAGAAGACTCTTTCCCAATCCCCCGCTGTCCAGTGTTGGTGTATCTTAGCCGATTGAAGCCTTTTCTTCTTGTTAACAGGGCGCAACAGTGGTTTTCTTGTTGCTGCATAACCTCGGAGGTTGTTGTCTGCCAGGCGTCGTCTGTTGAACCAATCACCGGTGTATTCCTCGTTGCGTTTAGTTCAGCAGTCAATTCACAGACAGTTGTTAATCTGTTACGTTTACTGGTCACTACCAAATACTTTTCCTGGTGTTCTCATATTTTCATGGGTGCTCCTGAGCGAGGACGATCTCCATAGGAGCCTGTTTCTCGATGCCGGTGTATGGTTTTGACAACTCCGCTGATGGAAATCATCAGTTTCTTTGCTATTTGTCGGACACTATTGCCTTCTTGGTGCAAAGTGATTACCATTACCCATGATTCATAATGAATCTGGCACTTTGGTGTCATTTTCAATTACTTTCGTGGCGTGGTATACCTTTATGCAAAGTCAACTACTAGTGAACATAAATGTAAACAACGTACCTCTGCATAGCCATGAGGTCTACTCGCGCCACCTGGCGTGTTTAGTAGAACTGCTTGGACAGGTAACGTCGGTTTACATAAAACGGAGCAATACTAGTATGTTCCAATATGTATGTATACGTACAATATTTAAGTGTACAATACTGTAAGTGTCATTATTAGCTGTTAATTGAGCTTTCTATTCTGTATTCTAACCAATAACTCACATAGATCACTTCCATCTTGGCCGGCCGAAGTGGCCGTGCGGTTAAAGGCGCTACAGTCTGGAACCGCAAGACCGCTACGGTCGCAGGTTCGAATCCTGCCTCGGGCATGGATGTTTGTGATGTCCTTAGGTTAGTTAGGTTTAACTAGTTCTAAGTTCTAGGGGACTAATGACCTCAGCAGTTGAGTCCCATAGCGCTCAGAGCCATTTGAACCATTTTTGAACTTCCATCTTGCTCCTTAGTAATAAGCAGCATGGTGTTTCCAAACTTATGGAGGGCAGTGTATCTGACAGGTGTCTGTTCTGTCTGTCTCCCTATAAATTTCAGAGACGACTTATAAATATATAAGCTACAGCCACATCACTTTTAATTGTTGCGATGCATATTTAGACATAAAAAAATGTATATCTCTGGGCATCGATAACAGCTCCATAATTTTCCTGGTCTCACTGTCTATCGCACATTCCGCAAGGCGCATCAAGGTCATCAAAGAAGGTGCCAAATGAAAACCCAATGCAATTTCCCGGCTTACGTGGATGAATTTTTAAAGCTGAATTTAGCAAAATATAATTTCCTGGGACTGTTATAGTCATTCGCATTTCTATAACCGTTGTTTGTATTATATTCCAATTTCTATTCAACACATATTAGTAAAAATTCTGCCCTCCGATCTGGCCGAGCGGTTCTAGGCGCTTCAATCTGGAACCGCGCAACAGCTACGGTCGCAGGTTCGAATCCTGCCTCGGGCATGGATGTGTGTAATGTCCTTAGGTTAGTTAGGTTTAAGTAGTTCTAAGTTCTAGAGGACTAATGACCTCAGATGTTAAGTCCCATAGTGCTCAGAGCCATTTGAACCATTTTTGAATAAAAATTCTGGTATGCAGTTTCAAAGACAGTAACATTGTCCGTTGTAGTTTCATCAAAAATTTTCAAATGTTGTCTAGTTCTACGTTTACGTCTACATGATTACTCTGCAATCCACAGTTAAATATCTCTGTATCGTTCCACTCTCGAACAGCCCACGGGGAAAACGAACACGTATACCTTTCCGTCCGAGCTGTGATTTCATTTTATAATGATGATCATTTCTTCCTATGTAGGTGGGCGCCAACAAAATATTGTCACCCTCTGTTGCCACTCCAATTCTCCTATCATGTCCGTGGCACTTTGTTCCTTACTTTGCGATAATACAAAAGGAGCTGCGCTTCTTTGAACTTTTTCGGTGTACTCCGTCAATCGGATCCCACACACCGCACAGCAATACTTCAGAACAAGGCGGATAAGCGTAGTGAAGGCAGTCCCTTCGGTAGACCTGTTACATTTTCAGAGTGTTCTGCCAATAAATCACAGGCTTTGGTTTGCTTTCCCTACAACATTATCTATGTGATCCTTCCTGTTTAAGTTATTCGTAACTGTAGTCCCTAAGTATTTAGTTGAGTTTACAGTCTTTAGATTTGTGTGGTTTATCATGTAACCGAAATTTAGACGTTTCCTTTTATTACTCATGAGGATGACTACACTCTTGTCATTATTCAGATGCAGTTGTCACTTGTCACACCGCGCAGATATCTTGTTTAAATAATTTTGCAATTCGTTTTGATACTCCGAAGAGTTTACAAGACGGTAAATGACAACATCATCTGGGATCATTCTAAGAGGCTGACCTTCCTGACAGGTAATCACTAATCCAGTCACACAACTGAGAAGCGCGTAATTTAATTTGAATTCGCTTTGAGGAACAGTGTTGAAAGCGTTCTGCAAATCTAAAAACATGGAATCAATTTGACGTCCCCTGTCGATAGCACTCATTACTTCGTGCGAAAAAAGACCTAGTTGTGTTTCATAAGAACCATATTTTCTAAGATCGTGTTGAGTATTTATCAATAAATCGCTTTCTTCGAGCTAATTCATAATGTTCGAGCATTGTGTATGTTTCAGAATCCAATTCTGTAATTCTGCGGGTTTCTTCTATTTTCTTTGTTAGGTATTGAGGTGACTTGTAGAGCTTCCCAGTCTTTGGTACGGATCTTTCTACGTACGAATGGCCTTCCATGATCGCGATGTGTGAAGTTATTGTATCAGCATAATCAGAAAGGAACGTGACTAGTATGCAATCTGGACCGGCGGCCTTGCATTTCTTAAATATTATGAGGTGCTTCACTACACCGAGAAGATCTACTTCTTAGTTACTATGTTCAGTACAGTTGTTAGATTACAAGCAGAGTGCTCTGGGATGCTGGACTGGTACACATACGACCCTCACCCTGGTGGACCTGCACGCTGAAGAAGGCGAGGCAAAAATTGGTGGGAAGAAAAGGGGGGGGGGTGGAAAGGTGACGGTGCGTGACCTCATCAGCTGCGCCCAACGCCCGTCGCCTACGGAATGTCTTAGCAGGTCACGTTCTCTATTACGGCCTTCCACTAAAACACGAGCCGTGAAACATAGTACTTCTCTCCTCTACCCCAGTCACACTAGGCGTCAGAAACAGAGAGAGGGAGAGAGACAGAGTAGAGAAACACTATCTTTCACGAGCGTCTCTCTTTCACCATCTTATAGTTTTCTTCTTTGGTGATAAAAGTGGCGTATTTCATTTGCCACTTCCAATCATGATGGTACTTCACGTTTTATTTACCTACGCATTTATTTCACATGAAAATGCCGAGTGGACTGAGGCGCCAAGCCACGGTTTGTGCGGCTGCCCCCGTCGGAGGTTCGACTCCTCGCTCGGGCATGGGTGTGTGTGTTGTCCTTAGCGTAAGTTAGTTTAAGTTAGATTAACTAGCGTGTAAGCCTAGGGACCGACGACCTCACCAGTTTGGTTCCATAGATATTTACCACAAATTTCCAATTTCCACATGATAACATAAACGCCTTCAGGTCCTCTTACATCCAGCCAGACTTCCTTAGCGAGAAACCGTTACAACGCTCGTCGTCAAACGGGATGAATTAGTTAACGTTGACATGTCGTTCTACAAGCTTTGTCTCTTCCTGCTGTTTTACGTTGAGCAGCCATTTGGCCTCTTGAAACACAAAATAAGTTCTATGATATTTCGGAAACGTGCTACGTAAAGTAGGACAAATAGGAAGCAAGAACGTCATAAGCAGAAAGTACGACGCCATACAGTACTGTATTTGTCTTCTTCAGCAAAAGGCCATATTCGGTGGATTTTATTTTATTAGTTACGTCGTATAAATATATGCTGTTTCTAAGCAAGCTCACGTTGAATACCTCGAGAACCAATCACTATTGACATGATTTTATGTAATAAAAGGAATGGAAATGTTTCATTGGTGGTTGAAGAATTTTTGCATTTAGTTGTTCTTGCATTACAGGTTGTTCCAGAAAAAGAAGGTTTAGGGACAGGTTACCTACACCGAAACAAGAATAAAAAAAAGGCCAGCAAACATGGGCTCTAAAATGCATACCTTAAGAAGTATGAACACTTGGTCAGTAGAAGAGATGTGTTTCACATTACCGAAGGTGAACAAATGTTCATAGCTTTTAAAGTATGCATTTTAGACCCCACGTTTACCAGATTTTTTTTCTTGTTTCGGTGGAAGGAACATGTCCCTAAACCTCGTCAGTAGTTTTTTAGAACTCCCTGTATAGCTCGCGTGTTATCAGAGTAAGCCGTTTTAAAGCAACGACCCATTAAAAATTCGTGGAAACGTGTCGTTCTTGTTATTACTTATTATAAATCAATGTCAGTTAATAACATTTTGGAGATTAAAGCCTTTAGGAGACTGAAATACACAATACGATGTCACTAGTAGTGGAGTTTCAGCAAAACGTATTTGGTTGAAAGGCAACGTGATGAAACCGAGGATAGACCAGTAGACGGTTCGCATCCTGCTCTAAACAATTTACTTTCACCTTCACGTTTTCGAAAAGATTGTGGGACTTTACCTTGAAATTAATACAAATAACTTCTGTACTACTTGATTTTCTGTTACTGTAAGTGCACTCTCTTTCAGTAGTGAGTTTGTTCGATTTAGTGAACGTTTATAAGATGATCTCCTTACCGAGTGGACATGTACCTTTGATTTTGTGCAAAAAATTTGTAAATATGTGATAAGTTCCAGTGGGACCAAACTACCGAGGTCATCGACCCCTAGGCTTACACAGCAATTAATCTAACTTAAACTAACTTACACTAAAGACAATACACACACCCATTCCCGAGGGAGGACTTGAACCTCCTACGGCGGGGGAGCCGCGTGAACCGTGGCAAGGCGCCTAAGACCGCGCGGCTACCCGCGCGGCTCATTTTTGCCTTATTACACGTTTACGGATATTGAAGGTTTTAGTTATGTATAGATCTACCATAGACAGATCAACATGACGAGCACATTGTCAAGAGAGGAAATGTGCGATTTATTAGCGCTAACGTAGGAATTCTACACCATCCTTTTCGTGAACAAAGTGTGCAGTTAGCGAGCAAAACAATGCCGACAACTTCCGCTGGAGAGCGCTGAGAGTGACCGTCGTGTTATCGTCTCGTGATGTTGTCTGTCACGTCTGCATGCACTTCAACACTGGCTGCCTCATCCCGTGTTCCGACGGCTTAACGATCGACAAGAGTACCCCAGGGAAGTGCGGTAGGACCGCTGTTGCTGCCTGTATTTTGTAAGGAAAAACAATTTAGAATGTTTACAGAAGGTGTAGGGAAACACCTTATATGATAAAAATGTCACTGGTGCACCATTTCCCCGTGCGGGTCCGTAAAGGAGTTAAAGATTTGTGATGTTCAGAAACAGTGTTCGAACTACCACGTGATGAATATTTGCCTGACCTCCGATGGTTTTTTTGAGGGGCAGGGATTGGTATGACAATGAATCATTTGGTATAGCTGTGCTAATGTCACTCTAGAAGAGCTCGCTAGCCATTTGACTGAACCTACAGCCATTATTTTTGAAACGCCTGATGGTTTTGAGGCATTAACTGGCAGATACCAGTTTTGCACTAATATACACGTACGACATTTTCAATAACATCTCTAAGACATTATTCATCACAGGGCAGTTTGAACACAGTGTCTGGACACCAATATCGTCAGAACCTCCATGGAACCATCACGGGAAACCGTGCATTAATGACACTTCTGTTATGTAAAATAGTTTGTTTTCATCTTCTCTAAAAACTGTATAACTTGGTATATGTAGGTTTTTACAATCTACCGTCTATTGGGCAGGGTGAGCATCTATGTGCGACTGTTTCCTAATGACAGTGCAGCAAAGGGTAATAGAACAGATAAGAGCTATGACAGAGTTCCTATACAGTGTGACGACTGGCATCTTTCTCTAAATGTAGAAATACGAGTATGTAAGTTAATAAAGATGAGTACTAAACATGATCCTCTAATGTTTGTCTACAGTATTATCAGTGTGCCCTGGACACAGTCACATCGATTAAATATCTCGGGAATGTAGATTTCTAGGAAAGTGTAGCTGGAAGGAAAGCCGCGGACAGAACACATTTGTGAACCATTCTTCAGTACTACTCGAGTGTTTGGCATTTTCACCACTGTAAGACTAAAGGAAGGCATGCAAGCAATTCAGAGACGGGCTGCTAGGTTTGTTACTGTTAGATTCGATCAAGAAGCGAGTATCTCAAATGTACAAATGTGTGTGAATTCCTAAGGGACCAAACTGCTAAGGCATCGGTCCCTAACTTATGCTAATGACAACACATATACTCATTCCCGTGGAGGACTCGAACCTCCGCCGGGAGGGGCCGCGCAATCCGTTACATGACGCCTCAAACCACGCGGCCTCACCGCGTGGTGCTAGTATTTCGGAAATATTTTGAGAATTCAGATGGGAACCTCTGGACGGGAGATGAGGCGTCTTTCTTCGGAAACACTACTGAGATAGGTTAGAGAGGTTTCATTTACGACAGAGTGCAGTATGATCCTATTCATATCAACATGCATCCCGTGTAATGACAACGAAAACAAGATATGAGCAACTGAGGCTCCGACGGAAACATATAGATAGACGCGTTCCCCTCGCTCCATTTGCGACTGTAAGGGGAGAGGGAAGACCTACCAGTAGTACAAGCTACCCTCCAACATGTACTGTATGGTCGCTTACTGGGTGTTTATATACGTGTAGATATGTGAAGCACAGAAAGAGTCTATAATAATAATAAAGAAAGTAAATAAGGTAACTGCACATGGTACTGCAGAAATGTTGATCTAGTAAACGCTGTGTTAACTACTTTCCCCATTCATTTTCCTTGCGTTACAAAAGTTAACATTATGTTCTTGAGATTGGATGTGTCCTAATGCTGTCACTGTGATTTTGTGAACATAAATCATAGGCTCAACGGAAAAAGAGCAACTGAGGCACAAATAAGGTGAACAAATACTACAGAGTTTGCAAAATAAGGAACGATTTAACCTCAGTCAAGTTAGAACACACACCTTCTGAGATGTAGATGGTAGACTGACCCACTTGATGTCTATATGATTTGATATCAACAATTTTTCCACAGACATTTTTCTAGATTTCCTGTGAAGTAACTACGTCCCTCTGATAAAGAACCACGAAGAGTGGATGATAACGTATCAACCCCTTTATGCCAACGTAACGATTCTACATTATGCTAAGTTTGAGATAGAGCTGTCGAATGTTTCGCAGAGACTTATTAATCAACTATGGTGATTTAAGAAGTCAATTTGGGCCTGATTTATTGTTAACACATTTACAAATGGTAGTATAAGAGATTCATAATCATAAATTCCTTCCAAGATGAGAGGGGAGCGGTAGGAACTGCACATTTGTTATTCTGAATTATCGAGTCATACTGAATTTCCGCATACTTTCTCAAAAGTAAATCAGCAGTTCCAACTGTCTTGCTTCAAAACAATCAAGATAAACTACACACCAAAGAATTAATCAACAATAAAAGTATAGGCAAACTACCTAATCCACAGAAACCTTGAAACTGCACCAGAATCCTCTTCGATGTCTGGTTAAGGCAGTGTATCACGCTCAGTCTCTTCGCTCAACAAACTGCAGTAATATGCATGCCATTCCCATACAAACGTCTGTTTCTCAAACATTATGAGCAGATCCTTAAGTTTTATTGCTGTTGTCAGAATGTTTTGCGTGTATGTCTGGCGAACAAATGTAATAGTTAAAGATCGTCCCTTATTAAGAAATTCCTACTGAGTTCGCGATGATTGTGTATATATTGCAAATAAAACCGCCAAGATTGCTTAATATATGTATTTATTTATAGTGGTGTTTCGGGTACTGCCATCGTAAGATCAAACCGTATATCTTGTTAACAACGATCAGTATCGGCATCACTAAACAGTGACACGGTTTTACAGATCTAATGATGGCATCAGCCGAAACGTCGCTATAAATGAAGATATATAAGGAATGAGCAAAGTTTTATTCACAATTAGGCTCCCATTCCTTTTTAAAGCTACATCACTGAAGGCAATTTCAAATCTTTTGTTATTAAATATTTCATAGTGGAGTAGACAAACATGTACAGGGTTATTACAAATGATTGAAGCGATTTCACAGCTCTACAATAACTTTATTATTTGAGATATTTTCACAATGATTTGCACACACATACAGAAACTCAAAAAGTTTTTTTAGGCATTCACAAATGTTCGATATGTGCCCCTTTAGTGATTCGGCAGACATCAAGCCGATAATCAAGTTCCTCGGCGCAGCATGTCCCCATCAATGAGTTCGAAAGCATCGTTGATGCGAGCTCGCAGGTCTGGCACGTTTCTTGGTAGAGGAGGTTTAAACACTGAATCTTTCACATAACCCCACAGAAAAATGGTTCAAATGGCTCTGAGAACTATGGGACTCGACTTCTGAGGTCATTAGTCCCCTAGAACTTAGGACTACTTAAATCTAACTAACCTAAGGACATCGCACACATCCATGCCCGAGGCAGGATTCGAACCTGCGACCGTAGCGGTCTCGTGGTTCCAGACTGCAGCGCCTAGAACCGCACGGCCACTTCGGCCGGCCCCCACAGAAAGAAATCTCATGGGGTTAAGTCGGGAGAGCGTGGAGGCCATGACATGAATTGCTGATCATGATCTCCACCACGACCGATCCATCGGTTTTCCAATCACCTGTTTAAGAAATGCCGAACATCATGATGGAAGTGCGGTGGAGCACCATCCTGTTGAAAGATGAAGTCGGCGCTGTCGGTCTCCAGTTGTGGCATGAGCCAATTTTCCACCATATCCAGATACACGTGTCCTGTAACGTTTCTTTCGCAGAAGAAAAAGGGGCCGTAAACTTTAAACCGTGAGATTGCACAAAACACGTTAACTTTTGGTGAATTGCGAATTTGCTGCACGAATGCGTGAGGATTCTCTACCACCCAGATTCGCACATTATGTTTGTTCACTTCACCATTAAGAAAAAATGTTGCTTTATCACCGAAAACAAGTCTCGCACTGAACGCATCCTCTTCCATGAGCTGTTGCACTGCCTCGAAAATTCAAAGCGTTTGACTTTGTCATCGGGTGTCAGGGTTTGTAGCAATTGTAAACGATAAGGCTTCTGCTTTAGCCTTTTCCGTAAGATTTTCCAAACCGTCGGCTGTGGTACGTTTAGCTCCCTGCTTGCTTTATTCGTCGACTTCCGCGGGCTACGCGTGAGACTTTCCCGCACGCGTTCAACCGTTTCTTCGCTCACTGCAGGCCGACCCGTTGATTTCCCCTTACAGAGGCATCCAGAAGCTTTAAACTGCGCATACCATCGCCGAATGGAGTTATCAGTTGGTGGATCTTTGTTGAACTTCGTCCTGAAGTGTCGTTGCACTGTTATGACTGACTGATGTGAGTGCATTTCAAGCACGACATACGCTTTCTCGGCTCCTGTCGCCATTTTGTCTCACTGCGCTCTCGAGCGCTCTGGCGGCAGAAATCTGAAGTGTGGCTTCAGCCAAACAAAACTTTATGAGTTTTTCTACGTATCTGTAGTGTGTCGTGACCATATATCAATGAATGGAGCTACAGTGAATTTATGAAATCGCTCCAATCATTTGTAAAGGGTGTTTCAAAAATGACCGGTATATTTGAAACGGCAATAAAAACTAAATGAGCAGCGATAGAAATATAGAGGCAATAAAAGTCACCACATTTTTTCAAACACAGTACATGCAGTTCAACTCATATATGAAGAATAGCAATGTCATAGACAAGTTCATTAATGATCAAAAGCAAGTAAATTAGATGACCCGAACTCCAAGTCTAGTGTACGAGCACTGGCGTACAAGGTGTCCTTCAGTCAGTAAATATTCGAAGACCAGAGTAGGTAACTTGAAGGCTGAAGGTAACTTGAACGCTGGTACCTCGAAGACCACTCAGTAGAACGAAAAACCAGTCCAAATTGCAAATTATAACTCTTTACTCATTCGATGACTACTTTAGAGCCGAGACCCATTTTTAATCCATTATAACAAAGAATGAAATGGCATTTCCGAAATTGTCAAAACTCTGCAGTAAACATTCACAGTGCATACAGGTAACATTCTGTTACTTGTATGCACTAACTAGCTGCCAATAACGGTAACTCGCAAATAGTTACCGGACGACTGACTTCATAGACTGTCTTCACGTGACTTGACATTTGTAAGGCCGTGCAGCCTCCTAAATACAGTAAAGCCAGTAAAGTGGAAGAACTCTTGTCCCACTCTATTTCTATATGCGTGATTGACGTAAGGAAGCGGTGTGGCCATGTTAGCGGCACTTGCCTCAGTTGGTGTCGTCCGTAGTTCTAACCATAAATATGTTACTGTTATGCTGTAATATGCCGAGTACGCAGCGCAGCAGACGCGGCTGTCATGCAGGTGGGCATAACCCCTAAGATAAGGCTCTGGAAGCCTTTCTGGTAATTTTTGATGTTTATAAATCGTTGTATTGCAGGCAATAAAATGACGAGACTTCCTTCTGGAACTTCAAGTAATTTGGGCCCATCCCTCAGGATGGTACACTGCCATATACACACTTATCTTCTCTATCTTCGAATGAATAATCACCCTCAATATCTGTGTGATCTTTCTCAAAAAATGAGCGATCATCTGACGATAAGCTTGCCTCCTAATGTTTAATTTTACTGATTCCCACAAAATACTAGCAAATAACCCGCAGTCTCGTTCCTGCTGCATTGTTGAAATACGTTTTTTTCCGGCGATAATGCTGTGTGTAATGAACTGAGTTCTTGAATGAACAACTGAGGAATTATGGGTCAGATTGTTACGTGTGAATAGTGACGAAATATTCGAATGTGGCCGCCAATGTAAAATTTGTAAATGTATGTAATCAGTGCATGTAGCACATTAATGTTAGCACAACCAATTGTGGGTTCCAAGAGACACCAAAATCACGAATATGGCATATTCGTTGTTGTGGTGTTGCTGTATACTGCCATTTCTCACATTGGTGATAATGGACTACACATTTTTATCTTCACTATCAAGGAAACTCGTCTGCTGTTTTGCCATAACAGAGAAAACAAAAAACAAAATTTTCTGATGTGTATCACTTGAAACTGTCATTTTTACACATCCGTGTTTTTGTCATAACCGTTTTCAGGGTAGGTCATACCTCATGTATGCCACCATTCCTCCCTACTTAAGAGCACGGTGGTACAAAAAACGTACCATTTAACTTGGAAGTGGTGACTCATCCAGCATGGGGGTATCTTTGTCGAAGCATCAATTATACGTAAGATAGTAGTTCCCCTTCTGGCCAGGAGAATTCAAACGTAGCACAGTCCGTCTGTGGTGACTTACTTCGCGCTGTGTGCAGCGTGTTGCTTGTTTTCGGCACTGCGAACCAGTTCGTAATTGTTTCCGTCTTTATTCGGTGTACTGTTGCTTCGGCTTTTCATTACGGGTGAGATAATTAAATTACACTCCTGGAAATTGAAATAAGAACACCGTGAATTCATTGTCCCAGGAAGGGGAAACTTTATTGACACATTCCTGGGGTCAGATACATCACATGATCACACTGACAGAACCACAGGCACATAGACACAGGCAACAGAGCATGCACAATGTCGGCACTAGTACAGTGTATATCCACCTTTCGCAGCAATGCAGGCTGCTATTCTCCCATGGAGACGATCGTAGAGATGCTGGATGTAGTCCTGTGGAACGGCTTGCCATGCCATTTCCACCTGGCGCCTCAGTTGGACCAGCGTTCGTGCTGGACGTGCAGACCGCGTGAGACGACGCTTCATCCAGTCCCAAACATGCTCAATGGGGGACAGATCCGGAGATCTTGCTGGCCAGGGTACTTGACTTACACCTTCTAGAGCACGTTGGGTGGCACGGGATACATGCGGACGTGCATTGTCCTGTTGGAACAGCAAGTTCCCTTGCCGGTCTAGGAATGGTAGAACGATGGGTTCGATGACGGTTTGGATGTACCGTGCACTATTCAGTGTCCCCTCGACGATCAACAGTGGTGTACGGCCAGTGTAGGAGATCGCTCCCCACACCATGATGCCGGGTGTTGGCCCTGTGTGCCTCGGTCGTATGCAGTCCTGATTGTGGCGCTCACCTGCACGGCGCCAAACACGCATACGACCATCATTGGCACCAAGGCAGAAGCGACTCTCATCGCTGAAGACGACACGTCTCCATTCGTCCCTCCATTCACGTCTGTCGCGACACCACTGGAGGCGGGCTGCACGATGTTGGGGCGTGAGCGGAAGACGGCCTAACGGTGTGCGGGACCGTAGCCCAGCTTCATGGAGACGGTTGCGAATGGTCCTCGCCGATACCCCAGGAGCAACAGTGTCCCTAATTTGCTGGGAAGTGGCGGTGCGGTCCCCTACGGCACTGCGTAGGATCCTACGGTCTTGGCGTGCATCCGTGCGTCGCTGCGGTCCGGTCCCAGGTCGACGGGCACGTGCACCTTCCGCCGACCACTGGCGACAACATCGATGTACTGTGGAGACCTCACGCCCCACGTGTTGAGCAATTCGGCGGTACGTCCACCCGGCCTTCCGCATGCCCACTATACGCCCTCGCTCAAAGTCAGTCAACTGCACATACGGTTCACATCCACGCTGTCGCGGCATGCTACCAGTGTTAAAGACTGCGATGGAGCTCCGTATGCCACGGCAAACTGGCTGACACTGACGGCGGTGGTGCACAAATGCTGCGCAGCTAGCGCCATTCGACGGCCAACACCGCGGTTCCTGGTGTGTCCGCTGTGCCGTGCGTGTGATCATTGCTTGTACAGCCCTCTCGCAGTGTCCGGAGCAAGTATGGTGGGTCTGACACACCGGTGTCAATGTGTTCTTTTTTCCATTTCCAGGAGTGTATATACATTCAGTATCACCGTATAATTCACAATTCTTACATGTATTCTGCAGAATAAGACTATTTCATGATTAATTAAGAGTTCAAAATATGTACCACCTTGTATCGACGTTCAAAAATGGTTCAAATGGCTCTGAGCACTATGGGACTTAACTTCTGAGGTTATCAGTCCCCTAGAACTTAGAACTACTTAAACCTAACTAACCTAAGGACATCACACACATCCATGCCCGAGGCAGGATTCGAACCTGCGACCGTATCGGTCACGCGGGTCCAAACTGTAGCGTCTAAACCGCTCGGCCACCGGGACCGGCTGTATCGACGTTCCTCCACTACGTTAGATACTGTGCGGAATATCGAATAGTGTTACAAATTTGGTCATTTTTTGTGCTGCGAAACATCATGAGAGGGTAAACGAAATTCGTACATGTAATTCGAGTCATTATTTTCAATTTCAGTTTGTAATAGATCGCTGTAGGAAAGTACTGAAAGATGAGGCAATGGCAGCACTCCATTCTGAAATACCTCGAGGTCGGTGTTCATCAGACGAAGGTGCAAGTTGTAGTGCTGACGATCTAGATTACACGTCAGCTGTATTTCAAAGCAGAGTGGGAAGAATTACGATAAGCTGTACAAGTGCATGTTTTGAGTACCATGTACCTCTCTGCTTAGGAAAAAACAAGTGTTGTTTCCAAGAATACTACGCTGCTGCAAGTGTTACACGTGGTAGGTTCCTCTATTCCCGTAAGAACAAATCTTCCATCCAGTTCAAGAGTGGTGTTACACATAACATACCACCGCCGTTATCGAAAGTATGTTTTGAGAAACATCGTAATGCCTGTTAATTTTATTATTCTAATGTAACTGTAAAACGTTTCACCAATTTTTATAAGATTATGCAACAAATGAAAGTATTATGCAATAAGGGTCGATATTTGTCTCGTAATCTGAGGCTTGAAAGAGATAAAAGGGACGATATCCAGTCTGACATCCTAGTCACCTAAATTTCTGACTTCACTAACACAAAAAATATTATACAGAGCTACTACGGTTGCAGGTTCGAATCCTGCCTCGGGCATGGATGTGTGTGATGTCCTTAGGTTAGTTATGTTTAAGTAGTTCTAAGTCTAGGGGACTGATGATCTCAGTTGTTAAGTGCCATAGTGCTTAGAGCCATTTTGAACCATTTTTTTCTGTTAAACAGACGCTAAAGGAAGAATCGTTCTATGCTGTAAAAACCAAAGACGGTGATGACTAACTATTACTATCTGTCGGATATCATGTCGTCCAAAGTAATCACAGCTAGATTTCTAGAGACTATAGATACGGTTTCTCCGGTGATGCATTCTTCCATAATGTTGGTAAACATGTTGTTGCGGATGTTTTCTATTAGGTACTGCACTGTTCCTCTCGAGCTGTCCATGTGCCAGATTTAAGTCTTGACCATAGACCTTCGATATATTCTGTGCTTAAGAGCAGCCATCGCCATGCTAGCTGATTTGGTGCAGAAACCTATCTCGCTTTGTCTTCCCTAGATATAATACCCTTCTGCAAGCTCAACTGACAGCAGTCTTTTAGCAAATGGGTTACTAGCAGCGTCAGACCAGCCCAGGACTAAAGCGTGGGCACACTTCGCCAGGAAGAACGTAATCCACACTACGTTACAGATATTTAAATTGGGGAGGTGACTAAGGTGTAAATCCTTCTAGCAAGACTATGTTATTACATCATGGAGATAGTGATTTCTTAAATTGTGCTCAAACATCATACGAGTAGTTTCTTGATAAAATATACATTAAGTTTCAAACATGTCTGCTTTAAGCCTTGTCTCGTTTCAGTGACAGACTGAAATGACACTACCTTGTCATATCAAAAAACCTACGCACCTATATACGCAGGCATCGATGCTGCGCTATCTTGTGTAAATCTCTCTGGACTCGCTGGTAGCCAAGCGAAAGACTTGATTAACGAGAGGCACTTTGGTTGCGGCAGCAAACCAGACGTTTTCAGCAAGAATCCATTTTTACTACAATTGAACTCAGCGTGGCGTCACACAGTTACTCTGCTCTCTCTTTTAGTTCAGGTTGACCACGCGGTTGTTAATCACTGTGCTCCCTACACTTTGCTGCATATCTGTTGGAGATAGCATTAAATGTTTCCCGCTCAATCAACAAATTACAGGTACAGCCAGCTGTGTACACGTAGAATTAACTTATATTTCCGATATCGATGCTATGTACAGTAAATCCTTACCTTTCTTTGGCATTCTTACTGAAAACAATACTTAAATGTTTGTAGATGGGTTTGAGTCGTGTGCCTACATGGACCAATAGACCAGGATTTTAATGCATTCTATTGACATCCATGCTCGTTCTAGATACTAAACCACCCTCTGTAGCGGTACAGCCTCCTCTAACATTACCTTTTTTTATAGTTGTAGCCGACATCAGGATTTATTCCGAATTTGACATAGGTGAACATTCTCAACTGTTTCAATGGAAGAATTTCATTTGATTTTGTATATGATGTACGAGGGCTGTTCAATAAACAATGATAATAATTTTTTACGGTCATAATTTCTCGCGCTAAAAGTTAATCTTACGACATTCTGTTTGCTTAATGTGCAACAAACACGCCGTAGTAGTTTCATTGTTGGGACTCCTGGTTTCTGCCTGTGAGAGGCAGGCAAGGTCAGACAATGTTCAGTGTCGCCCACCGCTGCAATGGGAGTAACACGCGAGGAACAATAAGCGGCTTTGAAATTCTGCTTTCGTCTCAACAAATCTTCAGCTGAGGCCTATACAATGTTACAGGAGGCCTATGGAGAATCTGTTCTTCCTTACACTACAGCTCACAGGTGGTTTAAAATGTTTAAAGAGGGCAGACAATCAGTTTCAAAGGAAGGTGGAGCCGGCGCTCCAGTTACTGGTCTTACGGAAGAAAACATCAACACTGCTGCTGTCATTGTGAGAGAGGATCGACGAATTACCTTCAGACCACTTTCTGAAATACTGAACATTTCATTGGGTGCCACCCACACGTTGGTGACAGAAAAATTAAACATGACACGTGTTTGTGCTCGGTGGGTTCCAAGACTGTCGATTCCCGGACAAAAGGACGTTCTCGTGCTGGTCTGCTTGCAGTTAGAGTTGATGTTAGATGAAGATCTGGAGTTTCTTTCGAATGTAATCACTGCCGATGAAACTTCCCTACATCATTTTGATCCTGAGAGCAAACAGCAAAGCTCTCCTCCGTAACCAACCCCCAGAAAAGCAAAAGTGGTAGCTTCTGCTGGGAAAGCTATGGTAATCTCATTCTTTGATATTCATGGAATGGTTTATCAGCATGTTGTAACTGCACACACGTCAGTAACTGGACAGTACTACAGGAATGTCCTGAAATCATTGCAAGTCCATATCAGGCGCAAAAGACCACATTTCCGCGAAGCAGGCTGGATGTTGCCCCACGATAATGCGCGGCCGCGTATTGCCAATGTTGTTGCTGAATATCTTGCAGAAGTCAAAGTGAAGTGCATCCATCACCCTCCCTGTAGTAGGGATTTAGCCCTGTGTGAATTTGATCTATTCCCTAACATGAAGAAACGCCTTCGTGGGAGGCATTATCAATCATCAGATGCAGTGATGAAGGCTGCGGAGGCGATTTTGAAGGACCGCTCAAATAATGGTTTCCAGCACGTGTTTGAAGACTGGCACAAACGCTGGAACAAGTGCATCGCATTCATGGGAGACTACTTTGAGAAGGACCAGCAATATTATAAAGATGGGTAAACGTATGTTGTCAAAAAAAATGTTCATTCTTTACTGAACATTCCTCGAATTATATTTCAGTTTAAAATGTATACAAAGAAATTAATTTGTTAGTACTCTGTATGTACAGTTAAAATTACTCTTCTTTTAAAAATATTTGAAATTACGAAATTTATGGTATACTTAAAATTCATATTATTAATTCCACAATCTGACGCTAATTATTAAATTTATTTCTGGACTCATTTATAAAATAGTTTTATATCTTGGTGATGATTCTCCTTTTGTCAAGAAAGTTTGTAAACGCTTTAGAATGCTGTGCGTACCTCAGAATGTTAGGAGTAGTGGGCATGACTCATATGGCATCAGCTGTGTTTTTGATTGTGTCGCTAATATTATAAATTGTGGTGTGATAGAATTGGAAATTGTAAAGACCGTGTATATTTATTAATGCGACAATGAATAAAATTCAAGGAATATACAGACAAATCTTCATCACTGATTAGTCATTAGGAACCGAAAACCTTAAAAATCAAAATTTCAGCCTCAAGAATGTACCCCTAGACGCAAGACTTGGAGCCAACAACAAGAGAAAATGAAGATAAGTAAAAAGTTTTTCTTTTGTATATCTTATGCCTCTCGAAGCTTTTGAAAATAATGAACAGACTAAGAGAAATTTAATGGTTATATGTGGGAGGGTAAGATTACACCTCTCATTCAGTAAACAATCAGTCAGACTTTTTGATACCATCATTTTATGTATTCTGTAAAATGACATATTTTTGTACTTCTGTTGAATTTCAATTTTGGTCAGTGACATGCAGTGTATATAGTAGCACATTTTCTAACAGAGATAGTTACTAGCAAACATGGTATGCATCTGGATTACCTAAACTACATTTATTTTTCCCAAAACCATGCGTTTATATAACACCAGTGTCCAAACTAGGCCATGCTATGGTCTCATGCCCTGTTTAATTGTACTACCACTCACAAATATTTTGCACATTCCCAGCGGTACGAGTATCATTAAATATTGCTTGACCTCAAGAATCTTCAGGAAATTAACCCTAAAGGAGAGCGATGGTTAATGCAGCCTCGCAACAAGCACTCTCTACCGCTCATCCCTCAACAAATGCTTACACAAAAGTTCGTTTTGTATTCAGAGATTAGTGTTTGTGTATTTTATAGTAATGCTCAGAGTAGTGACAGATTATAAAAATTGTTCAAACTCGTGCATGGCACAGGCGATTTCCTATATACATTAAGCTAAGAGATCGTAACCTGTGCTCTCTCTAGTTTGCTTACTTTTTACGGAACTAAGTAAACATTATGATGTTCAATTATTTTTTTCTGATGCACGAGCATTTGTTTTCCGTTGTGCATAAGAAACTTAACTGTTGGCTCCACGTAAGTGTTACTTGGGCTGTCAAGAAGTAACTACTGTCAATTCTATTATTGTTTGAGCTGCCATATTAATGAAGACAACAGTTAGCTTTGAAGTTATTAATGTCAGATTATGTACTTCCACTGAAGAGCATTACAAAAAAGAATATCACCATAAATTTGATATCTGCAGCCTTTATATGGACTTTAAGCAGACATTTCATCATATTAAAAGAGGAACAAACAGTTAAATGGCGTACTGTTGCTGTGCTTCCAGCTATATATGTCGGATCAACGAAAGCAACTTTGTTTCAACACCCTAAGCATCAACAAAGTTTCAGATAAGGGAACTGTTTAACCAGAAGGCTTTCCAATCCGACGCTGTCGTGTGCTAACTATTTTCGCCAATAGAACGGTAACTAGACAAGTTAAGGACATGTGATTCACGGATATGAAGTCAAATGCATGTACATCACAAGACGGGTAACAATCTTGTTAGACAATCTGAAGAGTATTTGCACTTTAAGCACACACATCGTTTTCAACATATCCAGTGATGAGAGGTAAGGACCAATGCTTACAAGTATCATCTTAGATTACTGAAAGATACACTCCGCGAAAAAAACAAAAAAGTATCCAGTATTACCACAGAAATATTAAGGTTTCTTATCAATGACCTGAGCTAGTTATGAAACAAAAATAGTCTCGGTAATCACTACTGTTCCATAAACTTCGCATATACAACGAGTTCAAAGTGCCAATTGATCACATTCGTAACTTTACTCTGGATATCGGCCGCTTGTTTAAAAAAAAAAAAAAAATTCTTCGTCTAGTAACATAAGTTATCGGAATATTTTTATATTTTAGCACACCTGAAACATAACGTATCTCGGTGGAGATAGAATTTTTAACCCGTCGTAATCTTACAGGCCAAATCTTTCTCATCTACAGTATTTATTGAAGTACAAAATTCTATACAGCACTCATGCATTCTTAAGTGAGGTGGAAGCTCAAACATACGTATGACCTTTACTCCCGCGCTGCTTGCAACAAAAAATTACATTTCCGGCCTTAGATTAAATTTCCGTACTCCAGCTTGTTGTCAGTACCAGCAGGCTGGCTGAAACCAGTGGCTAGTGACATAGTTTGCTTTTGTACTATAAGGCTTTATCTGACAGTCATAATGTCTTAAAAAAAACTTCGTCAGTGGAACTCTTTGTTTCTCATGCTTGCCTGCATCATGACAATATGTATCACCCTACGAACTGTTAGATTTACATCAGTGTTACAAATATATTTCGGTTATTTTATGATCCGTACATTCTGTCATGAATGAGTTTCTTCAATGTCTTAAAGCGAGTACAGTAACGGAGAGAATTGTCTATATGCTACGGTGACTGAGTTTTGCTAACATTAGTCAGCCAATAACAAATACTATTAGCTATGCTGCATATACTCTTATATGCTTGTAGTAAACATTTTACTTAGCAGATAAGACGTAACATATTTTCCTTTATACTATCAGGCCACTAATTGTAATTCGTGTGAGCTTACTGATAATGATGGGAAGTCCATACGAAGAAACGAAATTAGATTAAAATTTAAAGGTGATATGAAGCAATCATTAAAGCCGTATGCAGCTGGCATACATAAGTTAACAATATTGTATTTGTTTACTAACTGCCACTCAAACCGTTGGAAATGTATACCGAGAGAAACGGCAACAAAAAAGCAGAAAATATGGCGGACACAGCAGCCATAATCGTAAGAAATAATTTACAGACACAAAACAATACACACCTAATAATGTTTTGCAATGTTTTATAATTATGCTGTTTCTGCATTTTTAGAAAAGGAACCCACTGATGATGGCGATATTTGTCGCTGAAATTAGTTTTGGAATAAATATATAAATAACGAAAGTGTTTTGCATCAAGGCAGACTCACAAATATTGTCGTCAACCACGGCCCTGGCTGTACCTCCATTAGTTGTAGATACCGCAATAAAACATACCTATTCGTGTGTGATGTAATACACATTAGTACGAGATGGGATACTCATATCTGCCATTGCGTATTATGAAGTCCATGGGGCCTCCCTTGATAGTTTACATCGATTTCGCTAAAAGCAGAGAAGCGTTTGCATAAGTGTGGTTATATATTTGCTGTGTATTAACTTTGGAACTAAGTCAACCTGCTTAACTTTACCTCATCCCCTGCCTTGCTACAGCATTTTCACAGCTGCCACCATATTGAGTGGGGGGGGGGGGGGGGGGGATGGGTGGGTACTTTCGTATGTTGCTGTTTTTTCCTTCAATATATACACTCCTGGAAATTGAAATAAGAACACCGTGAATTCATTGTCCCAGGAAGGGGAAACTTTATTGACACATTACTGGGGTCAGTTACATCACATGATCACACTGACAGAACCACAGGCACATAGACACAGGCAACAGAGCATGCACAATGTCGGCACTAGTACAGTGTATATCCACCTTTCGCAGCAATGCAGGCTGCTATTCTTCCATGGAGACGATCGTAGAGATGCTGGATGTAGCCCTGTGGAACGGCTTGCCATGCCATTTCCACCTGGCGCCACAGTTGGACCAGCGTTCGTGCTGGACGTGCAGACCGCGTGAGACAACGCTTCATCCAGTCCAAAACATGCTCAATGGGGGACAGATCCGGAGATCTTGCTGGCCAGGGTAGTTGACTTACACCTTCTAGAGCACGTTGGGTGGCACGGGATACATGCGGACGTGCATTGTTCTGTTGGAACAGCAAGTTCCCTTGCCGGTCTAGGAATGGTAGAACGATGGGTTCGATGACGGTTTGGATGTACCGTGCACTATTCAGTGTCCCCTCGACGATCACCAGTGGTGTACGACCAGTGTAGGAGATCGCTCCCCACACCATGATGCCGAGTGTTGGCCCTGTGTGCGTCGGTCGTATGCAGTCCTGATTGTGGCGCTCACCTGCACGGCGCCAAACACGC
Source organism: Schistocerca cancellata (assembly GCF_023864275.1). Lineage (NCBI taxonomy): Eukaryota > Metazoa > Arthropoda > Insecta > Orthoptera > Acrididae > Schistocerca > Schistocerca cancellata. Next base: position 354,238,699 of record NC_064630.1, on the reverse strand, counting down.
ATACGACCATCATTGGCACCAAGGCAGAAGCGACTCTCATCGCTGAAGACGACACGTCTCCATTCGTCCCTCCATTCACGCCTGTCGCGACACCACTGGAGACGGGCTGCACGATGTTGGGGCGTGAGCGGAAGACGGCCTAACGGTGTGCGGGACCGTAGCCCAGCTTCATGGAGACGGTTGCGAATGGTACTCGCCGATACCCCAGGAGCAACAGTGTCCCTAATTTGCTGGGAAGTGGCGGTGCGTTCCCCTACGGCACTGCGTAGGATCCTACGGTCTTGGCGTGCATCCGTGCGTCGCTGCGGTCCGGTCCCAGGTCGACGGGCACGTGCACCTTCCGCCGACCACTGGCGACAACATCGATGTACTGTGGAGACCTCACGCCCCACGTGTTGAGCAATTCGGCGGTACGCCCACCCGGCCTCCCGCATGCCCACTATACGCCCTCGCTCAAAGTCCGTCAACTGCACATACGGTTCACGTCCACGCTGTCGCGGCATGCTACCAGTGTTAAAGACTGCGATGGAGCTCCGTATGCCACGGCAAACTGGCTGACACTGACGGCGGCGGTGCACAAATGCTGCGCAGCTAGCGCCATTCGACGGCCAACACCGCGGTTCCTGGTGTGTCCGCTGTGCCGTGCGTGTGATCATTGCTTGTACAGCCCTCTCGCAGTGTCCGGAGCAAGTATGGTGGGTCTGACACACCGGTGTCAATGTGTTCTTTTTTCCATTTCCAGGAGTGTAGCTCTTACGCCAACTCTACAAAGACTTTGCGAGTTAAATAATGTGACTGAAACACGTTTAGATGTACAATACAGACAAAGTTGCTAGATTCAGTGTTTTCATGTAATTGGTGACTAGCTTAGGGTTAACCCAGCATGAAATCCATGAAATACATTTATGGTAGCACTGACACGGGAAATACTTTTTAAAATGCGATACAATTTGATAATTTATCTGGCAACCGTGCCGCAATACGTAGCATTGCGGAGAACTGGATGAAAGTCATTCCAATTACATAATCCTGCATGTAATTTAATACAATTTGAAATGACTTTACATAATCCCGTAAGCCCCTCCCACCGCAGGTGCAACCACAACGGAGAGGTATCTGTTGAGAGGCCAAACAAACGTGTGGTTCCTGAAGAAGAGCAGTGGCCTTTTCAGTAGTTGCAGGAGCAACAATCTGGGTGATTGAGTGATCTGGCTTTGAAACATTAACCAAAACGGGCTTGCTGTGCTGGTACTGCCAACAGCTGAAAGTGTGGGGAACCTACAGGCGTAATTTTTCCCGAGGGCATGCAGCTTTACTGTATGGTTAAATGATGATGACGTCCTCTTGGGTAAAATATTCCGGCGGTAAAATAGTCCCCCATTTGGATCTCCGGCCGGGGACTAATCAAGAGGACTTCGTTATCAGGAGAAGGAAACTGGCGTTCTGCGGATCGGAGCGTGGAATATCACATCCCTTAATCGGGTAGGTAGGTTAGAAAATTTAAAATTTAAAATAGGGGTACTGCAGGAGTAGGTTTAATAATGAATAAAAAACTACGAGCGCGGGTAAGTTACTACAAACAGTGTTGTGAACGCATTATTGTAGCAAAGATAGACACGAAGCCCATGCCTACCACAGTAGGAGATTGATGAAATGTGCGATGAGAGAAAAGAAATTATTCGGATAGTGGAGGGAGACGAAAATTTAATAATCATGTGTGACTGGAATTCGATAGTAGGAAAAGGAAGATAAGAATAGTAGTAGGTGAATATGGAATGGAGTTAAGGAATGAAGGGGGAAGCCGCCTGGTAGAATTTTGCACACAGCATAACTTAATCACAGCTAACACTTGGTTCAAAAATAATGAAAGAAGGTTGTATACATGGAAGAGGAGTGACAAGAATGGGGGAAAGAAATACAGTGGAAGAAGAATGGGTAGCTTTGAGAGATGAAGTAGTGAAGGCAGCAGAGGATCAAGAAGGTACAAAGACGAGGGCTAGTAGAAATCCTTGGGCAACAGAAGAAATATTGAATTTAATTGATGAAAGGAGAAAATATAAAAATGCAGTAAATGAAGCAGGCAAAAAGGAATACAAACGTCTCAAAAATGAGATCGACAGGAAGTGCAAAATGGCTAAGCAGCGATGGCTAGAGGACAAATGTAAGAATGTGAAAGCATATATAACTAGGGGTAAGATAGATACTGACTACAGGAAAATTAAAGAGACCTTTGGAGAAGAGAGAACCACTTGTATGAATAGCAAGAGTTCGGATGGAAACACAGCTCTAAGCAAAGAAGGGAAAGCAGAAAGGTGGAAGGAGTATATAGAGGGCCTATACAAGGGTGATGTACTTGAGGACAATCTTATGGAAATGGAAGACGACATAGATGAAGATGAAATTGGAGATATGATACTGCGTGAAGAGTTTGACAGAGCACTAAAAGACCTACGTCGAAACAAGGCCCCAGGAGTAGACAACATTCCATTGGACCTACTGACGGCCTTGGGAGAGCCAGTCCTGACAAAACTCTACTATCTGGTGAGCAAGATGTATGAGACAGGCGAAATACCCTCAGACTTCAAGAAGAATATAATAATTCCAATCCCAAAGAAAGCAGGTGTGGGCAGGTGTGAAAATTACCGAACTATCAGTTTAGTAAGTCACAGATGCAAAATGCTAACACTAATTCTTTACAGACGAATGGAAAAACTGCTAGAAGCAGACCTCGGGGAAGATCAGTTTGGATTCCGTAGAAACGTTGGAACACGGAGGCAATACTGGCCCTACGACTTATTTTAGAAATTAGATGAAGGAAAGGCAAACCTACGTTTCTAGCATTTGTAGATTTAGAGAAAGCTTTTCACAATGTTAATTGGAATACTCTCTTTCAAATTCTGAAGGTGGCAGGGGTAAAATACAGGGAGCGAAAGGCTATTTACAATTTGTACAGAAACCAGATGGTAGTTATAAGAGTCGACGGGCATGAAAGGGAAGCAGTGGTTGAAAACGGAGTGAGACAGGCTTGTAGCCTCTCCCCGATGTTACTGAATGTGTATATTGAGCAAGCAGTAAAGGAAACAAAAAATAAATTTGGAGTAGGGATTAAAATCCATGGAGAAGAAATAAAAAGCTTTGAGGTTTGCCGATGACATCATAATTCTGTCCTGGAAGAACAGTTGAATGGAATGTACATTGTCTTGGAAGGAGGATATAAAATTAACACCAACAAAAGTAAAACGAGGATAATGTAATGTAGGCTAATTGAATCGCGTGATGCTGAGGGAATTAGATTAGGAAATGAGACACTTACAGTAGTAGATGAGTTTTGCTATTTGGGGAGCAAAATAATGATGATGGTCGAAGTAGAAAGGATATGAAATGTAGTCTGGCAGTGGCAGGGAAAGCGCTCCTGAAGAAATTTGTTAACTTCGAGTCTAGATTTAAGTGTCTGAAAGTCGTTTCTGAAAGTATTTGCATGGATTGTAGGAATGTATGGAAGTGAAACATGGACGACAAAAAGTTTACACAAGAATAGATGCTTTCGAAATGTTGTGCTACAGAAGAACGCTGGAGATCGGATGGGTAGATAACATAAGTAATGGGGAGGTACTGAATAGAAATGGGAAGAAGAGAAATTTGTGGCACAACTTGGCTAGACGAAGGGATCGGTTGGTACGACATGTTCCGAGGCATCAAGGGATCACCAATTTAGTATTGGAGGGCAGTGTGGATGGTAAAAATCGTAGAGGGAGACCAAGTGATGAATACACTAAGCAGATTCAGAAGGATGTAGGTTGCAGTAGGTACTGGGATATAGGATAGGGTAGCGTGGAGAGCTGCCAAAAACCATTCTCTGGACTGAAGTCCAGAACAACAACAATCCTGCAAGAAACGTGGCAGTTGACGATCAAGTAGTAGGGGTTAGCCACCATTGTTCATTCTCCAGTAAACCGCGAGATATAGTCTTGGGTATTAATAATCTGCTTCAGCTGAATTTATCTCTTTATTTTTAGATCACTACCGGTTTCATGGGACAAACAAGCACTTCTTCTGCTGAACATTTGCAGAAAATAAGTCAAGAAAGAATAACGATCCTGAGACATCCATTGGTATGATAATTTCCTATATTTATTTTAAGATCTTTGAAAACTGTTTTAAGACTTTCAAAAACTGTTACATAAGAATAGCAAGTGAAATATACAGCCAGCCATTTGCAACAAATGGTGAGTTTCAATGAAGGTTACCTGACAACCATTTATTCCAATTGGTTGGCTGTCTATTTAACTTGGTGTTCTGTAACCGTTGCTTAAGTGCAGCCACGTTCAAAATATCTGCGTAAGAATATTAAAATATTTGCACTCACACAACTAAAGCATTACAGCTAAAAAACTCGGAACATTGTACCCAACATTCGCTGTCTGCAAGAATGAAACACCGCTAAAACGCAGAATCTCATTTAATAAAACAGCCGTTTGCATGGATTGTGTGTGTGTGTGCGTGCGTGTGTGTGTGTTTGTGCGTGTGTATGAATTTCTAAGGGATCAAACTGCTGAGGTCATCGGTCCCTAGACTTACATACTACTTAAACTAAGTTATGCTAAGAACAACACACACACCCATGCCAGAGGGAGGACTCGAACTTCCGACGGGAAGGCCCCCCAGTCAGTGACATGGCGCCTCTAACCGCCCGGCCACTCCGTGCGGCTTGCATGGATGGATTCCAGTCCAGTATAGTGGATGGGGCCTAAACAAATTACACAACAGTTATCTCTTGGTAAGGTAAAAACATTTGAAAAGCTGTTGAGACCTAATTTGCGATCGTATGAAAAAAGCCAAGAAGTGGTTTCAGCAAAATGGAGGGTATTCTAAGTAACGTGGACAAAATACACTCCTGGAAATTGAAATAAGAACACCGTGAATTCATTGTCCCAGGAAGGGGAAACTTTATTGACACATTCCTGGGGTCAGTTACATCACATGATCACACTGACAGAACCACAGGCATATAGACACAGGCAACAGAGCATGCACAATGTCGGCACTAGTACAGTGTATATCCACCTTTCGCAGCAATTCAGGCTGCTATTCTCCCATGGAGACGATCGTAGAGATGCTGGATGTAGTCCTGTGGAACGGCTTGCCATGCCATTTCCACCTGGCGCCACAGTTGGACCAGCGTTCGTGCTGGACGTGCAGACCGCGTGAGACAACGCTTCATCCAGTCCAAAACATGCTCAATGGGGGACAGATCCGGAGATCTTGCTGGCCAGGGTAGTTGACTTACACCTTCTAGAGCACGTTGGGTGGCACGGGATACATGCGGACGTGCATTGTCCTGTTGGAACAGCAAGTTCCCTTGCCGGTCTAGGAATGGTAGAACGATGGGTTCGATGACGGTTTGGATGTACCGTGCACTATTCAGTGTCCCCTCGACGATCACCAGTGGTGTACGGCCAGTGTAGGAGATCGCTCCCCACACCATGATGCCGGGTGTTGGCCCTGTGTGCGTCGGTCGTATGCAGTCCTGATTGTGGCGCTCACCTGCACGGCGCCAAACACACATACGACCATCATTGGCACCAAGGCAGAAGCGACTCTCATCGCTGAAGACGACACGTCTCCATTCGTCCTTCCATTCACGCCTGTCGCGACACCACTGGAGACGGGCTGCACGATGTTGGGGCGTGAGCGGAAGACGGCCTAACGGTGTGCGGGACCGTAGCCCAGCTTCATGGAGACGGTTGCGAATGGTCCTCGCCGATACCCCAGGAGCAACAGTGTCCCTAATTTGCTGGGAAGTGGCGGTGCGTTCCCCTACGGCACTGCGTAGGATCCTACGGTCTTGGCGTGCATCCGTGCGTCGCTGCGGTCCGGTCCCAGGTCGACGGGCACGTGCACCTTCCGCCGACCACTGGCGACAACATCGATGTACTGTGGAGACCTCACGCCCCACGTGTTGAGCAATTCGGCGGTACGCCCACCCGGCCTCCCGCATGCCCACTATACGCCCTCGCTCAAAGTCCGTCAACTGCACATACGGTTCACGTCCACGCTGTCGCGGCATGCTACCAGTGTTAAAGACTGCGATGGAGCTCCGTATGCCACGGCAAACTGGCTGACACTGACGGCGGCGGTGCACAAATGCTGCGCAGCTAGCGCCATTCGACGGCTAACACCGCGGTTCCTGGTGTGTCCGCTGTGCCGTGCGTGTGATCATTGCTTGTACAGCCCTCTCGCAGTGTCCGGAGCAAGTATGGTGGGTCTGACACACCGGTGTCAATGTGTTCTTTTTTCCATTTCCAGGAGTGTATATCAAGAAAACAGCTACTGACGGAAATGTAGAACCTGATAAACGCGATTACCGCTTCTCCGGTCTATACACAATCGCGGAACAGGGGCCGTGACCGCCTGCTGTCTCTTACTGGCGGCATGAAAATAAACGGTTTGCCTGCAGACAGCTCGCACATGTGCTGACGTTGCGCGAGATCAACCAAGTGATTGGTATCCTTTTGGTGGAACGCACGAGTGCTCAATGAGAAAAGAGTTATTGGAATAACAAAAACAGAAACTTTAAAAAAATAAACCATAGACTGCAATACATACTCTTGATATTTATTTTCACTAGTAACACCCCATAGTTTATTCCAACCTAAAGGAACTCTTGAACGCAACTCCTTTAATGACTTAAATGAAGAACGTGACATGCATGTATTATTTCAAAGGACCAGATCGGCTGACAGTGAAATACGAGGCAAAGTTACGTAACCTTTCTGCTACTGGAATATATTACAAGCACACATTAGCGAGACTAGCGCAACTGATCGGCATGTGTGTGGCCACGGTATTTACTGGGACGCTGGCGCTCGTGGACGTAACCATGTGACACACTATGTGATCATAAGTATTCGGACACACCCAAAAATATACGTTTTTCATATTAGGTGCATTTTGCTGCCACCTACTACCAGGTGCTCCACATCAGCGACCTCAGTAGACATTAGACATCGTGAGAGAGCAGAATGGGGCTCTCCGCGGAACACATGAACTTCGAACGTGGTTAGGTGGTACGCGACATTTCCACACTCCTAAACATCAGTAGGTCCACTGTTTCCGATGTGATAGTGAAGTGGGAACGTGAAGGGACTCGTACAGCACAAAAGCGTACAGGCCGATCTCGTCTATTGACTGACAGAGACGGCCGACAGTTAAAGAGGGTCGTAACGTGTAATAGGCACACATCTATCCAGACCTTCACACAGGAATTGCCAAACTGTATCAGGATCCACTGCAAGTGCTATAACAGTTCGACGGGAGGTGAGAAAACTTGGATGATCGAGCGGCTGCACATAAGCCACACATCACGCCAGTAAATGCCAAACGACGTCTCGCTTGGTGTAAGGAGCGTAAACATTGGACGACCGAACAGTGGTGAATCGTTGTGAGGAGTGACGAATCACGGTACACAATGTGGCGATCCGATGGCTGGGTGTGGGTATGGTGAATGCCCGATGAATGTCATCTGCCAGCGTGTGTAGTGCCTACAGTAAAATTCGCAGGCTGGTGTGGCGCGTTTTTCATGGAGGGGGATTGCACCACTTGTTTTGCGTGGCACTATCACAGCACAGACCTACATTGATGTTTTAAGCACCACTGTTGAAGTGCAATTCGGGAATGGTGATTGCATCTTTCAACACGATCGAGCACGTGGTCCTAATGAACGGGCTGTGATGGAGTGGTTACACGACAATAACATCTCTGTAATGGACAGTCTGCACAGAGTCCTGACCTGAATCCTATAGGACACCTTTGGGATTAATTGGAACGTTGACTTCGTGCCAGGCCTCACCGACCGTCATCGATACGTCTCCTCACTGTGGCACTCAGTGAAGAATGGGCTGTCATTCCCCAAGAAACCTGAACGTATTCCTGCGAGAGTGGAAGCAGTCATCATGGCTAAGAGTGGGCCAGCACCGTATTGAATTCCAGCATTGCCGATGGAAGACGCCACGAACTTGTAAGTCATTTTCAGCCATGTGTCCGGCTACTTTTGATCACATAGTGTATAGATGAGCGCAGTAGGCGGCCCCGCTGGAGCAAGCTGCGGCCGGAGAATGTTCCTGAGTATCTCTGACCTGTCTTCCACATACATTTTCGAGCTGTACTGGGAGTCCAGAGTACTGTCGGATACTGAAACACTCTCAAGAGAAAAAAAAATTTGGAAATCTGTGGTAAGGTGTTATGGGACCTAACTACTTAGGTCATCGGTCCCTCAGCCTACACACTACTTAATCTAACTTAAACTAACTTACACTATGGACAACACACACACCCATGCCCTAGGGAGGACTCGAATCTCCGACGACGGGAGCCGCACGAACCATGACATGGGGGCCCGCATCTCGTGGTCGTGCGGTTGCGTTTACATCTACATTTCTACAGTTATACTCCGCAAGCCACCCAACGGTGTGTGGCGGAGGGCACTTTACGTGCCACTGTCATTACCTCCCTTTCCTGTTCCAGTCGCGTATGTTTCGCTGGAAGAACGACTGTCTGAAGGCCTCTGTGCGCGCTCTAATCTCTCTAATTTTACATTCGTGATCTCCTCGGGAGGTATAAGTAGGGGGAAGCAATATATTCGATACCTCATCCAGAAACGCACCCTCTCGAAACCTGGCGAGCAAGCTACACCGCGATGCAGAGCGCCTCTCTTGCAGAGTCTGCCACTTGAGTTTGTTAAACATCTCCGTAACGCTATCACGGTTACCAAATAACCCTGTGACGAAACGCGCCGCTCTTCTTTGAATCTTCTCTATCCCCTCCGTCAACCCGATCTGGTACGGATCCCACACTGATGAGCAATAATCAAGTATAGGTCGAACGAGTGTTTTAAAAGCCACCTCCTTACTTGATGGACTACATTTTCTAAGGACTCTCCCAATGAATCTCAACCTGGTACCCGCCTTACCAACAATTAATTTTATATGATCATTCCACTTCAAATCATTCCGCACGCATACTCCCAAATATTTTACAGAAGTAACTGCTACCAGTGTTTGTTCCGCTATCATATAATCATACAATAAAGGATCCTTCTTTCTATGTATTCGCAATACATTACATTTGTCTATGTTAAGGGTCAGTTGCCACTCCCTGCACCAACTGCCTATCCGCTGCAGATCTTCCTGCATTTCGCTACAATTTTCTAATGCTGCAACTTCTCTGTATACTACAGCATCATCCGCGAAAAGCCGCATGGAACTTCCGACACTATCAACTAGGTCATTTATATATATTGTGAAAAGCAATGGTCCCATAACACTCCCCCGTGGCACACCAGAGGTTACTTTAACGTCTGTAGACGTCTCTCCGTTGATAACAACATGCTGTGTTCTGTTTGCTAAAAACTCTTCAATCCAGCCACACAGCTGGTCTGATATTCCGTAGGCTCTTACTTTGTTTATCAGGCGACAGTGCGGAACTGTATCGAACGCCTTCCGGAAGTCAAGAAAAATAGCATCTACCTGGGAGCCTGTATCTAATATTTTCTGGGTCTCATGAACAAATAAAGCGAGTTGGGTCTCACACGATCGCTGTTTCCGGAATCCATGTTGATTCCTACATAGTAGATTCTGAGTTTCCAAAAACGACATGATATTCGAGCAAAAAACATGTTCTAAAATTCTACAACAGATCGACGTCAGAGATATAGGTCTATAGTTTTGCGCATCTGCTCGACGACCCTTCTTGAAGACTGGGACTACCTGTCCTCTTTTCCAATCATTTGGAACCTTCCGTTCCTCTAGAGACTTGCGGTACACGGCTGTTAGAAGGGGGGGGCAAGTTCTTTCGCGTACTCTGTGTAGAATCGAATTGGTATCGCGTCAGGTCCAGTGGACTTTCCTCTGTAGAGTGATTCCAGTTGCTTTTCTATTCCTTGGACACTTATTTCGATGTCAGCCATTTTTTCGTTTGTGCGAGGATTTAGAGAAGGAACTGCAGTGCGGTCTTCCTCTGTGAAACAGCTTTGGAAAAAGGTGTTTAGTATTTCAGCTTTACGCTTGTCATCCTCTGTTTCAATGCCATCGTCATCCCGGAGTGTCTGGATATGCTGTTTCGAGCCACTTACTGATTTAACGTAAGACCAGAACTTCCTAGGATTTTCTGTCAAGTCGGTACATAGAATTTTACTTTCGAATTCACTGAACACTTCACGCATAGCCCTCCTTACGCTAACTTTGACATCGTTTAGCTTCTGTTTCTCTGAGAGGTTTTGGCTGCGTTTAAACTTGCAGTGAAGCTCTCTTTGCTTTCGCAGTAGTTTCCTAACTTTGTTGTTGTACCACGGTGGGATTTTCCCGTCCCTCACAGTTTTACTCGGCACGTACCTGTCTAAAACGCATTTTACGATTGCCTTGAACTTTTTCCATAAACATTCAACATTGTCAGTGTCAGAACAGAAATTTTCGTTTTGATCTGTTAGGTAGTCTGAAATCTGCCTTCTATTACTCTTGCTAAACAGATAAACCTTCCGCCCTTTTTTTATATTCCTATTAACTTCCATATTCAGGGATGCTGCAACGGCCTTATGATCACTGATTCCCTGTTCTGCACTTACAGAGTCGAAAAGTTCGGGTCTGTTTGTTACCAGTAGGTCCAAGACGTTATCTCCACGAGTCGGTTCTCTGTTTAATTGCTCGAGGTAATTTTCGGATAGTGCACTCAGTATAATGTCACTCGAAGCTCTGTCAACACCACCCGTCCTAAACATCTGAGTGTCCCAGTCTATATCTGGTAAATTCAAATCTCCACCTAAGATTCTCGCTTCCCACGCCCGGGTTCCCGGGTTCGATTCCCGGCGGGGTCAGGGATTTTCTCTGCCTCGTGATGGCTGGGTGTTGTGTGCTGTCCTTAGGTTAGTTAGGTTTAAGTAGTTTTAAGTTCTAGGGGACTTACGACCACAGCAGTTGAGTCCCATAGTGCTCAGAGCTATTTGAACCATGACATGGGGCCTGAGAGCGCGCGGCTAACAGGCGTGGCTCTCAAGAGAGAATAGAAGATTGCTGAAACAGATAATCGGCTAAAGGATGTGACACGTGTTAAGGAAACATATGTCATGCACTTGCAGTATGATTTTTGTTTCTTTTTTTGCAAAAGCCGTACTCATTAAACTAATTACCGATTAATTCCATCAACAAGTAATCACAGAAACCAAGAGTTGCAAATTTTCTAAATTCTAATAGAGAAATCAGTATTGTGTCCCCCACACAATGACACTACCACCCCATAGTAACAAACTTGTGTGCAGTAGCCGCCGGGCCAATGTATGATAGGCAATGAAAACTTTCGCCCGTTCTCCGTCAAAGGGTCGACATCACGTGCACGTAATATTACGCCTCTGAGTTTGAAGTATTAATATTTCCAGTGGTTGACCCCCCCCCCATGAACCATGGACCTTGCCGTTGGTGGGGAGGCTTGTGTGCCTCAGCGATACAGATGGCCGTACCGTAGGTGCACCTACAACCGAGGGGTATCTGCTGAGAGGCCAGACAAACGTGTAGTTCCTGAAGACGGGCAGCAGCCTTTTCAGTAGTTGCAGGGGCAACAGTCTGGATGATTGACTGAGCTGGCCTTGTAACATTAACCAAAACGGCCTTGCTGTGCTGGTACTGCGAACGGCTGAAAGCAAGGGGAAACTACAGCCGTAATTTTTCCCGAGGGCTTGCAGCTTTACTGTATGGTTAAATGATGATGGCGTCCTCTTGGCTAAAGTATTCTGGAGGTAAAATAGTCCCCCACTCGGATCTCCGGGCAGGGACTACTCAAGAGGACGTCGTTATCAGGAGAAAGAACACTGGCGTTCTACGGATCGGAGCGTGGAATGTCAGATCCCTTAATCGGGTAGGTAGGTTAGAAAATTTAAAAACGGAAATGGATAGGTTAAAGATAGATATAGTGGGAACTAGTGAAGTTCGGTGGCAGGAGGAACAAGACTTTTGGTCAGGTGAATACAGAGTTATAAATACAAAATCAAATAGGGGTAATGCAGGAGTAGGTTTAATAATGAATAAAAAAATAGGACAGCGGGTAAGCTACTACAAACAGCATAGTAAACGCATTATTGTGGCCAAGATAGACACAAAACCCATGCCTACTACAGTAGTACAAGTTTATATGCCAACTAGCTCTGCAGATGATGAAGAAATTGATGAAATGTATGATGAGATAAAAGAAATTATTCAGGTAGTGAAGGGAGACGAAAATTTAATAGTCATGGGTGACTGGAATTCGAGAGTAGGAAAAGGAAGAGAAGGAAACGTAGTAGGTGAATATGAATTGGGGGTAAGAAATGAAAAAGGAACCTGGTAGAATTTTGCACAGAGCATAACTTAATCATGGCTAACACTTGGTTCAAGAATCATAAAAGAAGGTTGTATATGTGGAAGAATCCTGGAGATACTAAAAGGTATCAGATAGGTTATATAATGGTAAGACAGAGATTTAGGAACCAGGTTTTAATTGTAAGACATTTCCAGGGGCAGATGTGGACTCTGACTACAATCTATTGGTTATGAACTGTAGATTAAAACTGAAGACACTAGAAAAAGGTGGGAATTTAAGGAGATGGGATCTGGATAAACTGACTAAACCAGAGGTTGTACAGAGTTTCAGGGAGAGCATAAGGGAACAATTGACGGGAATGGGGAAAGAAATACAGTAGAAGAAGAATGTGTAGCTGTGAGGGATCAAGTAGTGAAGGCGGCAGATGATCAAGTAGGTAAAAAGACGAGGGCTAATAGAAATCCTTGGGTAACAGAAGATATATTGAATTTGATTGACGAAAGGAGAAAATATAAAAATGCTGTAAATGAAGCAGGCAAAAAGGAATACAAACGTCTCAAAAATGAGATTGACAGGAAGTGCGAAATGGCTAAGCACTAAGCAGGGATGGGTAGAGGACAAATGTAAGGATGTAGAGGCTTATCTCACTAGCGGTAAGATAGACACTGCCTACAGGAAAATTAAGGAGACCTTTGGAGAAAAGAGAACCACTTGTACGAACATCAAGAGCTCAGATGGAAACCCAGTTCTAAGCAAAGAAGGGAAGGCAGAAAAGTGGAAGGAGTATATAGAGGGCCTACACAAGGGCGATGTACTTGAGGACAATATTATGGAAATATATGTAGATCAAGATGAAATGGCAGATAAGATAGTGCATGAAGAGTTCGACAGAACACTGAAAGACCTGAATCGAAACAAGGCCCCAGGAGTAGACAACATTCCATTAGAACTACCGACGCCCTTGGGAGAGCCAGTCATGACAAAACTCTACCAACTGGTGAGCAAGATGTATGAGACAGGCGAAATAGCCTCAAACTTCAAGAAGAATATAATAATTCCAATCCCAAAGAAAGCAGGTATTGACAGACGTGAAAATTACCGAACTATCAGTTTAATAAGTCACAGCTGCAAAATACTAACGCAAATTCTTTACAGACGAACGGAAAAACTGGTAGTAGCAGACCTCGGGGAAGATCAGTTTGGATTCCGTAGAAATGTTGGAACACGTGAGGCAATACTGACCTTACGACTTATCTTACAAGAAAGATTAAGAAAAGGCAAACCTACGTTTCTAGCATTTGTAGACTTAGAGAAAGCTTTTGACAATGTTAACTGGAATACCTTCTTTCAAATTCTGAAGGTGGCAGGGGTAAAATACAGGGAGCGAAAGGCTATTTACAATTTGTACAGAAACCAGATGGTAGTTATAAGAGTCGAGGGGCATGAAAGGGAAGCAGTGGTTGGGAAAGGAGTGAGACAGGGTTGTAGCCTCTCCCCAATGTTATTCAATCTGTATATTGAGCAAGCAGTAAAGGAAACAAAAGAAAAATTCGGAGTAGGTATTAAAATCCATGGAGAAGAAATAAAAACTTTGAGGTTCGCCGATGACATTGTAATTCTGTCAGAGACAGCCAAGGACTTGGAAGAGCAGTTGAACGGAATGGACAGTGTCTTGAAAGGAGGATATAAGATGAACATCAACAAAAGCAAAACGAGGATAATGGAATGTAGTCGAATTAAATCGTGTTATGCTGAGGGAATTAGATTAGGAAATGAGGCAATTAAGGTAGTAAAGGAGTTTTGCTATTTAGGGAGTAAAATAACTGATGATGGTCGAAGTGGAGAGGATATAAAATGCAGACTGGCAATGGCAAGGAAAGCGTTTCTGAAGAAGAGAAATTTGTTAACATCGAGTATAGATTTAAGTGTCAGGAATTCGTTTCTGAAAGTATTTGTATGGTGTGTAGCCATGTATGGATGTGAAACATGGACGATAAATAGTTTGGACAAGAAGTGAACAGAAGCTTTCGAAATGTGGTGCTACAGAATAATGCTGAAGATTAGATGGGTAGATCACATAACTAATGAGGAGGTATTGAATAGAATTGGGGAGAAGAGGAGCTTGTGGCACAAATTGACTAGAAGAAGGGATCGGTTGGTAGGACATGTTTTGAGGCATCAAGGGATCACAAATTTAGCATTGGAGGGCAGCGTGGAGAGTAAAAATCGTAGAGGGAGACCAAGAGATGAATATACTAAGCAGATTCAGAAGGATGTAGGTTGCAGTAGGTACTGGGAGATGAAGAAGCTTGCACAGGATAGAGTAGCACGGAGAGCTGCATCAAACCAGTCTCAGAACTGAAGACCACAACAACAACAACAACGAAAGAAATTAAATTGCTTTAGTGCACACGGAACTTTAATTAAGTTCACTGACAGAATTTAATATTTTCATCTTATTTACTGAATCCCAAATACACATATCAAAAAAGTTTCGCGGCACCCCAGTTCCCAGAACTCCTGGAGATGGGCGTTGACTATGGATACTGTATCACAGACACAGCCCGTTTGACTGTTCAGAGATGGAAACAACCATGCATGAGCAGCGTCTATTAGACGGAGAGAGTCCATCGCCGATCAGTTCCAGTCGTTCCACCAGGAAGGAGGTACACGGCTCGTGTTGTCTTTAGTTCAACCATGCCTGGACGGTCAGTGTCGCTGTTCGATCGCGTCCGCATTGTTACTTTGTGCCAGGAAGGGCTCTCAACAAGGAAGTGTCCAGGCGTCTCGGAGTGAATCAAAAGCGATGTTGTTCGAACATGGAGAAGATACAGTGAGACAGAAGCTGTCAACGACATGCTACGCTCAGGCCGCCCGAGGGCTATTACTGTAGTGGATGACCGCTACCTACGGATTATGGCCCGGAGGGACCCTGACAGCAACACCACCGTGTTGCAAAATGTTTTTCGTGCAGCCACAAGACGTGTTACGACCCAAATTGTGCGCAGTAGGCTGCATGATGCGCAACTTCATTCTCGACGTCCACGGCTAGGTTCATCTTTGCAACCACGATACCGTGTAGCGCGTTACAGATGGGCCCAACAATATGCCCAATGGACCGTTCAAGATTGGAATCACGTTCTCTTCACCAATGAGTGTCGCTTATGCCTTCAACCAGACAATCGTCGGAGACATGTTTGGGGGCAACCCGGTCAGGCTGAACGCCTTAGACACACTGTCCAGCGAGTGCAGCAAGGTGGAGGTTTCCTGATCTTTTAGGGTGGCATTATGTGGGGCCGACGTACGGCGCAGGTGGTCATGCAAGGCACCGTAACGGCTGTACGAACGTGAATGCCATCCTCCGACCGATAGTGCAACCATATCGGCACCATATTGGCGAGGCATTCGTTTTCATGGACGACAATTCGCACCCCCATCGTGCACATCTTGTGAATGACTTCCTTCAGAAAACGACATCGCTCGACTAGAGTGACCAACATGTTCTCCAAACATGAACCCTATCGGACATGCCAAAGATAGATTGAAAAGGGCTGTTTATGGACGACGTGACCTACTAACCACTCTGAGGAATCTACGCCGAATCACCGTTGAGTGCGACAATCTGGACCAACAGTGCCTTGATGAACTTGTGGATTGTATGCCACGACAAATACAGGCATGCATCAATGCAAGAGGACTTGATACTGGGAATTAAAGGTACCGGTGTGTACAGCAATCTGGACCACTATCTCTGAAGGTCTCGCTGTATGGTGGTACAACATGCAATGTGTGGTTTTCATGACCAATAAAAATAGCGGAAATAATTTTCATGTTTTATCTCTATTCCAGTGTTTTGTACACGTTCCGGAACTCTCGGAAAACTGTTTTTTATTTGTGGTGTTTTAAAATGCAGTTTCACGTATACATCTGCACTCAGTGACTAGAGAGCGCCTCGAATACCGTCACCCCTATCGCCTCATAGAAACGCTCTAACTCAAAAACAAAAGTGTTCACTATTATTTAAGTAAATTGAATGCCATCGGTTACAGCAGGACATCCTAGGCTCGAAGGTAGCGGCACCAAAATACACCGATCTCACACTGCGACCCAAGTGCAACTCTCCTGCCACTGTTCTCATTATACTGCCCTTCTTTAGGCCTTGTGAAGGGATTGCCCCCTCCCCCCTCCCCCCCTCCACCCCCTCCCCCCCCCCCAACCCAGCACTTTACGTGCAGTTTGACTCACCGCACAGTATTTTAGTTGATCAACCAGTACAGTATCGAATTCCTATATGTAAAACAGCTTCAAATATATGATTACTTTACAAATTCGTAAATACGTTAATGTTTGACGTTAAACAATAAAGTTAGGAAAAGATTAAAAGACTTTTTTAATTATGTTTGAAGTTTGTTGGGAGTAGCTATGTGCTGTTATTATAAAACACTGTATGATTATAATGTTGGTAATTTTAGGTTCGTTTTAAGCAAAAGCTAGCTATTCACACATCTCAACGTTTGTGAAGTCATATCTACTGAAATATGTGTCGTACAATGATATGATCTTGGAGGGAAATTCAGCGATTTATGTCTGAAAATTGTGTTTCAAACATACTTAGTTGTAAAGAAGTAATAAATTACAATGGCACAGCTGATGCTGAAGTTTTGGTGCATCACCAACAAAAACATGGTCCAATATGTGTCATGTATAATTTTGGTATCTGAATCGATTGTGAGCCAGCAGCGATTTTGTACAGCTGTATCGCAGAACATAGGTTATTATCTTCGTTGTTTGCGAAGGCGCAGTAGCATATAGTGCTTAGCAGTGTTAAAATGAGGAAGAAGTTGTAATGTTATGTTTCAAATGTAAAGTCTCAATTTATCGATATGTTTAATTTACATAATTATGTAATGCTAACTGATCTGAGAAGGAGGAAGTGTAATAGAATCCTTCATTTACATGAAGAGGAATTATTTTTTGAAGTCACTCTTATACTATTGCAGCGCCATTTTTCACCTACCTGTCTCTTACAATTTTTAAGTGATCACGTTCTTTTTTTTTTTCAAAAGTAGAAAAGGAACAGAGTGTATTCCGAAAATACCTCGATTTGCAACTGACAGAGAACACACTGCACCTCACAAGTGTCTCTGCGTAGATAAAGTAGTTTCCAGCTTTAGCGTAGCGGGGCGCAAGACAGAGCAGAACTGCAACACATTATCCATATTTGCGCATAATAGAGGTAAGGACTAAATACTTTGATGTTTTCTTTCTTTTTTTAAATTCAGGGCCAACTTCCGTCATTCAGAGACAGTTAGATTTTTCTGTGTTGTTTATCAGTTTTAGTTCTGGGTTCTGTGATCAGTATTGCAAAACTAATAATCGTAGGATCATAGAATGAAGGCTTTCACGGCAGGTTTGGTCATCACTTAACACTTCCGGGATGAGATGCCGTGGTCCACACATAAACCTCTCCCTTGACGTTTCGCCTTCGACTGCGGAAGGCATCCTCCGAGGACTGCACGGAATTTTATAGACACCTGCTGTAGCTAGGCCCATCACGAAAATGAAAGAATGTTTAAGATCCGCAAAGGATAAACGACATCCTCTAGCTACACCAGATGTCCATAAAATTCCGTGCAGTTGTAGAAAGGTCTACGTAGTCACAACAAAAAGAAGTGTCAACACCCGTCTGGGTGAACATAAAAGGAACTGCCGCGTCGGACATATTGATAAATCGGCTGCAGCGGAACATGTGTTTCAAGAAGGTGATCATGAATTAAAGTTTAGTGAGACTACCGTCATAGCAAAGACGTCGTATTATTATGCGCGAATGTACAGAGAGGCCATTGAGATTGCCAAACACTTCAATAATTTTAATAGAAAAGATGAAGGTATTAAGCTGGATAAGATATGGATGTCAACATTGCAGCAACAGCGTGAAAATCGATTAATTTCAATTGAGAAAGTTGGCACTATCAGAGATCATAGCACAGCGGACGTCACGTGATTGACAGCGGCGCCCTCTTCCTCATGCACCCTACAGCCCCGATCTCGCACCGTCGGATTTCCATATGTTTGGCCCAATGAAGGACGCAATCCGTGGGAGGCACTACGCGGATGATGAAGAAGTTATTGATGCAGTACGACGTTGGCTCCGACATCGACCAGTGGAATGGTACCGTGCAGGCATACAGGCCCTCATTTCAAGGTGGCGTAAGGCCGTAGCATTGAATGGAGATTACGTTGAAAAATAGTGTTGTGTAGCTAAAAGATTGGGAAATAACCTGGTGTATTTCAATGCTGAATAAAACAACCCCTGTTTCAGAAAAAAATGTGTTGCATTACTTATTGAACTGCCCTCGTATAAGGCGCTCCCTCGCGCTCTCGTTGCAGTTTGCCAATTGTCCTCGGAGGATGCCTTCCGCAGACGAAGGCGAAACGTCAGGGGAGAGTTTTATGTATGGACCACGGCATCTCACCCCGGAAGTGTTAAGTGATGACAGCACCTGCCGTGAAAGCCTTCTTTCTATGATCAAACGCCTCTACGAACATCAGCATCGGTTCGACGGTTCGAGAGCATACGCAAGAAGAAGTCACAACAACTGTGTTCGCTTACCTTCCTGTTACGCTGCAATTGTTCCGAAATATCTGCAAGTGAAGAGGACGTTCCGCTCGGCACAAGCTCATCGAATTTACGACCGTATGAAATCAGCAATGTTACGAGAGAGGATTCACCAAATGCGGCGAGCGCTGGCGGAAACCATCAGTAAGCTATTTCAACTTCATATACTCATTGGTAATACCATTCAGTATACCGATTGGAATAAGATTAACAACCTTACATTTATAACTATGGAAGTAAGTGCAGAAATATCAGTGATTAGACAGAAGAGGAAGTTCGATAACTTACAGAAGATCACGTCGGAAGGCACAAGAGAGGGTAATTCTCGGACTGTTATTGATGTGTCAGACAAATTCTTGACCGTAGATGAAGTTTCAGTACTGGGTAAGGGTGGAAATTTTGCAGTGACGCCCCGAATGGTTCCCACGGAACATATTTTGGCTAATGTTGAGGAAGGTATCCGTCAGCTGTTACAGCAATCCGCTGATGTTATAAGAATGGAAACAGCTAGAATTTTGCGCACATACAGGCCGCCTAATAGTAATCTATCACAGCACAAGGGAAGGCACTGAGGGACATCAACGTAGATGAAAACATCATCGTGCTTTCTGCAGTTAAGGGCAACGCTACTGTCGTAATGAAGAGTAAAGATTATCATGAAAAAATAATGGGCAATTTGGATCCCAACAATGACAAACAACTTCAGAAGGATCCGACATCGAAGATTTTAAAAATAACCAATCAATTGGTGAAAGCGTCTTCCCTCTCTTCAGTCGACAAGAAGCAACTCTTTAAATCAGAAGCTTACTCGCCCAGACTCTATGGGTTACCCTAGGTCCATAAACCGCTGGTACCTTTGAGTCCTACAGTCAGCGCAATAGGGTCTCCCACCCATGAATTAGCTGGACACCTTGCCTCGCTGCTGAAACCTAATGTTGGTGGTACTGACAGTCATGTTATAAATTCATATCACTTCATCGTTATAATTAAGGAAATTAGCGTGGGCCCTAATGATATCCTCGTCAGTGTTGATGTGGTGTCGTTGTTTATCACGATCCCGGCGAATGAAGCGATCACATGTATAGCGTACATTGTTACTAGTGATATTTTGGCATTATTCAGACATTGCCTTACAACAACTTATTTTCAATACAATTAAGTTTTTTATGAACAAATTGAAAAGTCCTCTTAGTCCAGCTGTGGCTAACTTGTTCATGGAAAACTTTGAACAACGGGCGCTGCAAACAGCTAGAAAAGACCAGCTAAATGGTATAGTTATGTAGACGATACATTTGTTATATGGACCTATGTGGAAGAGGAAGTGGATTCCTCCCTGTTACATCTGAATAGTATTAATCCAAGAATTCAATTCACTGTGGAAAAGGAAATCGATGGTCACCTGAACTTCTTAGATGGGACTGTAATGAAATGAGAGGACGGATCATTGGGTCATAAGGTTTTCAGAAAAGACACACACTCTGATCGTTATCTGCAGAAAGATTCTAACCACCACCCAAGACATAAGAGAGGGGTGATCATAACATTAATAGACAGGGTGCACAAAATATGTGAAGCAGCTCACTTAGATGATGATACTGAACACCTTAGAGCGACCTTCAAGAAGAATTGATATTCCAACAGAGAGACAGGTCGTGCACTACGCCCTGGACTGGCAACCAGGAAGGACGAGGATCGACACCAACCCGAGGGGAAAGTGTTCTTACCATTTATCAGTAAGGTCACTGATCGCATTGCAAAAATTTCAAGCAAGTACGTTGTGGAAACTGTTTTCAGACCCACCACGAAAATAAAAGAATGTTTAAGATCCGCAAAGGATAAACGACATCCTCTAGCAACACCATGTGTCCAAAAAGAAGCGTCAAACCCATCTGGGTGAACATAAAAGAAACTGCCGCCTCGGACATATTGATAAATTGGCTGTAGCGGAACATGTGTTTCAGGAAGGTGACCATGAAATAAAGTTTAGTGAGACGACGGTCATAGCAAAGACGTCGCATTATTATGCGCGAATGTACAGAGAGGACATTGAGATTGCCAAACACTTCAATAATTTTAATAGAAAAGATGAAGGCATTAAGCTGGATAAGATATGGATGTCAACATTGCAGCAACAGCGTGACAATCGATTAATTTCAATTGAGAAAGTTGGCAATATCAGAGATCCTAGCACAGCCGACGTCACGTGATTGACAGCGGCGCCCTCTGGATGGCTTATATATACGGTGCTCATTCGTGCTCTCGTTGCAGTTCGCCAATTGTCCTCGGAGGATGCCTTCCACAGTCGAAGGCGAAACGTCAGGGGTGAGTTTTATGCATGGACCTTCAGTAGAAGTTTGAATACGATAGTTCATTTATTATTACAGCTGATATCTTACAATCAGAAACAGTACTTCAGTCATATTTTAATTTATTTAGATAACTTCCACTTGGCGATATAAACTTCTTCCTTTCGTCAGTTTGTAGTGGGTGTAGAAAAGAAAAATCTAGTAAATGTTATAATTATGTGTATGATCTACTGAAAGTCATTAACTGCTTTCATTCTGACATACTGGATGACTGTAATGTGGGTAATTCGCGCTCCCTGAGCTACGCTACATTTTCCAGTTGTAAGACTGTGTTAAACCTTTAACGTAAGATTACACCTCTTATCTGGAGGCTACAACAGCATTTTAAATTCGGTCAGTAATTCTTTTTCTTCTGCTTGTGCACCCCTGTCGAACCACTTCAGTCAATCATTTTCTGGTCATCATCTTCTATTGTTTCATTTCCGAGGTACCCAGTGTCTTTTCATTCGTTTTGATCTTTTTTGTCATTCCTCATCTGTATATACCCTTTTCATTGTTTGTCTTTTATTGGTTCAAATCTTATTTTTTTGTTTTAAATTTTCCGTTACGTTTTGTAAATCGCCCACAGTTAATCTCTTTCATGTCCTCCCTGATTAGATTTATCCATCCTACTTTTTGCTTCATGTTGCAAGTTACTCTATAATTGTTCTTGATAATCTGATTTCTGGTGTACTGGTGAAGTGATCGACGAAAACGCTCTACATTATGAAAAGTATTCCACTCACTAAGAATGAACGAAATGTTTATAGCTGTAGTGTACCGTTCGATTATTTATTTTTTAGGTACGAGCTTTTATATCGTTGAGTCTAATTAGATTTTTACTTTGTGTCTCTATTTGTACTACGGTCTTACGGGACCAAACTGCTAAGGTTATCGGTCCCAAAGACTACACACTACTTAACCTAACTTAAAATAACTTACACTACGGACAACACACACACCCATGCCCGAGCGAGGACTCGAACCTCCGATGGGGGGAGCAGCATGGGCTCTGATAAGACGCCTCAGACGGCGCGGCTGTCTCTCTGTTGATCTTAGATAAACTGTGTTTCACAAAACGCGCTGAGATATTAAAAACTGTTCTACCTGATATTACACATCGTTATTAAAGTCTGAACAATGGAAGGGGACAAGCAACTTATTATGTCGGACGAAAGACACAATAAACGTATTTTCTTATATACGGTAACGTTCGTAAGTGACATAGTACATAGCCTTTACAAAGAGTATTTATTGCCCCGTAAATCGCGGATTTCCTCTTGCCACAGTCACCCACTTCCATCCACCATACCCACACTTCCTTACTAACATTAGGGCACCAACGGCTGTCTCCTCCCACAACCACGAGTGGGTGGTAGTAGGCAGTCGTGGAGAAAAGTCCGTCAGTACGTACGCACCAAGCCTTTTATACACGGTGATTCACGTAAAACGTAACACCTCTTTTATTTCGTAGACAGTTACATGTATCGAAACGCGGTTTTTGCAATAGGTTTGAGCATCGAGAGGCACATATGTTTTTGTTTGGCTAATATTTTTGGAGTTGGCACCAACTGAGGTATTGAAGTAAGTAAATTTTTTTAAAATGGAACCGTATATTTTTAATAACTGCACTCGATAGCTCTTGAGGAGACAATTACAGTGATATAGCGCTTGTTAATATTGACTTTGAAACCTGTCTTAAAAAATTAGAGAAATGTCCTACAATGTGAGATTACAGTGGCTGTAAATAGCATTTTAGCTGCATGCACTGCCAAGCAGACTTCTCGGACCAACATGCGTAGTTGTGTACTGTAAGGTAGCCCTGCGCTACGAGAATAAACCAACTTACGACCTGGGAGCACGTTCATCTGCAAATGTCGTACAGTGAAATACGACATAGGCTAGTATCTAGCGATCACAAAGGGCGTAGGAAACTATTTCACATTTGTGTATCCTTCCAGATCTACGTGAGCCGAAACAGAGATCAGCTGTTCATACTGCAAACATAAACAGGTCTTATACACTGAAAAAAGCAACTACTTATTAAGTATCTAAATGTTGGAAGGAAGATTTGACTTCACTTTTCCTGTACGTGGCTGTGTGCTTCTTAGAGGTAAAATACACGCTGTCGGACAACTGTCTCTAACTACGCTGCTCTAAATTATATCATATAGGAAACATTCGTTGAACCAAACTTTTATTAAAAATATTTTGTTGACCACATGCACACCGCAAAATAAACATTCTTCATAATGAACCATGCTGAACGTAAGCACGTAATGACAGCGCTACCAGGAATGTGCAATACACGCTGTCGATTTATTTGATGTCGCAATGCAGTTTCGTACACACATAAATGAAATATACAATCTACTATCAATGATTTGGTCAGCACCCAAGCCACACAACATAAATTTTTACTTCCAAAAAAATTACTTTATTCTTTATTGAAGCACATGTTCAAACTGTTGTCCATGGACGAAAACGCACATTTACAATCACCGTTCGAAGGAATGATGAACAGATGTAACTATAGTGGTTGCCATGGTAGAACACGGACTGGTGATTCGATGACATATCTAGTCTGGCGCAGTCGGGGCTTCGCCATGGTCTGCATCTTTGAGTGCTCCCAAAAGAAATAAATCGATAGTAGTCAAATCGGGGACCTCGCAGTCCATTTGAGAACAGTATTTCGTCCTATCCAAAATCGAGGAAAGTGCTCTCTCAGTATTTGCGTTGCTTCACGGGACGAATGAGCTGAGCAACTATCGTGTTGCAGCCACATACACTGATACCTGTTCTAGAAGAACCGGCAAAATGTTCGTCAGAAAGTGTGAGTGCGAACGTCCATTTAGAAAGCCTGAGATGAAGTAAGGCTCCACAATGTAATTTCCTATGATGTCGCAACATTCGTCTATGGTCCACTGACGTTGATGTTGCACCTGACGAAGCCAGTGTGGATTTCTGGCTGCCCAGTAGTGCATGAGGTGAAAAATTATATTATCGTGAATAGTAAACATTGCTTCAACGGTAAACACGACAGGCTGGAAAAACCTAGGGTCATCTAACAGCTGCTGAAGGGCAAACCGACAGAATTTTGTTCGGCGCTAGAAATCACAGTCGTCGAATGCCTGATGTAGTGGCAGATGATAGTGATGGAAATACTGCCGATGCAGAATGCAAATGACACTCGTCTGGTTGATTCCACATTCCTTGGCAAAATGTCTCGTACCACTGTGTGGATTATTAGCGTCGTATCCAGAAGGAGAAAATATAAAACTGCAGTAAATAAATCAGACAAAATGGAAAACAAACGTCTCAAAAATGAGATTGGAAGGAAGTACAAAATGCTTAAGCAGAGATGGCTAGAGGACAAATATGAGGATGTAGAGCCACTTAGTTACTGCCTACGGGAAAATTAAAGAGACCTCTGAAGAAAATAGAACCACTCGTACGAATATCAAGAGCTCAGATGGAAAACCAGTTCTAAGCAAAGAAGGGAAAAGCAGAAAGGTGGACGGAGTATACAGAGGGTCTGCACAAGGCCGATGTATTCGAGGGCAATATTATGAAAATGGAAGAGGACATAGGTGAAGATGAAATAAGAGATATAATATACTGCGTGAAGAAACTGACAGATCACTGAAAGACCTAAGTCGAAACAAGGTTCAGGGAGTAGACAACATTCCATTAGAACTACTGATAGTCTTGGGAGAGCCAGCCCTGACAAAGCTCTACCATCTGGTGAGCAAGATGAAAGAGACAGGAGAAATACCCTCAGACTTCAAGAAGAAAGTAGGTGTGGACAGGTGTGAAAATTACCGAACTATCAGTTTATTAAGTAACGGCTGCAAAATACTGACAATAATTCTTTACAGATGAATGGAAAAACTGGTAGTAGCCGACCTTGGAGAAGATCAATTTGGATTCCATAACAATGTTGGAACACGTTGGGAAATACTGACCTTGTGACGTATCTTAGAAGATAGATTAAGGAAGGGCAAACCTACGTTTCTAGCATTTATAGACTTAGAGAAAGCTTTTGAGAAGGTCGAATACAGGGGGCGAAAGGCTATTTACAATTTGTACAGAAATCAGATGGCAGTTATAAGAGTCGAGGTGCATGAAAGGGAAGCAGTAGTTGGGAAGGGAGTTAGACAGGGTTGTAGACTATCCCTGATGTTATTCAATCTATATATGGAGCAAGCAGTAAAGGAAACAAATTAAAAATCCTTGGAGGAGAAATAAAAACTTTGAGGTTTCCCGAAGACATTGGTATTCTGTCAGAGACAGCAAAGGACCTGGAAGAACAGTTGAACGGAATGGAAATTGTCTTCAAAGGAGAATACAAGATGAACATCAACAAAAGCAAAACGAGAGTAATGGAATGTAGTCGAATTAAATCAAGTTATGATGAGGGAATTAGATTAGGTTCAAATGGTTCAAATGGCTCTGAGCACTATGGGACTTAACATCTGAGGTCATCAGTTCCCTATAACTTAGAACTACTTAAACCTAAATAACCTAAGGACATCACATACTTCCATGCCCGATGCAGGATTCGAACCTGCGACTGTAGCGGTCGCGCGGTTCCAGACTGAAGCGCCTAGAACCACTCGGCCACTCAATGAGATTAGGAAATGAGACACTTTAAGTAGTAGATGAGTTTTTCTCTCTATGGAGCAATGTAACTGATGATGGTCGAAGTAGAGAGGAAATAAAATGTAGAATGGCAATGGCAAGAAAAGCGTTTCTTAGGAAGAGAAATTTGTTAACATTGAGTACAGATTTAACTGTCAGGAAGTCTTTTCTAAAAGTATTTGTATAGAGTGTAGCCATATATGGATGTGAAACATGGACGATAAATTTTGTTGACAAGAAGAGAATAAAAGTTTTTGAAATATGGTGCTACGGAAGATCGCTCAAGATTAGATAGGGAGAGCACATAACTAATGAGGTACTGAATAGAATGGGGGAGAAGAGGATTTTGTGGCACAAATTGAGTAGAAGAAGGGATCGGTTGGAAGCACATGTTCTGAGGTATCAGCTAACATTGGAGGGCAGAATGGAGAAAAAATCGTAGATGAAGACCAAGAGATGAATATACTACGCCGTTTGGGTGCAGTAGTTACTAGGAGGTGAAGAAGCTTGCACAGAATAGAGTAGCATGGAGAGCTGCATGAAACCAGTCTCTGGTCTGAAGACCACAACAACAACAACAACAAACCAGAACAGTTACTTCCTGTTGTCTACCAGTTGCGGCCTTGTTTCTTGTTCTCTTTTTGACATTCAAACCTCCTGTAG
The DNA here is from genome assembly GCF_023864275.1 of Schistocerca cancellata. NCBI lineage: Eukaryota > Metazoa > Arthropoda > Insecta > Orthoptera > Acrididae > Schistocerca > Schistocerca cancellata. The sequence goes on along the minus strand of NC_064630.1, from coordinate 354,212,089 downwards.
GCAACAGAGGTTTAACAATTCGTGCATTTGCCTGGCACTTCGGACATTTGCGATACGGATTGATAGCTCTACACCGTTGTACTGTTTTCACGACATTTCTTTAACATTTACCATTTAAAAGAGTATATCTAACTTCTCCACACTGGTGTATTTATGTCCGCACGCAACGAATATCGAAGCCGAAATGAGCGGCCTGCAGTGCAGACAAGTAAACAGGCAAAGGTGTTGACATTCTGAGACAGAGAGCTCTGTTTGGCTGTTTTAGCACCTTTAATGCCGATTCTGGCCTCCGTGCTCTCAAATTCTAGAATATTTCCCGAATTTTATTACGACAGGTTTCAACGTCAACATTAATAAACGCATTATCGCTGTAATTGTCTTTTCAGGAGCTGGCGGATGCTGTTATAAAAGGTACACGGTTCCATTTCAAAAACCGTACTTGTTTCAATATTTCTCTTGATGCCAGCGCTAATAACATTAAACAAACAAAAAATTACATGCCCTCCGACGCTCTAACATTTGCCAAAACCGTCGTTTCGATATGTGTAGCCGTTAACGAAATGAAAGAGATGATCGGGTTACGTGGCTCACCCTGCATACATACACTCCTGGAAATGGAAAAAAGAACACTTTGACACCGCTGTGTCAGACCCACCATACTTGCTCCGGACACTGTGAGAGGGCTGTACAAGCAATGATCATACGCACGGCACAGCGGACACACCAGGAACCGCGGTGTTGGCCGTCGAATGGCGCTAGCTGCGCAGCATTTGTGCACCGCCGCCGTCAGTGTCAGCCAGTTTGCCGTGGCATACGGAGCTCCATCGCAGTCTTTAACACTGATAGCATGCCGCGACAGCGTGGACGTGAACCGTATGTGCAGTTGACGGACTTTGAGCGAGGGCGTATAGTGGGCATGCGGGAGGCCGGGTGGACGTACCGCCGAATTGCTCAACACGTGGGGCGTGAGGTCTCCACAGTACATCGATGTTGTCGCCAGTGGTCGGCGGAAGGTGCACGTGCCCGTCGACCTGGGACCGGACCGCAGCGACGCACGGATGCACGCCAAGACCGTAGGATCCTACGCAGTGCCGTAGGGGACCGCACCGCCACTTCCCAGCAAATTAGGGACACTGTTGCTCCTGGGGTATCGGCGAGGACCATTCGCAACCGTCTCCATGAAGCTGGGCTACGGTCCCGCACACCGTTAGGCCGTCTTCCGCTCACGCCCCAACATCGTGCAGCCCGCCTCCAGTGGTGTCGCGACAGGCGTGAATGGAGGGACGAATGGAGACGTGTCGTCTTCAGCGATGAGAGTCGCTTCTGCCTTGGTGCCAATGATGGTCGTATGCGTGTTTGGCGCCGTGCAGGTGAGCGCCACAATCAGGACTGCATACGACCGAGGCACACAGGGCCAACACCCGGCATCATGGTGTGGGGAGCGATCTCCTACACTGGCCGTACACCACTGGTGATCGTCGAGGGTACACTGAATAGTGCACGGTACATCCAAACCGTCATCGAACCCATCGTTCTACCATTCCTAGACCGGCAAGGGAACTTGCTGTTCCAACAGGACAATGCACGTCCGCATGTATCCCGTGCCACCCAACGTGCTCTAGAAGGTGTAAGTCAAGTACCCTGGCCAGCAAGATCTCCGGATCTGTCCCCCATTGAGCATGTTTGAGACTGGATGAAGCGTCGTCTCACGCGGTCTGCACGTCCAGCACGAACGCTGGTCCAACTGAGGCGCCAGGTGGAAATGGCATGGCAAGCCGTTCCACAGGACTACATCCAGCTTCTCTACGATCGTCTCCATGGGAGAATAGCAGCCTGCATTGCTGCGAAAGGTGGATATACACTGTACTAGTGCCGACATTGTGCATGCTCTGTTGCCTGTGTCTATGTGCCTGTGGTTCTGTCAGTGTGATCATGTGATGTATCTGACCCCAGGAATGTGTCAATAAAGTTTCCCCTTCCTGGGACAATGAATTCACGGTGTTCTTATTTCAATTTCCAGGAGTGTATATAGATTACAGAGTGACCTATAAAAATACCGAAAATGGCAACAAAACTCATTAGGGGGACTTTTTAAGAGCATACTCGCGGCTCCCAGTGCTCATGTATGTTCCCTACGCCGTCTACCCCATTGGAACTTTGGATGTTTCATTTTGTAACCATCCAATTTAAGCGGTTCTGACAATTCGAACGCTATCCAAACGTTGAGAGACCGTTTATCTTTAATGAACCAATGTTAAGTTACTAATGTGTTTCTTCTCTCATCTTTCTGGTTCAACTGCTTTATTTTTATTATTATTAAACTTTATAATTCTAATTACATTTATCATAGATGTAAAGTTTTTAGAAAACTTTAAAAATTTAAAATAAAATATTTTGTATTATGTTGCCACAAAGTTTCCAACTGGCTGAAAAGTTCGCGTGCAAGTGTCGGGCCTTGCATGCTGATGAGTCTGTGATGTGTGAGGTCTGTGTCAAACTCTTAGACAAACGTTGCCTGCTGAGCTTTGAACGAAGGAGGAGTGGTGTAACGCACCTTCCTAATACACTTCGAAGTTGTGTCGTTTAGAATACACTTGTTCATGTGACACCGTATCGCGGAATCAGATGCGTGGGAGCGACGTGTGCACTGAATGTACGTATGGTTGGTTCAATGAAACAGCGGTGGTGGCTGCACGGGCTGCAGCTGCTCAAGGAAATCAAGACGAACTTGAACAATGCAATTAGTTTCACCGTATTTAGCACAAAGGACTAGTTTCATTTCGTAGTACGTTCCAGGCGTGACAGTTATGCCGCCAACCAGATATTTCAGCTCGCCATCCACACAAGTTAGCAAAAATACACTTCTTGACATTTGCGAAGGAACATACTCTTTGTGGGCCAGGAATAATCATAGGTAATAATTGACCACATGAAACACAGTACATACGTAATAGAGGTGGAGAGGTATATTTATAACTAAAAGTGAACAGATTTCACCACATGGGAAAGCAGGATAACAGACATAAATAACGTTCGTATTTGACTCAGATCAGACTCCCAACATAAAGGTCGATATCGGACTCTCAATACGAAATATGCTCTCCTCAGGCACTAATGCACCCGTTGTCCATGCTGTCTCCCAAACTGTTGAGGAATCCTTGGCGGATGTTCTCCCACTCCTCTCTCAAGGCAGTTTTCAGTTCTTGCACGGTTCGGGGATGGGGTGTTCGTTGAGAAAGGCGTCTCCCAAGATCATCCCAGGCATTCTCTATGTGGTTTAGGTCCGGGCAGTATGCAGACCATTCCATACGTTCAGTGTCTTCATTTATAACCACATTCTTTGCGTCTATTCCGAGAAACTGTTGGTCAGAGAGGTTACTTCTTTTGAAGAGAGCAGCGGGCAGTTTGTGTTGGACAGTCTGGCGATGTACTTGATTTGAAAATGATGGAAGCTGACCTGCCGTGTAGTGGAGACAGCATGATTTAAGAAGGATTTTGTAATAGCATATTCTGAGGAAAAATTTCGTGGAACTGAGATGATTTGAAAGCAAGACTGTCAGAAAGAAAGTTTTCTAAGGTAATCTGTTTTTTTTATATATATATTCGTAATTGTGTATTTTCTTATTGTTAGAACAATGTGTACGGTTAAAGTTTACTGTAGAAATTTTATAGTGAAGCACATGGATTTCCCTTGTAATTAGAACAAGTCTCAAGGAAAGTAATTGTACACAGGAAAAATATTAAGAAATATTATGTTAATTTGTCAAGTCGTGAGAATTTTATAAAAAGGGTGTGTTGTTGTTATGACTTAATGAAGCATAATTATAATCTGAGTCCTTGTTCCCATTTATCAGTCGTTTAGTTCCTCATTTTTCATTCTCTATGTGTTTGTATAGACGCATTGCACATCGCGAGTTGTGTGCTGCAGAAACATTTTCATAGAAAGTGACAGGATACTGTCTCCCATTAGACATCGCAAGTACGGTAGATGGAATTTGATTTTTGACAATCTCATCATTACTTTAATAGCAACAGGTTGCAGAACAGACTAAAGTTCCGTACGCCTAGGTACGGTAATTAATGTAAATAGCATCAAAACTGATGCCCATTGTAAGGCAGAGTGATTGGCAGAGCGTTATTTGTGAAAATAACATACTAGTTCAGAGGTTTAATAGCAGTAGAAGAGCTTAGTAACGTGCTATCTTGTTAGTTTAATCAGAAAGTCAAATGCATAAATTTTATGTTCATTTGTCATGTAATTAAATTAACAGTTCCGGTACAGTCATTATTTGCAAGACTAAAGATAAAGATTAGTAATATTCAGGGCCAAAATTTTAATCTGAGTCATTTGTTTTGCAGTGAAGTAGCATACGTAATTTTCATTCAAAACGGATTGCTCTCTCGCAGGCGAACTATTTGATGTGCTGGCGAACCTGGATTTCACATCTAACGCAGTTCTACTGCCAGTATTAATATTTGCGTACTTCGATTTCGTCGCATATTTCCGTTTAAAATTTAATTGTAACGCAGTTCTGTTGCCTGTACTGATATTTACTTTCTTCGATATCGCAATAAGCTTCATACATACATTTGCCAGAGACCAACTTGACACGAACAAGAGTTTCAACAAATGCAAACCCGAGTTTAGAATTTTTACAATAAACGTCTCACCTACGGCACTCCTGAACAGACAGACATGATCCAGAATAACTTCCCCTCCAGTACCATTGTACTTTAACGGTACCTCGCCTAAAGATATGCAGCGGTGTTCGGTCACTGTGCGTAATATCTGTCCACTCCATAACGCCTAGGCCGAACCGTTGACGTACATTCTGTGATGTGTGACGCGTTTCTCTCTCTCACTGCACTAACTGGTGGCCAGATTTAATGGACACAGTGAAGCAGGATTCGTCGGTAAACATCAGTCTGTGTCGCTATTGTTGAGCCCAACCAACATGCTCCCTACACCAATGAACTCTTTCTTGACGATTGAGTGGTTGAAGTGAGATGCATTTAACAGGCTTCCGAGCGTCCAAACCAGCCCGATGTAATCGTAGCGAAGTGGTTCTGGCAGAGATACGTCTACCAGTAGCGGCTGCAATGTCTGCAGCAATCTGCCTAGCAGCCGGATGTCTCTTTTCGCCACTAGGGCTAAATATCGATCCTCTTGCGGTGAAGTGGTCCATCTACGGCCGCCGGCATGCTTTCAAATAGCATTTCCACCTTCAGCGGCCTTTTTTAATCGTGAGATGACACTTTTGGGCACAGCCATTACTGTGGTCATAGTGATGACACTTCGACCGTCTTAACGGCTGTCCAACTGCCAAAATGATGTCACGTAGACATGTTGCCGTGTCACGCGGAATGTCGCACTAACTGGTTCCACAACAACCTCGTCATGAACTTTCGAATGTATGCAAAGAGTTCATGTACGGTCTTTGCAACAGTTAACACGTCCCGCCCTCTGCATTCCCTGTTACTTTCATTAGTCGGTGTGCCGCAGCAATTGTCGTTTCCATAGCAATTGGCAGTTGTTCCGTAGCGAATGTCAGTTCTCCCTTAGCAATTGGCAAGCAGTTTACACGTTTATGAACCGTTGATATTTTCGTATTTTAATCTATGGAAAATAAAAACTGTTCTCAGGAACGGTACCAGTTTTCAATCTCGTCCGAAAATGGTTCTGTTCTGATGGCGGTAGCTTGACGGAGCGTGTTTTTGTTCAGGCAGGAGGTGGATTCGCTGTCGGTTGACAGAAGTAACACATAGCAGGCTTCCTACTCCGCTCGCAGCTTTTAAAATACTGTGCTTGGATTCATCAATATATTAATTGAGGTTTACATCGGTACTGTAGTCTGGATTGGCAGATGTTTGGTATTTTACCGAACTGTCCGGTATTTCAGCACCGTGTTCGGTGTTCAGTACCGAACTATGAGTTCGATATTGCTAGAATTCCATTCATATGATTAAATTATTGAAATGTTTATGGCGGTTCCATGCAGTAATGCCCATGGGGAAATAGTCTTTTGTCACATAAATCGTCTATGATTTAACACTAGAAAGAAACAGTCTCTGAGTAAAACCAGAATTTTGAATCCGTTGTAACATGAATTCGCAATAGGCAAAGACTTACGAAAAAACTGAAGGTAACAAGAATGTGTTGCAAGCTGAACCTACCAATGTTTACTGAGTGTTTTACTGAGTTCACCCGCAGCCCTCAGTTCACCAAATCCTTTGTCCACGCAGTGTTCGGTAATTTTGTCAGTTTAATCTGGCTATCCTAGCTGTAGTCGGTTTACGAGAAGAAGTCTTGAGTACTGTTCTCTAACTTCCCCATAAAGTTAGTAATCATTAACCGGAGTGTTGCAACTGGAGGCGTTTATAGCTGTTATAAAGCGAGTAATGATTGGCAGCGCTTGTGACCATTTGCGTCCCAAGCTGTGGAAGCTGTGTCTTCATTGACTATTGTATTAGTTGTAGTGTGCTTTACAGTTCAATTTCAGTGCTTGTGTGGCTTCGTGAAGGTCTGCGTGTAGTTGTATCGGTCAAGTCGATTGTATTTGTGAAAGTGGCTTTTGAACAATGCGTGCGACTACGTAGATCTTGTCGTGCCTGGCAGAGGATGTGAAATGTTGCCTGTTATTAAAATTACAGCTGTGCGTGTGCTCTAACTACAACATACAGCTTTGGTCGGACGTGAAAGCAAGTGTTTTCTGTTGTTAGTGCGAGCAACGCTCATCGTCTGTCAGTGTTAGGCTTCTAGTTTTCAACTCGCAGATCGTGCTCAGTTCATGCAAGGTTCACAGCTATTTACGAATTCGTGTGCCACTTATTTGTCTGTTGGACTGGACACAATGACAGCTTCCCTGTACAAAGTGCTGTTCTTTTTACGTGCACAGTTTTTTTCGATAAGCTAGTCCCAGAACGTAACAGGGAACGAAGAAAGGTTCCAGTGAATTTTCAAGTGAGTTTACGGACCAAATTTCGGCATTATACCGCCGATTCGCGGATATGAAATGTTTTGGCCACAAAAATGAACAACTGACAATTCATCGAATGGTACATCTTATTAACTTCAAAGAATGTATATACAAGCCTTAATACGAAGTAAAGGATTTTATCACTTACTCTGACACGCTGGATAGGCTACCTGGTCGCTGTAAATTCGTTGTTTGGAGCTATCACCTCAATGCAGCTTAGCTTGTAACGTTGAAAGTTGTTTGTTTTTAAATTAAACCTCAATATATTTGTAATTGTTATCTTTTCTGGTGAAACACGTACGAAAATGTGTGAATTTCCATCTTTTACAGGGGACTGATGACCTCCGATGTTAAGTCCCATAGTGCTCAGAGCCATTTGAACCATCTTTTACAATAATAGCATGCTGATTGAGATACACGGCAGAAAGTACTCTTTCTATAAATCATAAAAAAGTCCTTTCTCTAGTATCTGATTCCGAGTTCTAAAACGTCTCCTAACAACTTTACTGCAAAGTTGCTGTACGCAACAGATAACTTACCTAGTCTTGTCGACGTAACAGCGTGACGAGCAACATGCTAAAATAATTCAAAAACAGTACTGCAATCCACGCAAAGAGCAATGCATGGTCATTACTACTGCCATATGTTTTTTAAATAAATTGAATGACCAGGAGTTCCCAGGTTCGATTCCCGGCGGGGTCAGGGATTTTCTCTGCCTCGTGATGGCTGGGTGTTGTGTGCTGTCCTTAGGTTAGTTAGGTTTAAGTAGTTCTAAGTTCTAGGGGACTGATGACCATAGATGTTAAGTCCCATAGTGCTCAGGGCCATTTTTTGAATGACCAGGAGGGGTCTGGTCAACAAGCGTTAAGCGTTAAGCGTTGTGGAAAAATGAAGAAACCAGTAAAAACATAAACTTACTGTCCGCAGCTCGTGGTCGTGCGGTAGCGTTCTCGCTTCACGCGCCCGGGTTCCCGGGTTCGATTCCCGGCGGGGTCAGGGATTTTCTCTGCCTCGTGATGACTGAGTGTTGTGTGATGTCCTTAGGGTAGTTAGGTTTAAGTAGTTCTAGGGGACTGATGACCATAGTTGTTAAGTCCCATAGTGCTCAGAGCCATTTTGAACCATAAACTTACTATACTCACAAAAATGATTATTTAAACACCGACAAACTTTACACAGACTTTTCCTTTTGTTCGACTGTATGATTAGCAACAGCTTTTTAATTATTCCACAATGTCTGTAATCAATAATCAGGATCCGACCACAACAAAGATCCGAAAATTACTCTCAGTTATGCATACACAAATCTGACAAAATCCATTCAGTGCGCCAGCCTCAACCAAGTGAACCAAAAAAGGCAAATTACGAACCATCGTCAATTAATACCAAAGTCTCCTCTGGCACTACTAGCACGGTCACGGCGGACTGCGACCTACCACCTGGTGCGGCTTCTCTTCACAGCACGCCGCATCCGCCCACTTGTGACTACTCTCAACAACTGTTAGTTCGCTACTACTCGCGATGATAATATCTCAGACTCAGAATTTGTGTATGCATGCCACAGCATTATCGGTGGCCAATTTTTAAAGATACATTAACGTGCAACTTTCAGCGTAAGAGTCTGAAGTCTAATTTTCCTATCGTTTGCAGTTGGGGTATCTCCTCTCCTACTGCTCATTGTTTTCTAATTATCCTTCCAGCATAAATGCTTGTACAAATTACAAATGTGCTTTTATCTTCCGAAAAACATTTGGTCTTTAGCCAAATGAATTGCCAAATCTAGACTCTTCTCAGCTCCTGATTAATGAAATATATCGTAAAGTCACTGCCTGTATTAGAGTATGATATTTGATGCCGTTTTTAGTATTGGTGTTCTTACCGACTTGCTTTTGTGGGTTCATGTGCTCTTAGTCTCGAATCCATGGGTATTGCACTGAGTATTTGTATGTTTCCAATACCTGCATTAACTGTTTTCGAGACGCGGAGATCTTAGAAATGGGGAGTTTGTGACCACCACAATTTGCAGCCAGCGTTACACTTTGTCTAGTCGACGTGTATATCTGAGATTTGTTGGAAATGAATTTTTACGTAGACTCAGTTCGCTTGCTAAGTATACGTTCGTTTCTTTAAGAACAGAGGCTTGAGCGTTAAGTAACTCTGGTGGTATTCCTTTGTCAATTTGTGTGTGAATAAGACATCAGATCCCTCCACAAGTTCTGATGGCATTAGAATTGTCCAGTTTACATGTGTTTACACCATTCTTTTTTGTTTTCAAATGGCTCTAAGCACTATGGGACTTAACATCTGAGGTCATCAGTCCCCTAGATTTAGAACTACTTAAACCTAACTAACCTAAGGACATCACTCACATCCATGCCCGAGGCAGGACTCGAACCTGCGACCGTAGCAGCTTTTGTTTGCAAGAAACCTTTTTGCTATATCATTAGTCTGTTTAAAGAATATGAATTAATTATTGAATAAATCCCTATTAAGCAAAATTTGTGCTGACTACATCAGTTATCCACAAAATCCCATTTATCATTCAGTCAAAGATTGTATTCCTTTTGAAACATCTTAAATGGCTTTATGCCTTACCCTTTTATTTTAACTATGAGAATAACAAACTGAGTTCGTTTGGAAACATGGCGGGTCTCAGCATCAGATGTGAGGAGAAACTCACATCAGTAGTGTCCGCTGGAAAAGAAGAAATTCGTTATCAAAGTAATACAGGAGACCCACATTGCTATAGGCCACGGTGACCTAACTCGGATGGTTATGGAACTGAATCGTAAGTACAAGAACATGACTACAGAATCAATCGTTACTTACATGACGTTATGCGAACCATGTCCGAAAAACAAAAGACGTTGAAAAAATGTGTTGTAATGAAACATATCACATACAGTGACATGAATTCACGATGTCAAATTTACTTAATCGACATGCAGGCAAACCGAGACAATAAGTCGAAGTTATTACTTGCGTACCAGGATCATTTGACAGAATTTGTTGTCCACCGAGCACTAACTTCGAAAAGGAGTGATGAAGTAGCATTTTATCTTTTGGATAGTTTCAGCACCTTCGGTGCCCAAAATATCCTCCATTCTAATAATAGTAGATAGCTTTGTAAACAAATTATCCAAAGTTAGTGTGGGTTATGGAATGGTATAAAGATAGTCTGTGGGAAGCTAAGGCACAGTCAGTCTCGGGGATCAATCGAAAGACCAAATTAAGGCATCGAAAATGTTATCAACGTGGACTGGAACAAATAAAACTTCAAAATGGTTGGAAGGATAAGGTTTGTGCAACCAAAGAAAAATAGAGCTTATCATGAAAGGATTAGATGTTCACCATATGAAGCAACGTTTGGTGTTCCAATGAAAATGGGCTTTGCCATCCCAGTTATTTCACGTGATTTGATAAAAAATGCAAACAGTGAAGAAGATTTGGAAACTGTGTTAAACACTACAACGACTGACCAATAAGAAAGTGTGGATGACAGTCATTTTGATTCCAGTGAACCAAATACTGGAAAAGAAGGAACGCAGGACGAAAGTGCGGCCGCAGCAGGTGAAGAAGCACCAAAGACACAGGATGCGACAGCAGTGAACACCGAGACGCCGGCAACAACTTATGGTTGTGAAGAAACGGTGATAAACTTCCAACAATGTTAGTAAAGTGAAGCAGGTCCGAGAGGCCGTCAAAGAAGTTCTTAAATCACAAGCAAAGAAAATGAAAGTAGCCACATATAACAAAATTCCGAAACCTTCAGTTGGACAGAGTGCGAGAATTATACTACCAGATGTAGAACAGGCACAATTTGACGCAAAATCATTAATTGCAATAGTGATAAGTATACAGGATGACGAATTTTATCAGTTTGCTACTAAAGCTCGCAAACTAAAGGAACTGTACACTATGAACGAATTTACATTACGCAAGGAAAATTTTATCAGCGTCGAAGAAATTGGAAGACAAGAGATTACTACGTGGAAAGTGGTTGAAGGACAAGGGTTCAAAAAGTGCAGTTGTTTAAAACAGTGTAGTCTAAAAAACACTTCTGGAAGTCGTCTTCTATATTACATAATACTAAATGCCACAACAGCCAACCTGGTTGTAACAAAAATTAACATTTACAAGGTAACATTTTTTACAATATTTTTGTGTAACTATAACATTTTTCACTAATCTGAATGTAGGATATTGTTCGTTACAATCACATAGAAGCGCAATAATATTTAAATAACGTAATTTTACAATAAGCACAATCTGTATCAGTACTTGCTAAGGTGATTTTTTTTCTAATCATACGGAAATGCTGCGGCAAGAATTCAAAATGATCCGGCTGCAATACCGAAACCTAAAAGAAAATGTTTACACCAGTTTGCATGAGTAAATTCTGAGATTTACCAAAATATTTTGGTAAAATTTCTAAATCTATTGATATGAAAAAGAATTGCAGTCTAATATTTGATGATACACTTCAGCGCTAAGACCATATTCAAATGGTTATTTATTGAAATATTACCATCTGCAGATCTATGCCTGATCACAAAGTCTGTAATATAGAAATTTTGCACTATTGCCATACTGAACACCCGGCCCCATGAACGATGGACCTTGCCGTTGGTGGGCAGGCTTGCGTGCCTCAGCGATACAGATAGCCGTACCGTATGTACAACCACAACCGAGGGGTATCTGTTGAGAGGCCAGACAAACGTGTAGTTCCTGAAGACGGGCAGCAGCCTCTTCAGTAGTTGCAGGGGCAACAGTCTGGATGATTGACTGATCTGGCCTTTTAACACTAACCAAAACGCCCTTGCTGTGCTGGTACTGCGAACGGCTGAAAGCAAGGGGAAACTACAGCCGTAATTTTTCCCGAGGGCATGCAGCTTTACTGTATGGTTAAATGATGATGGCGTCCTCTTGGCTAAAATATTCCGGAGGTAAAATAGTCCCCCATTCCGATCTCCGGGCGGAGACTATTCAAGAGGACGTCGTTATCAGGAGAAAGAAAACTGGTGTTCTACGTATCGTAGCGTGGAATGTCAGATCCCTTAATCGGGCAGGTAGGTTACAAAATTCAAAAAAGGAAATGGATAGGTTAAAGTTAGATATAGTGGGAATTAGTGAAGTTCGGTGGCAGGAGGAACAATACTTTTGGTGAGGTGAATACAGGGTTATAAATACAAAATCAAATAGGGGCAATGCAGGAGTAGGTTTAATAATGAATAAAAAAAATAGGACAGCGGGCAAGCTACTACAAACAGCATAGTGAACGCATTATTGTGGCCAAGATAGACACGAAGCTCATGCCTACTACAGTAGTACAACTTTATATGCCAACTAGCTCTGCAGATGATGAAGAAATTGATGAAATGTATGATGAGATAAAAGAAATTATTCAGGTAGTGAAGGGAGACGAAATTTTAAGTCATGGGTGACTGGGCTTCGAGAGTAGGAAAAGGGAGAGAAGGAAACATAGCAGGTGAATATCGGTTGGGGCTAAGAAATGAAAGAGGAGGCCGCCTGGTAGAATTCCGCACAGAGCATAGCTTAATCATAGCTAACACTTGGTTCAAGAATCATAAAAGAAGATTGTATACATGGAAGAACCCTGGAGATGCTAGAACGTAACAGATAGATTATACACTCCTGGAAATTGAAATAAGAACACCGTGAATTCATTGTCCCAGGAAGGGGAAACTTTATTGACACATTCCTGGGGTCAGATACATCACATGATCACACTGACAGAACGACAGGCACATAGACACAGGCAACAGAGCATGCACAATGTCGGCACTAGTACAGTGTATATCCACCTTTCGCAGCAATGCAGGCTGCTATTCTCCCATGGAGACGATCGTAGAGATGCTGGATGTAGTCCTGTGGAACGGCTTGCCATGCCATTTCCACCTGGCGCCTCGGTTGGACCAGCGTTCGTGCTGGACGTGCAGACCGCGTGAGACGACGCTTCATCCAGTCCCAAACATGCTCAATGGGGGACAGATCCGGAGATCTTGCTGGCCAGTGTAGTTGACTTACACCTTCTAGAGCACGTTGGGTGGCACGGGATACATGCGGACGTGCATTGTCCTGTTGGAACAGCAAGTTCCCTTGCCGGTCTAGGAATGGTAGAACGATGGGTTCGATGACGGTTTGGACGTACCGTGCACTATTCAGTGTCCCCTCGACGATCACCAGTGGTGTACGGCCAGTGTAGGAGATCGCTCCCCACACCATGATGCCGGGTGTTGGCCCTGTGTGCCTCGGTCGTATGCAGTCCTGATTGTGGCGCTCACCTGCACGGCGCCAAACACGCATACGACCATCATTGGCACCAAGGCAGAAGCGACTCTCATCGCTGAAGACGACACGTCTCCATTCGTCCCTCCATTCACGCCTGTCGCGACACCACTGGAGGCGGGCTGCACGATGTTGGGGCGTAAGCGGAAGACGGCCTAACGGTGTGCGGGACCGTAGCCCAGCTTCATGGAGACGGTTGCGAATGGTCCTCGCCGATACCCCAGGAGCAACAGTGTCCCTAATTTGCTGGGAAGTGGCGGTGCGGTCCCCTACGGCACTGCGTAGGATCCTACGGTCTTGGCGTGCATCCGTGCGTCGCTGAGGTCCGGTCCCAGGTCGACGGGCACGTGCACCTTCCGCCGACCACTGGCGACAACATCGATGTACTGTGGAGACCTCACGCCCCACGTGTTGAGCAATTCGGCGGTACGTCCACCCGGCCTCCCGCATGCCCACTATACGCCCTCGCTCAAAGTCCGTCAACTGCACATACGGTTCACGTCCACGCTGTCGCGGCATGCTACCAGTGATAAAGACTCCGATGGAGCTCCGTATCCCACGGCAAACTGGCTGACACTGACGGCGGCGGTGCACAAATGCTGCGCAGCTAGCGCCATTCGACAGCCAACACCGCGGTTCCTGGTGTGTCTGCTGTGCCGTGCGTGTGATCATTGCTTGTACAGCCCTCTCGCAGTGTCCGGAGCAAGTATGGTGGGTCTGACACACCGGTGTCAATGTGTTCTTTTTTCCATTTCCAGGAGTGTATAATGGTAAGACATAGATTTCGGAACCAGGTTTTAAATTGTAAGACATTTCCAGGGGCAGATGTGGACTCTGACCACAACATATTGGTTATGAACTGTAGACTAAAACTGAAGAAACTGCAAAAAGGTGGGAATTTAAGGAGATGAGACCTGGATAAACTGAAAGAACCAGAGGTTGTACAGAGTTTCAGGGAGAGCATAAGGGAACAATTGACAGTAATGGGGGGAAGAAATACAGTAGAAGATGAATGAGTAGCTCTGAGGGATGAAGTAGTGAAGGCAGCAGACGATCAAGTAGGTAAAAAGACGAGGGCTAGTAGAAATCCTTGGGTAACAGAAGAAGTATTGAATGTAATTGATGAAAGGAGAAAATATAAAAATGCAGTAAATGAAGCAGGCAAAAAGGAAAACAAACGTCTCAAAAATGGGATTGAAAGGAAATGCAAAATGGCAAAGCTAAGATGGCTAGAGGACAAATGTAAGGATGTAGAGCCATATATCACTAGGGGTAAGATAGCTACTGCCTACAGGAAAATTAAAGAGACCTTTGGAGAAAAGAGAACCACTTGTACGAACATCAAGAGCTCAGATGGAAAACCAGTTCTAAGCAAAGAAGGCAAAGCAGAAAGGTGGAAGTAGTATATAGAGGGTCTGTGCAAGACCGATGTATTCGAGGGCAATATTATGGATATTTAAGAGGACATCTGTGAAGATGGAATATGAAATATGATACAGCGTGAAGAGTTTGGCAGAGCACTGGAAGACCTTAGTCGAAACAAGGCCCCAGGAGTATACAGCATTCCATTAGAACTACTGACGTCCTTGGGAGAGCCAGTCCTGACAAAACTCTCTGGTGAGCAAGATGCATGAAACAGGCGAAATACCCTCAGTCTTCAAGAAGAATATAATAATTCCAATCTCAAAGAAAGCAGGTGTTGACAGATGTGAAAATTACCGAACTATCAGTTTAATAAGTAACAGCTGCAAAATACTAATGCGAATTCTATAGACGAATCGAAAAACTGGTAGAAGCAGACCTCGGGGAAGATCAGTTTGGATTCCGTAGAAATGTTGGAACACGTGGGGCATCATTGACCCTACGACTTATCTTAGAAAATAGGTTAAGGAAAGGCAAACCTACGTTTCTAGCATTTACAGACTTAGAGAAAATTTCACGATGTTGACTGGAATACTCTCTTTCAAATTCTGAAGGTGGCAGCAGGAAAATACAGGGAGCGAAAGGGTATTTACAATTTGTACAGAAACCAGATGGCAGTTATAATAGCCGAGGGGGACGAAAGGGAAGCAGTGGTTGGGCAGGGAGCGAGACAGGGGTGTAGCCTCTCCCCGATGTTATTTAATCTGTACATCGAACAAATAGTAAAGTAAACAAAAGAAAATTTCGGGATAGGTATTGAAATCCATGGAGAAGAAATAAAAACTTTGAGGTTCGCCGAAGACATTGCAATTCTGTCAGATAGCAAAGGACTTGGAAGAGCAGTTGAACGGAATGTAGAGTGTCTTGGAAGGAGGATATAACATGAACATCAACAAAGGCAAAACAAAGATAATGGAATGAAGTCGAATTAAGTCGGGTGATGCTGAGGGAATTGGATTAGAAAATGAGACACTTAAAGCAGTAAAGCAGTTTTGCTATTTGGTGACAAAATAACTGATGATGGTCGAAGTAGGGAGGATATAAAATGTAGACTGGCAATCACAAGGAAAGCGTTTCTGAAGAAGAGAAATTTGTTAACATCGAGTATAGATTTAAGTGTCATGAAGTCGTTTCTGAAAGTATTTGTATGGAGTGTAGCCATGTATGGATGTGAAACATGGACGATAAATAGTTTGGACAAGAATATAATAGAAGCTTTCGAAATGTGGTGCTACAGAAGATTGCTGAAGATTAGATGGGTAGGTCACTTTACTAATGAGCAGGTATTGAGTAGAATTGGGGAGAAGAGGAGATTGTGGCACATCTTGACAAGAAGAATGGACCGGTTGGTAAGGTATGTTCTGAGTCATCAAGGGACCACAAATTTAGCATTGGAGGGCAACGTGGAGGGTAAAAATCGTAGAGTGAGACCAAGAGATGAATACACTAAGCAGATTCAGATGGATGTAGGCTGCAGTAGGTACTGGGAGATGAAGAAGCTTGCACAGGATAGAGTAGCATGGAGAGCTGCACCAGACCAGTCTCAGGACTGGAAACCACAACATCAACAACCGTACTGAAATCGTTAATTACGGTTTTCTTGGCAGATTCTAGGAATCACCAACTATCTGACTTTTATAGTAAAGTACACACAATCGGATTTTGACGAACGGTACCTAGCAGGACTACCTCTGTGGTGTCACCGCCAGACACCACACTTGCTAGGTGGTAGCTTTTAAATCGGCCGCGGTCCGCTAGTATACGACGGACCCTCGTGTCGCCACTGTCAGTAATTGATGATGATGATGATGTTTGGTTTGTGGGGCGCTCAACAGCGTGATTATCAGCGCCCGTACAATTACCCAATCTTTGCTCAGTCCAATTGCGCCACTTTCCTGGATGATGATGAAATGATGAGGACAACACAAACACCCAGTCATCTCGAGGCAGGTGAAAATCCCTGACCCCGCCGGGAATCGAACCCGGGACCCCGTGCTCGGGAAGCGAGAACGCTACCGCGAGACCACGAGCGGCGGACACTGTCAGTAATTGCAGACTGAGCGCCACCACACTGCAGGTCTAGAGAGACGTACTAGCACTCGACCCAGTTGTATAGCCGACTTCGCGAGCAATGGTTCACTGACAAATACGCTCTCATTTGCCGAGACGATAGTTAGCATAGCCTTCAGCTACGTCTGTTGCTACGACCTAGCAAGGCGCCATTACCAGTATCATTTAATATTTATCTATGGATGCCTGTATAATCAAGACCTATGTTCTCCAATTATGGAATAAAGTTAAGTATTACTTCAACGCCGTACTTATTTGCTACATTAAATTACATTGACCTGTTCCAGACCTCACGCCATCCTGCGTGAGCTTCGCGTGCATTTCGGCCTCCTCTCTCAATTAGTGTGCGTTGTGTTGGCTAATCTGCCGACACAACAACCTCTATACAAAACATTTCAGAAAACAATTCCTTAACTTTAAGTCAATTAACATTCGATGGTGCCTCTATTTTCAAAATTTTATTTATAGTGAGAGACGGAGAGTGTGGCCAAAAGCGGACCTTACACAAAAAGTAATATCATCGCTGTAACACCTCTCACTAACTCTCTAATCTAGTGCAGTGATAAGGCGTCATATCACTACATTAGATTAGAGGGTTAATTTTTCTAGACGAACCATTTGGCCCTTTAATTCTACATGTAAACACCGGCACTCGTAAGACTTGCTCAGATAAACGGAAGGGTGGCCGTGAGGGACAGTCTGCTGTCCGGCAGCCACTGTAGGGTGGATAGAATCTGTGTGCTGGTATACTAGCCTCTTTAACTGTCCCAAGCGGCGTGACTACCCGCTGACACCTGGGAGCATCACGCCTCAGCTGCTGGAGCGGCATCTGATTCTCGGTGACTCCGAAACACCATTCCAGCGCCGTAGCGCACTGTTCCTTTGTAGCCCACGACCTTGTGTGCATTCGGCTCCAGCTGTCGCCGTTTTGCAATAAGCCATGAGGGTTAACAGGTTGAGTACCCAGCAGACCCGTGTTTTTGGCATTCTCTGAGAGTGAAGCCTTTGACTGACAAGCTACGGTGGCCCAGTTGCGGGATGCCATCTCATAGTCTCAAGGCGTCACAAATATACACCTTATAACTAACACAAGCTATAAACATATTAAATCATGTAACTTTCTTATCTACTAATTTTTTTCCAAAATGGTCTAATTAGTGTGAAAACTTATGGGACTTAACTGCTAAGGTCATCAGTCCCTAAGCTTACACACTACTTAACCTAAATTATGCTAAATTATCCTAAGGACAAGCACACCCAGCCATGCCAGAGGGAGGACTCGAACCTCCGCCGGGACCAGCCGCACAGTCCATGACTGCAGCGCCTGAGACCGCTCGGCTAATCCCGCGCGGCTAGAATTTTTTTTTTTTTTTAAGCCGTTGTCTTTCTTCTCTGTGATCAGCACTCACACATTTTAAGATAACGTAACTCCGTTTGTTTGGATAAACAGGCTCTGGGATTTTACTCTCTAGTAACTAGCCCTACATTAACTGTTCTACTCCTCAATTACGTTACTTTCATTGATTTGCTCATCCCTACCCTGTTTCACTTTCCTTTGAAACCACTATCCTCGAACAAGAGTTGCTAGGTAGACGCTAGTTTCTTCATAACGCAGCTTTTACCATGTTCTCTAGAATCGGTGAAGTAACTGTTTTTCGAACCCAGCATAATCATAACGGTAACCTTAGTGTACATCTGCGGCTGTTCTCTTTCTTAACTAGTTTCCTCCCCCTCCGGTGTATTATACATTACCCCTCCTGCTACAAATGGCTCTGAGCACTATGGGACTCAACTGCTGAGGTCATTAGTCCCCTAGAACTTAGAACTAGTTAAACCTAACTAACCTAAGGACATCACAAACAGCCATGCCCGAGGCAGGATTCGAACCTGCGACCGTAGCGGTCTTGCGGTTCCAGACTGCAGCGCCTTTAACCGCACGGCCACTGCGGCCGGCCCTCCTGCTACACAATTTTCGCTGTGTATTCTTTGAGTTCCTTCTTGTTTGTATGGTTTGACATCTCTTGCCATAGAGATAAATCTAAGAACTTGACGTATAATAACTCGCCTCACCTTCCTTTATTGTATTGCCTTAGCGTGCAATTAGTCTTATATAAAAATTATGTTTTCACTTTAGATGGTGGTATTAGTGGCACTCAGTCGTGATTGTGTGTGTGTGTGTGTGTGTGTGTGTGTGTGTGTGTGTGTGTCAGTCCAGTTACTCAAAACTGTTACGATGGCTTCGGCGCTACTTGCCTCTTCGGCAAATATTACTGTGAGGATGGAGGTGTTTGGCTGTTTATAATTGCGCCAGTCACGCCCGTTAAGCAAGGTAGTCACTTTCCCAGTGCGTTCTGCTTTAAGGGAAGAAGTTCTACAGCGTTTCCATCCTTGCCAACTTCCATCCACTGCGAGCCATTGGCCTTATATTTGCTGTTTCCATACTTCCACTCTATACGAAGCTTTTCTACCATGGAATAGGCCGTTTGTGCTCATTCAAATCTAAATTTCTCATCTGTTTCTCTCCGAGTACCTGTTAATAAACACACAGTTACGTAAATCACAACACAACTTATAACCAGAGAACACATTACTCTAGGCACACACAGAACAAGAGGAAATTACCTTAGCCTCACCCTTATCTCTAACACCAATGCACAACGCTATCATCACAGAATTCTCACTCGAGGATGCTAACCTAAAAATTTAAAATAATCTGTGAACTTGAAGAGATCTAGCTGTCGAACAGCTTGATAATTTCAATGTTTTGTATGCCTTCCTCGGCACCAGTATCTGGGTGAACCACTACATTGGAGTGATTGCAGCCGGCCGTTGTGGCCGAGCGAATCTAGGCACTTCTG
The DNA here is from genome assembly GCF_023864275.1 of Schistocerca cancellata. Taxonomy (NCBI): domain Eukaryota; kingdom Metazoa; phylum Arthropoda; class Insecta; order Orthoptera; family Acrididae; genus Schistocerca; species Schistocerca cancellata. The sequence continues at coordinate 354,192,453 of NC_064630.1, read as the reverse complement.
TCCGGAACCGCGCTGCTGCTACGGTCGCAGGTTCGAATCCTGCCTCGGGCTGGGATGTGTGTGATGTCCTTAGGTTAGTTAGGTTTAAGTAGTTCTACATTCTAGGGGACTGATGACCTCAGATACTAAGTCCCATAGTGCTCAGAGCCATTTGAACCATTTTGAGTGATTGCAAGAACTTCCTCCCTGGGTATGGACAGTCATAGAGCAGGTAGAAGCTGGGTACTTTCTTTTCCAAGAAATTGGACCGTTAATGGTTTTTGAGCAGAATAAAACTGCCTTCTTTAATTGTAGGACACTTGGCTGAGCGATCGTGGCGCCCCTTATAGAGAGATTCCTTTGTCAACACTCTTGGCAGGACATTTGACAACTTTAAAACTTCGCGTCAGGAAAAGGAAATGCCCCGAAGTCTATGGTCGTAATTACTGGCCTCTCGAGCATAAGCTTGGTCAGAGAATAGCCTGTAGATACGTGGGTTACGCTGTTAATTACCCTTACGTTTAGACAGACAGGTGGAGTAGGGACGTGGAGACAATTCCTCCTCTTCCTTTATTCTCAGATGACAGATGTAATTAACTTAATCTTCCGAATCGGTCTTGAAATACAGAGGCGTAAAGTTTCAACTCCACAAGAAAGGTGGTCTGCTGCTTCAAGGTTAGACCACTCTCTTCCCCAATTCTTTTCACCAGCACGTCCTCCAGCACACTGCGGGATGGGGACACTGACGCCTGGCGTTGCTGGCCGGTATCTGCAGGACTGGAAGGGAATCCACCTTGGCCAGCAGCGGCTGTGTGCGTAACTAACTGTACTTGGTTTCTCGGTTGAGGATCCATGGCGCCAACATTACGATCGGGGTGGTCCCACAAATACTCTCGATTAAGTTTAAATGCGGGAAATTTGGTGACCAGGCAAGTACGTAACATCATCCTGGCGCTTTCTCTCTCTCACTCGTAGACTGCAGACTCTGTGACATATTGCATTGTCCTGCTGGTAGTTGCCATCGTGCCGAGGAAAAACAGTGCATGTACGGGTAGACTTTGTCCCCAAGGATAGATGCATGCTTGTAATGATCCATTGTGCCATCCACAATGACGAAATTACCCAGGGAATACCACGAAAACATTCCCAACACCGTAATGTTGTTGCAGTGTGTTTGGTTTAAGACGTTTCACGTTGTACACCACAAGGCCCGCAGATGCGGTACTGGCGTGCAAATTCCAGCTTTCGTCGCCGATGAACAGCAGTCAGCATGGGCGCACGAAGTAGTTGCCTGCTGCTGAGGTCCGTATGTAGTATTGGTCACTGAACGATAGTTGAGGAGACACTGTTGTCAGTCCCTTGGTGACTCTGGGCGGTCAGTTGCTCAATACCTGCACGTCTATTTGTCTGTACATATCTCTGCGGCAGTCTGTCACCTATGGCCCTTGGTGCACCACAATTGTCTCGGCGCCGATTTTGGACAGCGCCATTTTGGCATACATCGTATACTTTAACCACGGCGGCACGTGAACAGCACACATACTTAGCCGTCTGGGAAATGTTTCCACGCTTGACCCGAAAGCCAACGACCATACCCTTTTGGACGTCGGATAAATCACTCCATTTCTGCATTACGACAGCGACTGCACTGCTTCCGTGCGTTGACGCCGAACACAGTTGGTGGTCACATTAATGTGACTCGACTCCGGGGTGGCTCCATGTTGCCCTGGCGAAACTTTGCAGAGAAAAAGACTTGCCGAGACTCCCGTTGCTGGCACTGTAGCCTGGTCCCATCGTCAGAAAGCTTCCGACATAAGTTACCAGACTCGTACCGGTGTCGAAAAGTTTGAAGAAAGTTCATGGTGTGCATCTTAAATTCATTTCACAAAAGCTCTCCCAATTATGGTGTGTGTAAGGTGCGGTTTGTTGCAAAAACTGAAGAGGAACTGATGAAACTGTTCTCTAAGGGACCTCCAAATTATCGTTCCCATCGGAACAGTAGTTGTGACAGTGAACGATCTTGTATTATTTGGTAGGCCTGCTCCAGTAGCTATTCCTACCGGCGTAGCCGCTGGATATGCCAAAGGTGAGCTTAATCCTTCTGACGGTCTGCTGATCTCTGTGTTGTTCCAGCCCGGGGCGGACGCCCGAACCGTTCCTCCTATCTGCGCTTCACACGAAAGCAATTATTTAGTGTCAGAAACTCGCTCGATGGGCACTACACTGGCAACCATATTACGTACAGGGTGATTCAAAAAGAATACCACAACTTTAAAAATGTGTATTTAATGAAAGAAACATAATATAACCTTCTGTTATACATCATTACAAAGAGTATTTAAAAAGGTTTTTTTTCACTTAAAAACAAGTTCAGAGATGTTCAATATGGCCCCCTCCAGACACTCGAGCAATATCAACCCGATACTCCTACTCGCTCCACACTCTCTGTAGCATATCAGGCGTAACAGTTTGGATAGCTGCTGTTATTTCTCGTTTCAAATCATCAATGGTGGCTGGGAGAGGTGGCCGAAACACCATATCCTTAACATACCCCCATAAGAAAAAATCGCAGGGGGTAAGATCAGGGTTTCCTGGAGGCCAGTGATGAAGGGCTCTGTCAGGGGCTGCCTGGCGGCCGATCCATCGCCTCGGGTAGTTGACGTTCAGGTTTCATAACTAACCTTTTTCGTAGGACTCTCCATACAGTTGACTGTGGAATTTGCAGCTCTCTGCTAGCTCTGCGAGTCGACTTTCCTGGGTGCGAACAAATGCTTGCTGGATGCGTGCTACATTTTCATCACTCGTTCTCGGCCGTCCAGAACTTTTCACTTTGCACAAACACCCATTCTCTGTAAACTGTTTATACCAACGTTTAATACACCACCTATCAGGAGGTTTAACACCATACTTCGTTCGAAATGCACGCTGAACAACTGTCGTCGATTCACTTCTGCCGTACTCAATAACACAAAAAGCTTTCTGTTGAGCGGTCGCCGTCTTAGCATCAACTGACGCTGACGCCTAGTCAACAGCGCCTCAAGCGAACAAATGTACAACTAAATGAAACTTTATAGCTCCCTTAATTCGCCGACAGATAGTGCTTAGCTCTGCCTTTTGTCGTTGCAGAGTTTTAAATTCCTAAAGTTGTGGTACTCTTTTTGAATCACCCTGTACTTTAGAATGTAATTTTAACTCATAGCCTTTCTATAGCACAGAAACTTTGTTCTCAATTGCTGTCTCACATTCTTCTAAATTTGCCGTTCCTGACTGAAACCGAGATTCCAGAGTACTCAACAGTTCGGTATGACCAGATATGACAGTACTGTACTCTCCTAGCCACTCACTCAGTGTCTCGCGCTTATTTGGTTGATTCTCAAGTTGGCAAGCGGTATTTACTACTTGCTTGTCAATTCCTTTGAACTTCACACCTTTCACGCTGAGTTTTGCTTCTATGTCAACCCACGCTACCTTATTTTCAACCAAAACCTGATTTAATGCCCCGTCCTACGTCTGCATATCAACCGGTTGCACACCAACACGGCTCGAAAATTCCTTGCTTTGGATCTGTAGTGCCACAGCAAATGAATGTTTAACTTCTTCTACATCATACAGTTGCCGCTCAAACCTGGCGTTCTACTTCAAACTTACAAGCGAATAGCCAAACCAACATCTCGAAACCTGCCCTAAAACTTTTAATTGGGAAATAATACACCGAAAGAAACATGATGTCGAAAATTTACTTGCTAAGACACACTGAAGCATTTTTCTCAAAATGTTGAAAATTTCCAAGATGATTGGTCTCCAGGTGCTGGAGAAGTGTGCACACTCCCCATAACAGACGACACAAGTGTGATAAGGTGGCACATAACCTTCGTTGTCGGTACATCGGTAAACTGATCATATGGCACAACATTACCGTAATTTGTAGTGAGAAATTCAGTTTCCGTTGATAGTGTCTCTGACATTACTGTTCACAGTAATATCCATAATAATTAACAGTTGCCTTTGTGGTCTCACTGAGTGTTAACAATAGAAACAAAACTGAATCAATTTTCTTCGTGATTTCTTGGTATATGCTTGGTAATAGCACCTGTGTTTGTTCAGGGTACAGAGTTTCACAGTAATGTGGAATCCATTAATGATTTTAACTTTGCGAAGATGACATATGAAGAACGTGGTACGCAAACGAAATCACTTACTTCTCCTGAAGACTTAACTGTGTGTTATTTATTAGTTAATTTCTTGGACATTCATTCGAATGACGTCGACATTTCGCTATAAAATGTGGAAATTTTGTAAGAAACAGGAAATTAGTCGGATGATTCTGTGAATTGTCGTTTGAACGATGATTACAGTTCTAGTAAAGTAGAGAACAAAAATTAAGTACCCTCCAAGCCCAAAGAAAACTAGTAATGGCTTTCGGTGAAAAAGATGAAGCTGTAAGTGTTTAGAAGGAATGAAAGAGGGAGAAAACGCTTACGGTTAACTAACGAGAAAGAAGTGTGAATGAAAATCTATCTGAAAGGATACCAAATTTCAGCATTACATCTAAATGATAAAGCCAGGTTTGCTCACAGTTCTTGCTCGAAACCTGACTGGTTGGCTTTATACACAGCATTCTAGGGGTAACTAGAAACTTAGTCTTCAGATCATTTCATGATTTTGCGACTTCCTTTTCTGTATAATACGAGCGATATTCGGAAAGTAAGTTTCGATCGGTTAAGGAATAAAAACCACTGTGAAAATCTAATAAAGCTTTGCACATATGTGTTCGACAGTGTCTCTAGTATGCCTGTCGGTTGCATCACTTCGCTCTTTTCAGTTCTGAGCGCATGATGAGCACAAAAAGATGCGCAGGAAATAGAGTCTCCCGTCATGTATGAGGTCCTGGTGAGAGATTTCGCCTTATGGTATGCAGCCCACATTACAGAAGGGTCATACGGTTCCTACTTCGTGACAATTCTCGATCGCAATCTGCAGGGGCAATGAAAATGCTGCTTCAGCGTTTACGATGGGAAGTGTTTGATCATCCACACTACAGCCCGTAATTGGCTCCCCCTGGGTTTCATCTCTGCTCAACTACGGCCTATGAAGACAACATTTTCGCACAGATAACGAGCTATAGATGAGCGTAAGAATTGGTGGGAAGCGCAGGTGGCTGCCTTCTATGACGAGGGTATTGCAAAGATGAACAGCGCTACGACAAATTTCTAAGTCGGAGTGGTGACTATGTAGAGCAGCGGCCGCGAGTAATGACACTAACGAGCAGGGACACGGCGTCAGTAGTGTGTGCTATGGACAGAGAACTTGAGTCAGATGACATACGTGTACCGTAGTCCGTGTCTAATGTCTACTGTCTACTAACCAGGAGACCCGAGTTCGGCAGAAATTTTCATCTTGCCCCATTGGTATAAGTCAATTTCCACTATCTGCTAATGTCTTTAACACCTTGGGGTCTTGACAGACGACCATGGCAAGAATATCTGCTAGAAAACTAGTTTAGATTGTATCTAGACAGATGGACTTCTTAATTTACACCTGCATTTTGCGCTGAGTGGGGTTATGCGTGCTAGGTTCCGTTTGGAACAAACGTCTGGAAACAAATAATTCTCGTATCATAAGCTACCACAATCGCACGATGCTAGTGGTGACTTTGCGAACATGGAAAACTTTTATTTCACTTGTGCAATGGGTTGTTCTGCTCCTCAATTCGAAGACAAGTATGATACACCTCTACACGCTGCTCTATTCTGTGCAAGCCTCTTCGTCTCTGTGTAACTACAGCGACTTACATCTATTTGAACCTGCTTAATGCATCCAAGTCTTGGTTTTCTGCTACAAGGTGTAACCCCCATATTTCCTTTCATTACCAAATCAACGATCCCTTGATGCCTCAAGATGTGACCTACCAAATGATCCCTTCTTTTAGTCAAGGTGTATAATAAATTTCTATTTTCTCCATTTCGATTCAGTACCTTCTCATTTGTTGTTCTACCTTCCGCTCTAATCTTCATCATGCTTCTATACCATCACATTTCAAAAGCTTCTATTATGATCTTTCTGAAATCCGTATGGTCCACGTTTCTCTTCCGTATATGGCTGCACTCTAGAGAAATAACTTCATGAAAAGGCTACCTAAGGCTTAATTTTTTTATATTACATGTTCACAGATTCCTCTTTTTCATAAATTACTTTACCTCAGGGCCAGCCACGGCGTGCCAGACCACACGCGTGCAGCGTGTGCGTGCGGTGGGCAGGCTAAGGCCTACTCTGAACTCATCTTTGTTCGGTCCTTGTCGGGCGTACAGGGAACACAGCGACATTTCATTTAGCATGACGGTGCGGGTTTTTTTCGGTCGCCGCGACACTCTGATTTCGGCAGAATCGTGCTTTCAGCGCTGTTTACCCTTCACTAATTACTCATGATATGAAGGACGTACACAGGTCCAGTGGCTGTTTGCACAAAAAGAGGCAGTCTAGCGACATATTGTCGCAATCGTTTAAAATATGTGCAAATGACAGAAGAGAGGGATGAGAATTCTCAGTTGGCATAAGCAACAGATACAGCACATTTGCTGTGAAACAAGTTTGCAGCACGATGCAGAAAAAATTTAAACATTAATTGACAATGAAAGAGCAAAGAATTAATACGATCGACAGGAGGGATTCATTGTTCTGTACATTAAAAAGCACTGTGTGTTAAATTTGCAGATCTAGATCACCTGAAGAAATTGGTGGTACGAACAGTAAAATTTCTGAAGTCGTACACATTATTCCATTGTCATTTATAACACTTTCAGTGGAACTGGTCAAACAGTATGGAGACTTCATATATTACCGCAAAGTACGTTGTTTAAGTCAAGGGGAATACCTGGAACGGTTTTTCGATTTAAAACTCGTTGTTTATGAAGGAAAAATGAGTCCAGGGAAAAAAATTAGACTATCTGGAATGGATTGCAGACTTCGCATTTCAGTGGATTTGACTGCACGCTGCCCACAGTAAGATGTTGCAAGGTTAAGTCTTTCTGATTTGATGAGGATGCGTTTAAAAAGACAATCGCATTGTAGAAGAGACACATTCGGGTAAAGACAGTCCACTTCCCTAATTTCAGTGGTGTTAAAGAAAATGCGAGGTTTCAGAAATTCATTGTGCCTTAAAAAAATTACGAGGTTAGCTTTATTATTTTGAGGACACTGTCAATCTCACATCTGTTTCCATGCTGTTTTCGACACTCTTTGTCATTTCAGTTGAAAGCACCCCTGTGCGTGTGCCTATATAACTGACTGACCGGCAAGATAATTCTAGTTTTAATGACAACTCTTTCTATGTTCAAACTGTCGAGGACGTCTACATTGCTTTCCTCGGGTAGAGTTTCCAAGTCTCCATAACGCGGTTACAAAAATTATTCAGTATTTCGATCGACTTATTTATGTCAAAGGCTTTTTTTATTAAGAAACGAAATAAGTCACGATCACTTGTCGACTTGAGTGCAAAAGTCTGTGAAATTGTCTGTGTCTGTCCGTATGCGGAGAGTTTGTACCAAATAAAAGTTATGTCTTCAGTGCGCCAAAAATAATTCAATAATACTGAACATTTGTTTTGTTTGTGAACTATGTTGTTGAGAATTATGAAATATAAAAGAAAGTCGTATGCAGTGCGACTGCACTCTCATTTAAATGCAGCGCGCGTACCCAGTTTAGCCGTTTTCCCCTCCTCACTCTGACGACGTGGCGTGACGGTGGTGGGAAGGTGAAGTGAGGCTAAGCGCTTTGGCAGTCGTACCTGTGCATGACCTGCAAGCCGAAATCTTGATCGCCGCTGCTTCACTTGCTATTGACAGTCTGCATTTTATATCAACTCTTGTACAGCCATCAGCTGCTTTTTACTGTCCAAATATCAAAAGTCATAAACCACTTTTACTTTCTGATGTCGTACTCTTAATTCTCTCAGCATCATCTGCCTTAATTCGATTACACTCCAAAGAGAGATCGGAAAAATCGACTTGTTAAAACCGATAGCTATATTTTTGTTCTAAATAACTTGTATTTTTCGGTTTTTATCTGTTCTCGGATATAATAGGTGTCATTTCTTATTTTCATATCAATTGGCTATTGCAGCAGCGCTAAAATTTTTCGTTTCTTCAAAAAAACAGAGTAATTTTTATTCATAACATTGGCATTGGTTTGCAATATTGCGTTATTATAGAAATTCGCAAAATCTATCAGTGCTACATTAATAATAATGCCGACAGAAACGAGCAACAAACACATAGTGTAAGAATTCGTACAGCGTTGCTGCGAGTATAATGTCCCTGTGGCCGTGTGTCGTGGGTGAGGGAAAATCGGGGACGAGTGCGCACTTAGTATTTAGTATTTAGCACTTAGTATTTAGTATCTAGTAGATGAGAACGTTGAAACAAACTTTTCTAATAAAAAATTACTGCTGCTATATTTAGGAACAGCATAAAACAGTTACACCTGCCTAACTTTTAACACGAACCTCAAATGTCAATATATGTAAGACAGTGCTCGTTCATACTCTTAGTCGCATCATCTGGTAAGAGTACGCAACATGTTGTCATCTGTGGACACTAACATAAATCACAAGAGAATTCACCATGTCCTTCATGACTTGTGCCTTCTTCATTGGGAATAATCACACATAGAAAATATAAAAATGCAGTAAATGAAGCAGGCAAAAAGGAATACAAACGTCTCAAAAATGAAATCGACAGGAAGTGCAAAATGGCTAAGCAGGGATGGCTAGAGAACAAATGTAAGGATGTAGAGGCTTATCTCACTAGAGGCAAGATAGATACTGCCTACAGGACAATTTAAGAGAACTTTGGAGAAAAGAGAGCCATTTCTATGAATATCAAGAGCTCAGATGGAAACCCAGTTCTAAGCAAAGAAGGGAAAGCGAAACGGTGGAAGGGATATATAGAGCGTCTATACAAGGGCGATGTACTTGAGGACAATATTATGGAAATGGAAGAGCATGTACATGAAAATGAAATGGGAGATACGATAATGCGTGAAGAGTTTGACAGAGCACTGAAAGACCTGAGTGAAAACAAGGCCCCGGGAATAGACAACATTCCATTAGAACTACTGACGGCCTTGGAAGAGCCAGTCCTGACAAAACACTACCATCTAGCGAGCAAGATGTATGAGACAGGCGAAATACCCTCAGACTTTAAGAAGAAGTTGACAGATGTGTAAATTACCGAACTAACAGTGTAATAAGTTACAGCTGCAAATACTAACGCGAATTCTTTACAGACGAATGGAAAAACTGGTAGAAGCCGTCCTCGGAGAAGATCAGTTTGGATTCCGTAGACATGTTGGAACACGTGAGGCAATACTGACCCTACGAATTATCTTAGAAGAAAGATCAAAGAAAGGCAAATCTACGTTTCTAGCATTTGTAGACTTAGAGAAAGCTTTTGACAATGTTGACTGGAATACTCTCTTTCAACTTCTACAGGTGGCAGGGGTAAAATACAGGGAGCGAAAGGCTATTTACATTTGTACAGAAACCAGATGGCAGCTATAATAGTCGTGGGGGACGAAAGGGAAGCAGTGGTTGGGAAGGGAGCGAGACAGGGTTATAGCCTCTCCCCGATGTTATTCAATCTGTATATTGAGCAGGTAGTAAAGGAAACTAAAGAAAAATTGAGAGTAGGTATTAAAATCCATGGAGAAGAAATAAAAACTTTGAGGTTCGCCGATGACATTGTAATTCTGTCAGAGACAGCAAAGAACTTGGAATAGCAGTTGAACGGAATGAACAGTGTCTTGAAAGGAGGATATAAGATGAACATCAACGAAAGCAAAACGAGGATAATGGAATGTAGTCGAATTAAGTCGGGTGGTGCTGAGGGAATTAGATTAGGAAATGAGACACTTAAGGTAGTAAAGGAGTTTTGCTATTTGGGGAGCAAAATAACCGATGATAGTCGAAGTATAGAGGATATAAAATGTAGACTGGCAATGGCAAGGAAAGCGTTTCTCAAGAAGAGAAATTTGTTAACATCGAGTATAGATTTAAGTGTCAGGAAGTCGTTTCTGAAAGTATTTGTATGGAGTGTAGCCATGTATGGAAGTGAAACATGTACGATAAATAGTTTGGACAAAAAGATAATAGAAGCTTTCGAAATGTGGTGCTACAGAAGAATGCTGAAGATTAGATGGGTAGATCACATAACTAATGAGGAAGTATTGAATAGGATTGGGGAGAAGAGAAGTTTGTGGCACAACTTGACCAGAAGAAGGGATCGGCTGGTAGGACATGTTCTGAGGCATCAGGGTATTAATTTAGCACTGGAGGCCAGAGTGGAGGGTAAAAATCGTAGAGTGAGACCAAGAGATGAATACACTAAGCAGATTCAGTAGGATGTAGGTTGCAGTAAGTACTGGGAGATGAAGAAGCTTGCACAGGATAGAGTAGAATGGAGAGCTGCATCAAACCAGTCTCAGGACTGAAGACCACAACAACAACAACAAAAGTTCAGTCTTCTGTGACAGGCTCCCTGTAGACTTGAAGACACTCGGGAAGGCACAGAACATCCGATCGCTTCTTGGATTTGGACCTAGTTGTTCCTGAAGGTGATGGCGCTGTTAAGTCCAGATTAGCCCTACAGATTCTATATTATTTATTACTGGTATTTTCCCTCTTCTTCGTTTTGATTGGCGTAGCTTGTCTTTCTGTACGGAGAGGCAGACAAAATCTCGGTTTTTTTGCCATTTTCTTTGTTGTGGATCGATCATATTTTGGCAGTGGATAAATACTGGATATCTCTCCACCTGTCCGTACTTCAGTAATCTGAACTTCATTTGTGTTACGGTCCCGGTTTCTTCCTGGTGACTGCACAGGCTAATAATCTGCCACTGAGTAGCAGCATTTGTCCGTGGGTTACTGTTGAACTACCTTGCCTTCGTCAGTTATTGTAAATTTGGCTCAATGATTTCTGATGGAGAAAAGTCTTCTGCTGTGAAGGCATCCGGATTGAACGGGAATATTACGCTTGACTTGAAGGATTTCTCAGCTGTTGGGATTGCGGCTACTGTAGAAAATGCAGCTCGAAACAAAGCACGCACATCTGTCTGACAAATGGCTCTTCCTCGATTAGCAACCGTTAGAAACAGATGCGCTGGTGTGGCGGGGGGGGGGGGGGGGGGGGCGGAGGAGAGATACCAGTAAGCGCGTAGTCTTTCCCGCTATTTTACAGCGTCCTCTTAACCGACAGGCCACATTGCTCAAAATAATATCACTAAAGGCAAATAGCTTTCTTTTCTAGTGTATACCTAGACAGTGCTGACTGCTTACGATACACGACTTAAAGATTATATAATTTGAAACAAAAACTTATATTTATCTGCTTTATATTTATCTCCTATAACCAATAAATCTGGCAGATCTCTTTAAGACTGTGTGTGATGGCGTCGCTATAGAAGCAATAACTGAATGCAGTTTTTCGATATCTGCCAGTGTTGCCAATGCAGAGAAAATGCCACTGCGAACTGCTACTAGTCGCCTAGTGTTACCCGACCTTACCTCACGTGTACACATGCAGTGTGCAAGCCTTGCCCCCACCTAGTATAAAGATAGCTTTTTCACTGTCGTCGCTGGATATTGGTTGTATTACCGAATAGTACCAACACTAGTCTAGAACTATTTTTAAGGAAGTGACGCAGCAATGAAGTACAACGCTTCAATTGGCCTGGAAAGTTAAGGATTTTTTTGCCATTTCTATGAAATAATAAAAGAGGAAGGAAATTATGGTAACAGTAGAAAATCAAAAACTTAACAACAATCCAAAATGTACAATAAAAATAGAAACTAGCAATCTACCACCTCTGTCTACACAATAGGCCTTTGTGTGCTTGTAGCCTTTCAACACGGAGAAATTAATACGAAAAACAGAGTTCTTCAACCTCAGTTCTTATCCTGTAGCACTGACTATTCGTAATGCCAAAATGTTGGTATAACCCCCGATTACAATAGGACTTTGGAGAAGAGTTTAAAAAAAATAGGATCAATAGGAGAATACTGGCGATTTTTTTGTATTCAACCACTTATCACTTTTCGAGAAATGAAGCGGAACGGTGGATTTATCAAGTTTCCTCTTTTTTGCCTATATAAATCAATACTTTGATTCGTGGAGGGCTATCCACAAAGTACATTACGTTTTGGAATTAAAAATAAATAAAGTATTGGAATTTTTTTTATTGTATACAGATGAAAGCCACACTTAAATACTACTTTTCTACATAGTTGCCATTTAAATTAAGGCACTTATCGTAGCGATGGACGAGCTTGGAAATTCCTTCGTCGTAAAATTCGGCCGCCTGCGCCTTCAACCACGTGGTTACCTCTTCTTGAAGCTGTGCGTCGTCATCAAAACGCTGCATAGCCAACCACTTCTTCATTGCTGGGAATAAGTGGAAGTCGCTCGGTGCCAGGTCGGGACTGTACGGCGGATGAGGAAATAACTCCCACTTAAAAGATTCGAGAACTTCACGAGTGGCATTTGCCGTGTGGGCGCGGGCGTTGTCGTGAATCAGCAAGATCTTTGAGCCCAACTTTCCCCTGCGCGTGTTTTGTATTGCTCTTTGAGGTTGTGCAGAGTTTGGCAATATTGTAGTGCGTCTTTCCAGGAAATCCACAAAAATCGCACCTTTTCTGTCCCAAAAGACAGTCGCCATCACCTTCCTTGCCGACATTGTCTGCATGCATTTCTTGGGTTTTGGAGGGGAATTTGTGTGCCACCACTGCATTGACTGCAATTTTGTCTCGCAGTTCACATGCTTAACCCATGTTTCGTCACCAATAACGATGCGATCGAGTAATGAGTCGCCATCTTTCTCGTAAGCGTCCAAAAACGTTAACGCTGCAGCCATTCGCTGATTTTTGTGAATCTCTGTCAAGATTTTTGGTATCCATCTTGCACAAAACTTTTGGTAACCAAGCTTTTCGGTAATGATTTCGTGCAACAAACTCCGTGAAATTTGTGGAAAACTCATAGACAGTTCCGTTATTGTGAAATTACGGCTTTCACGAACCGCGGCATCGGCTTTTTCGACAAGTTCGGCAGTCACTATGCTGGGTCTTCCACTTCGCTCTTCGTCGTGAACGTTAGTTCGGTCATTTTTAAATTTTATGACCCATTGACGCACTCCACCTTCAGTGATTATGTTGTCCCCATACACTTCACAAAGCTGCCGATAGATTTCTATCGGTGTACAGTTTTTTGCAGTCAGAAACCTTATTACAGCACGCACTTCACACTTCGCGGCATTTTCAATTAACGCTGACATTTCAAACTGTCACAGCACGAACCTCTCACTAGCACGGCAGGATGCCGACTGAGCAGCGGAAAGCCATGACACCAAGATGGCCGCGCTAGCGCCGCCCCTAACATACACAGAAAGGAAAACTTAATGTACTTTGTAGATAGCCCTCGTATATATCTAAAAATGACAGCAATTTTTTACAGTCATTGTTCAATTTATGCGTTTATTAGATGAAATAAAAAAACGAAAATCGGTTACTTCTGAAACTGGTTATTTTGAGCGGTTTTAATAGTAAACTGGCATGGAAAAAAGCTATGTAACCGAAAACCGTTTGCTTCAACGATAACCGCCATTCCTTACGCTTCATTGCCCTTGTCTGACTTTCGTTGTCGTTCATCTGATAATATGTTTTTAAGACATGGATACTGACCAACGAGTTATGGTTCATAGTACTCGTAGTTCCCACCAGCCGCAGTGCGCCGAAACTATCTGTGCTAACGGAATTACATCAAATTTCGCTTAGATACACAAATAACCTCGCGGAATATTGTTCCGTTGTCCGTTGAGCTCTAGTTTCGCTTTCCTCTCACCACTGCGCAACAGAACGGAACGAGCGGTCTATTTCTCTCCATTAAGGGATTCCATTGCAGGCATCGTCTGTCTGGTGCTGTCCCGCGGGAAAGGGGAGATTTACGACGTGCGAGAAGCGCGCCCGACAAGGGAGAAGGACAGCAGTGCCGAAACGTCGCAGTGTATTCGCGTCACGCCAGCGGTGGGGTGTCGCAAGCGGTGTGTACAGAGCGCCGTTTACTGCACACGGCAGGGGTCACAGAGGCCAAGCCATCCCGGAAACCACACAGACTCTTGGCACTTCATACGCCTACACGTATGCCTGACTCCTGCGGGTGCTGCTAAGAAAAGTGCAGCTCATTTGAATCAAGCTGTCGAAAGCAACAGTTTTTACAACAGTTACCAGTGGCAATTTAGAATATGATGTTAGACATGGTAATACGTATTCATGACAAAAAAGTGAAGCACGAAAAGACATGTCCGGATGTTAATATAGCCTCTTACACGTACACACTGAATGTTTCCTTTAAAATTTGTTTGAATTTTCAATTTCGTACTGGCTTGGTTGGTTTGTTGTAAGTTTGCTGTCGTTTAGCTTTAGCTGACTTTGTGCATTTACAACTGAGAGAGAAACCAAATATATCTGCTTGTGGGAGTGCAACACGAATTTGGCCCAGTTTTAAAATCTTTCTAAGAATATGCAAACTGATTAAGTAGTGAACTTTGCTATTAATCTCTTTAATTAAACAAAGTGGTCCCTGTGTGCTAATAATCTGCATAATAATGCTGTTGTTGCAATGGTTCCTGTGCGTTGATAATTTTCGTAGCAAACTGATCCTGAAACGAAAAATCTTACGTTGTAATCTAACTACTTCGAAACTCGGTACTTGCTGCTCCCTGTGCGCTAGCTGCAAATTTTTAACTGCACTTGCTGATAGCTTAGTGAAATGCTCCAGACAGCAAGTGAACTATTTTACACACATAACTAAGTGAGACACTCCTTAAAATAAAATTGACTTGAATCGAGGATGTGGACAATGCTCTTAGGTGAAATATTACTTTAACTGACTTTTGTTAAATTATCTGATATAACATTCATCTACATCAACATTTATACTCCGCAAGCCACCCAACGGTGTGTGTCGGAGGGCACTTTACGTGCCACTGTCATTACCTCCCTTTCCTGTGCCTGTATGGTTCGCGGGAAGAACGACTGCCTGAAAGCCTCCGTGCGAACTCGAATCTCTCTAATTTTACATTCGGATCTCCTCGGGAGGTTTAAGTAGGGGGAAGCAATATATTCGATACCTCACCCAGAAATGCACCCTCTCGAAACCTGGACAGCAAGCTACACCGGGATGCAGAGCGCCTCTCTTGCAGAGTCTACCACTTGAGTTTGCTAAACATCTACGTAACGCTATCACTCTTAGCAAATAACCCTGTGACGAAACGCGCCGCTCTTCTTTGGATCTTCTCTATCTCCTCTGTCAATCCGACCTGGTACGGATCCCACACTGATGAGCAATACTCAAATATAGGTCGAACGAGTGTTTTGTAAGCCACCTCCTTTGTTGATAGACTACATTTTCTAAGGACTCTCCCAATGAATCTCAACCTGGCACCCACCTTACCAACAATTAATTTTGTATGATCATTCCACTTCAAATCGTTTCGTACGCATACTCCCAGATATTTTACAGAAGTAACTGCTACCAGTGTTTGTTTCGCTATCATATAATCATACAGCTTTACTGTATGATTAAATGATGATGGCGTCCTCTTGGGTAAAATATTCCGGAGGTAAAATAGTCCCCCATTCGGATCTCCGGGCGGGGACTACTCAAGAGGATGTCGTTATCAGCAGAAAGAAAACTGGCGTTCTACGGATCGGAGCGTGGAATGTCAGATCCCTTAATCGGGCAGGTAGGTTAGAAAATTTAAAAAGGGAAATGGATAGGTTAAAGTTAGATATAGTGGGAATTAGTGAAGTTCGGTGACAGGAGGAACAAGACTTCTGGTCAGGTGACTACAGGGTTATAAACTCAAAGTCAAATAGGGGTAATGCAGGAGTAGGTTTAATAATGAATAGGAAAATAGGAATGCGGGTAAGCTACTACAAACAGCATAGTGAACGCATTATTGTGGCCAAGATAGATACGAAGCCCACACCTACTACAGAAGTACAAGTTTATATGCCAACTAGCTCTGCAGATGACGAATAAATTGAAGAAATGTATGATGAAATAAAAGAAATTATTCAGATAGTGAAGGGAGACGAAAATTTAATAGTCATGGGTGACTGGAATTCGAGTGTAGGAAAAGGGAGAGAAGGAAACGTAGTAGGTGAATATGGATTGGAGCTAAGAAATGAAAGAGGAAGCCGCCTGGTAGAATTTTGCACAGAGCACAACTTAATCATAGCTAACACTTGGTTTAAGAATCATGATAGAAGGTTGTATACATGGAAGAACCCTGGAGATACTAAAAGGTATCAGATAGATTATATAATGGTAAGACAGAGATTTAGGAACCAGGTTTTAAATTGTAAGACATTTCCAGGGGCAGATGTGGACTCTGACCATAATCTATTGGTTATGACCTGTAGATTAAAACTGAAGAAACTGCAAAAAGGTCGGAATTTAAGGAGATGGGACCTGGATAAACTGAAAGAACCAGAGGTTGTACAAAGTTTCAGGGAGAGCATAAGGGAACAATTGACAGGAATGGGGGAAAGAAATACAGTAGAAGAAGAATGGGTAGCTTTGAGGGATGAAGTAGTGAAAGCAGCAGAGGATCAAGTAGGTAAAAAGACGAGGGCTAGTAGAAATCCTTGGGTAACAGAAGAAATATTGAATTTAATTGATGAAAGGAGAAAATATAAAAATGCAGTAAATGAAGCAGGCAAAAAGGAATACAAACGTCTCAAAAATGAGATCGACAGGAAGTGCAAAATGGCTAAGCAGGGATGGCTAGAGGACAAATGTAAGGATGTAGAGGCTTATCTCACTAGGGGTAAGATAGATACTGCCTACAGGAAAATTAAAGAGACCTTTGGAGATAAGAGAACCACTTGTATGAATATCAAGAGCTCAGATGGAAAGCCAGTTCTAAGCAAAGAAGGGAAAGCCGAAAGGTGGAAGGAGTATATAGAGGGTCTATACAAGGGCGATGTACTTGAGCACAATATTATGGAAATGGAAGAGGATGTAGATGAAGATGAAATGGGAGATACGATACTGCGTGAAGAGTTTGACAGAGCACTGAAAGACCTGAGCCGAAACAAGGCCCCCGGAGTAGACAACATTCCATTGGAACTACTGACGGCCTTGGGAGAGCCAGTCCTGACAAAACTCTACCATCTGGTGAGAAAGATGTATGAAACAGGCGAAATACCCTCAGACTTCAAGAAGAATATAATAATTCCAATCCCAAAGAAAGCAGGTGTTGACAGATGTGAAAATTACCGAACAATCAGTTTAATAAGCCACAGCTGCAAAATACTAACACGTATTCTTTACAGACGAATGAAAAAACTAGTAGAAGCCGACCTCGGGGAAGATCAGTTTGGATTCCGTAGAAATACTGGAACACGTGAGGCAATACTGACCTTACGACTTATCTTAGAAGAAAGATTAACGAAAGGCAAACCTACGTTTCTAGCATTTGTAGACTTAGAGAAAGCTTTTGACAATGTTGACTGGAATACTCTCTTTCAAATTCTAAAGGTGGCGGGGGTAAAATACAGGGAGCGAAAGGCTATTTACAATTTGTACAGAAACCAGATGGCAGTTATAAGAGTCGAGGGACATGAAAGGGAAGCAGTTGTTGGGAAGGGAGTAAGACAGGGTTGTAGCCTCTCCCCGATGTTATGTATATTGAGCAAGCAGTAAAGGAAACAAAAGAAAAATTCGGAGTAGGTATTAAAATCCATGGAGAAGAAATAAAAACTTTGAGATTCGCCGATGACATTGTAATTCTGTCAGAGACAGCAAAGGACTTGGAAGAGCAGTTGAATGGAATGGATAGTGTCTTGAAAGGAGGATATAAGATGAACATCAACAAAAGCAAAACGAGGATAATGGAATGTAGCCGAATTAAGTCGGGTGATGCTGAGGGAATAAGATTAGGAAATGAGACACTTAAAGTAGTAAAGGAGTTTTGCTATTTGGGGAGCAAAATAACTGATGATGGTCGAAGTAGAGAGGATATAAAATGTAGACTGGCAATGGCAAGGAAAGCGTTTCTGAAGAAGAGAAATTTGTTAACATCGAGTATAGATTTAAGTGCCAGGAAGTCATTTCTGAAAGTATTTGTATGGAGTGTAGCCATGTATGGAAGTGAAACATGGACGGTAAACAGTTTGGACAAGAAGAGAATAGAAGCTTTCGAAATGTGGTGCTACAGAAGAATGCTGAAGATTAGATGGGTAGATCACATAACTAATGAGGAAGTATTGAATAGGATTGGGGAGAAGAGAAGTTTGTGGCACAACTTGACCAGAAGAAGGGATCGGCTGGTAGGACATGTTCTGAGGCATCAAGGGATCACCAATTTAGTATTGGGGGGCAGCGTGGAGGGTAAAAATCGTAGGGGGAGACCAAGAGATGAATACACTAAGCAGATTCAGAAGGATGTAGGTTGCAGTAAGTACTGGGAGATGAAGAAGCTTGCACAGGATAGAGTAGCATGGAGAGCTGCATCAAACCAGTCTCAGGACTGAAGACCACAACAACAACAACAACAAAGGATCCTTCTTTCTACGTATTCGCAATACACTTGTATGAAATTCATGTTACAACACTCATTAACCCTGAGAAAGGGCCACGTTGATACTAAGTTCTTATTCTCACTAATGTTTGACAAATCATTAATAAAAGTGAAAAAAACCCTACAGTGAAAATTACTCAATCTTCTATGAAAAATATTAAGTTCCCTGATATGACCTGATATGAATGTCTCATTCAACAGTGAATCTTAACTACGCACAACTGCAAAGCCAATAAATAAAAAAATATTACCTTCATTCCTCTTCACACACTTTCTTTAATATCCTTACATGTCAATTCATTCTAAATCACTAATCAGAGCCTTCTCCTCTGTTTCACAATGTTCAAACACAAATCATTTTACTTAAACTCAGATGTACTTAACTTTACGTCTAAATTGCCACGTGTTCTTTACTTGACGTCTCTCTGACTACTGTTCTAATGATACAACCCTCGCGCTCCTCGCTGACACGCAGTGATGACAAAACAAACACATCTTCCAGCGACAGAGCTACACCGACCGAAGACTGCCCGCAAATAATTAGCGATTCCAAATTGAAGCTTAGTGTTTGAGACATCCAAAGTATGTACAAATTCTAGATAATCTAATAAAAAAACACCCAATAGACCTGTTTCAACATCATCCGCCGGCACGACATCGCCTGCAGAGCTTCTGCTGGGCTAGCGGCCATATCGGTTGGATCATAGACGACTGGAAAACAGTGTCTTAGTCAGCTGAATGCCGATTTCAGTTGGTAAGAGATGATAATTTGCGAGTGTGGCGCAGATTCCAAGAAGCCATGGACCCAAGATGCCAGCAAGACAAAAACCAACATTTGTTTATAAAGTATAAATAACTAAATAGGAATTCTTATTCTTTGAAAATGAGTTTTTTACCATAGACTCCTTCCCATAATATCTGGAAACATAAATAAAGGGAAGTGCACATTCACATTCTACTTGCCTTTATTTATGTTTTCAGATATTATGGGAAAGATTCTATGGTAAAAAACTCGTTTTCAATGAATAAGAATTCCTATTTAGTTATTTATACTTTGTATACAAATGTTGGTTTTTGTCTTGCTGGCAACTTGGGGTCTATGGCTTCTTGGAATCTGCGCCACACTCGTACCCTATCATCATCTCTTACCAACTGAAATCGGAATTCACTTGACTAAGACACTGTTTTCCATTCGTCTAGGGTCCAACCGATATGGCCGCTAGCCCAGCAGAGGCTATGCAGGCGACGTCGTGCTGTTAGCAAAGGCATTCGCATCGGTCGTCTGCTGTAGCGCATTTCCGAAAAATTTCGCCGCACTGCCATAACAAATACGTCCGTCGTGCGTCCCCCACTGAGTTCTGAAGTTATATCACGTAGTGGTTCAAAATGGTTCAAATGGCTTTGAGCACTATGGGACTTAATTTCTGAGGTCATCAGTCCCCTAGAACCTAGAACTACTTAAACCTAACTAACCTAAGGACATCAAAAACATCCATGCCCGAAGCAGGATTCGAACCTGCGACTGTAACGGTCGCGCGGTTCCAGACTGTTGCGCCTAGAACCGCTTTGCCACTCCGGCCGGCCTATCACGTAGTGTTGCTTGTCTATTAGCATTGCCAACTATACGGTAACGCCGCTGCTCTCGGTCGCTAAGTTAACTTCGGCGGCCACTGCGTTGTCCGTGGTGAGAGGTAATGCCTGAAATCTGGTATTCTCGACACAATCTTGACACTTTGGATCTCGAAACATTGAATTCCGTAACGATTTTCTAAACGGAATGTCCTATGTGTGTAGTTCCGACTAACATTTTGCATTCAAAGTTTGTTAATTCCCGTCCTGACATAATCACGTTTGATGTCTTTTCACATGACTCATCTGATTACAAATGACACCTCCACCATTCCACTGCTCTTTTGTACATTGCGTGTGAAGTAATACAGTCACCTGTATATGTACATATCACTACCTCATGACTTTCTTCACTCTGAGTTTTCAACTTATAATGAATTCCGGAAGTGAGCTGGTATCTATGTGCGTGCTGTTACCAAGTTACATGCCTTTGTGAATTCAGTAGGTTTGAAGCTGCTTAGGGAATCAGTTCCTTGTTGTATAATCTGAAACATTATATAGTCAAGAAACTTCCTGGTAGATTAAAACTGTGTGCCGGACCGAGACTCGAACTCGCAAACTCGGGACCTTTGCCTTTCGCGGGCTAGTGCTCTACGAATTGAGCTACCCAAGCACGACTCACGCCCCGTCCTCACAGCTTTACTTCTGCCAGTACCTCGTCTCCTACCTTCCAAACTTTATAGAAGCTCCTGGTAGAGCACTTGCCCGCGAAAGGCAAAGGTCCCGAGTTCGAGTCTCGGTGCGGCACACAGTTTTAATCTGCCAGGAAGATTCATATCAGCGCCCACTTCGCTGCAGAGTGAAAATCTCAGTATGGATTATATAGTCAGTTCAGCCATCTCTCCCCTTCAATGTTTTTTATCCTATGGTCTTCTGGTAGTGGTTCATTGGATTAGATATATGTGTGCAGTTTTATTCGACTTACGTTGTACGTGTCTTCCTGATGCCAAATGCCTTGAACTTCGTGTTCACTTGGTTTGTTATGTAATCTTGGTTTGTTATGTAATCTACATGCATGTGCTATTTCTGATACCAATTTTCCTAATTCAACTACTGATTAACTGAGTACATAGTGGCACATTCTTTGTTTATAGCCATTTCGTAATCACTTGTTACAATGTGTTACATTTATCTCAACTATCTGTTGCACATGATACAGCTTGCTAAGTATTTAACATCTCAGAAAATTTCCCTTGTTTATAACAATAAATACTCCATGCTTATGAGTCCTAATTTCAGCAGAGAAGGTACATGGTTTCTGTGCAGGGAGATGCTGTGCCTCGTTCTATAAAGTTCATGTTGTACAAACTAAATTACGTCACACATTACCTCGATGTGGCTGGTATTACCTGGCAAAAAACCGTACCTTAAGTCTAATCGCTCCCCGCTGTTCTCTTTTGATATCTGATTATTGTGATCACATAAACGGGCATCGATCCTCATTGGATAGTGTTCGACAATAAGTTGTTCATTATTAGAATTAGGTAGTTTTGAAGGTACCTTACGAGCGATTTTCATGTTCACTGAAGATTTTTTATTCATTAGTATGAATTGCAATTTATTAAGCTGTTGCTATTTATTAAGCTGTTGCAATTTACTAAGCTGCGCGATTTATGTAAGCACGAGTTTTCATTACCGTAGTCAGATAGCGATCGTTCAATTATTGGGTCTCTGTTTGTTTATAACAGTGCACAGTTTCACTCACTGAGGTTTAGTAGTTCTACGTACACTACCTGTTCAGTTACAAAAACAGCAGTCATATTACAGTATCTTACAGGAAATTAATTACGCTAGATGTAAGTCGTGAATGTCACAATAAATTAACTAGAAACTCGAGAAATATCCCAGTATAAGCCAAATTATTCACGACAGGTAAAGCTTTGCCAGACAGTTAGTCGAAACCGGATCCCTGGATTATCTTGCTGCGGGCACGTAGATCTAACCTGTCACAAGCGTTCATCCTTGCTAACACCTCGCGAAGAGAGAGAAGTCATTCTAGTAATGCCTCCGAGCCGATTGTTAAGCAACTACAGATGCTCTATCTCTTCTCTTGAGGACTTCGAATTAGTGAATGCGTAGGCACAATGTCAGCGCTAGCGTAAAGCTCTGAGTCTGCTTGTGTGGCAGGCCACGTATTACTCCATTAGATAAGAATACTTTAAATAGAATGCAATGTAATTTTGTATTTCGGTCAATTTTAGTTTGTAACTATCATTTGCGAGGGAGTTAGAATATAAATAATACAGTTTTCTGCTTCAGACACCTCTTTATTTTACCACTATGCGTTTCAATTCTTCACACCATTATCTTTAAGTGAAGAACTATTTAGTTATATTGATTGTATTAATGAGAGCACAGAAGCCCTTCCACTACAGTACGCCAAGAGCAAGAGTGGACAAATTAGGTTGCTTCTTTTGCTGCTAATAAATCTGTGTATTTAGAAAAAGTAATGTTAAACTTAAGAAAAATGTGAGTTTGTCAGAGTAAAGTGTACTCACATGCAAGCAGAGTCGAAAAAAGACTGCATACTGCTACTTGCTGAACGCGCTCTCTACTTTACATTGTTTACACTCTCACTCCAAAGATGTTATTAATGTCAGAGATATTATTGCTTGCATTTAAGTACAAATGTAAATGAAAGGTGCAGTTGCTGGACCGTGCCAGTTCATTACTGTCTATCACAATTCGATTATTATATTATATGGTTATATTTAAAAATGTTTTTCTTTGTAAAGAAAGCTTCACATACAAAATTTTTGTTCTCTTGATAGCATGTAGATACACAGAGTTACTACTGTCGGCTGGGATAAGCTGCTATGCTGAGATCTCGAAGGTTCAAAAATTAGAAAAATGTTACACTGTTGTAGATGTAATCGTAAATTAACGATTTTGCATACGTTCTTTTTGAGATAGCTTCATTATACAGTTTATGGGTTCATGTTGTACGATACAGTGTACATCTGTTTTTTTTTACGATCGTAACGGACTGTGAATTTTAAATAAAAAACAGTTAGCTTTACATAAGTTCATGTAGTCAATATACAAATACCAATGTACGCCTAAATAACTTTATCTCATATATTGTAATTATCATGTATTATTCTTTTTCTCTCACACCACATGTCATATTGAACTTTCCAATTATATTACCGTTGTACAAGTTGTAACGTGTACACCGATGCCCGAAACATGGCACTGAAGTGACAGCATCTTGGTGTATTACAATAATGGATGCATACGCATCAGAAGCACATGGCATTTTCTGTAGTCTAGGTTACTGATTTAAAGTGGATAATTACATATTTTACCGTTGTACAAGTTGTAACGTGTACACCGATGCCCGAAACATGGCACTGAAGTGACAGCATCTTGGTGTATTACAATAATGGATGCATACGCATCAGAAGCACATGGCATTTTCTGTAGTCTAGGTTACTGATTTAAAGTGGATAATTACATATTTTACAATGTGTGCACACATACATTTTCTTATACAGTGATACTATGAGATATATAGTAAGGAAATAGTGGAAGATAACTTTGAATTGGAAAAATTTTGTTTATCGATGACTATGCCATCACTCAATGTCCAGGTAACAACTTAACATGGTATTATCGAAATGTGATACTATAGTAATTTACAGATAGGCACCATGACATTTGATGGCTTTAGAGGCCAATACACAGATTAAGTACATAGAGAAATAACGAATTACGAGTTAGAAGCATGCAGGTACAGAACGACTAATGGACAATATGTATCTGTATTCCAATGACACTGGAGTCATTGAGACTAAGAAAATGTGTAATTGCGCTCTCATTGTGAAATATGTAACTGTCCACTTTAAATCAATAACTTAGACCTTGGGTGATACCATTTCTGTCCAGAATATATATACCCATTATTGTATTATGCCAAACCATTATCACTTCTGTGCCACGTTTTGTGCATCAATGATTACATTACAATTAAACAAGTACGTAACGGCCCTATAGCTGGAAAGTTGAATATGATGTCCCCTGGAGAGAAAAAGTATGATGCGTATTATTACGGTTTGTAAAAGTAGATGATCTTCAATGGTCCTATAAAGTGACCAGTTCTCGTAATGTTATCAACAGTACTGGCCATTAAAATCGCTACACCACGAAGATGACGTGCTACAGACGCGAAATTTAAACGACAGAAAGACGATGCTGTGATATGCAAATGATTAGCTTTTCAGAGGATTCACACAAGGCTGGCGCCGGTGGTGACACCTACAACGTGCTGACATGAGGAAATTTTCCAACCGATTTCTCATACACAAACAGTAGTTGACCGGCGTTGCCTGGTGAAACGTTGTTGTGATGCCTCATGTAAAGAGGAGAAATGCGTACCATCACGTTTCCGACTTTGATAAAGGTCGGATTTCAGCCTATCGCTATTTCGGTTTATCGTATCGCGACATTGCTGCTCGCGTTGGTCGAGATAAAAATGACTGTTAACAGAATAAGAAGTCGGTGGGTTCAAGAGGGTAATACAGAACGCCGTGCTGGATCCCAACGGCCTCGTATCACTAGCAGTCGATATGATAGGCATCTTATCCGCATGGCTGTAACGGATCGTGCAGACACGTCTCGATTCCTGAGTCAACAGATGGGGACGTTTGCAAGACAATAACCATCTGCACGAACAGTTCGACGACGTTTGCATCAGCATAGACTATCAGCTCGGAGACCATGGCTGCGGTTATCCTTGACACTGCATCACAGAAAGGAGCGCCTGCGATGGTGTACTCAACGACGAACCTGGGTGCACGAATGGCAAAACGACATTTTTTCGGATGAATCCAGGTTCTGTTTACAGCATCGTGATGGTCACATCCGTGTTTGGCGACATCGCGGTGAACGCACATTGGAAGCGTGTATTCGTCATCGCCATACTGGCGTATCACTCAGCGTGATGGTACGGGGTGCCGTTGGTTACACGTCTCGGTCACCTCTTGTTCGCATTGACAGCACTTTGAACAGTGGACGTTACATTTCAGATGTGATACCATCCGTGGCTCTACCCTTCATTCGATTCCTTCGAAACCCTACATTTCAGCAGGATAATGCACGACCGCATGTTGCAGGTCCTGTATGGGTCTTTCTGAATACAGAAAATGTTCGATTGCTGCGCTGGCCAACACATTCTCCGGATTTCTCACCAACTGAAAACGTGTGGTCAATGGTGACCGAGGAACTGGCTCGTCACAAGACGGCGGTCACTACTCTTGATGAACTGTGGTATCGTGTTGAAGCTGTATGGGCAGCTGTACCTGTACACGCCATTCAAGCTGTGTTTCACTCAATGCCCAGGCGTATCTAGGCCGTTATTACGGCCAGAGGAGGTTATTCTGGGTACTGATTCCTCAGGATCTATGCACCCAAATTGTGTGAAAATGTAATCACATGTCAGTTCTAGTATAATATATTAGTCCAATGAATACCCGTTTATCATCTGCACTTGTTCTTGGTGTAGCGATTTTAATGGCCAGTAGTGTATATTGTGTCCCATTTGACATCTTTCATTCTACCCTTAACAAATATTTGACGTTAACTGCCTCATTGGAAGTAATTTTTCCGACGTTAATAATTAACGAAATATTATTACCTATCTCATTTTCTGTTTTATGTGACTAACGTTCTACTGTTTGCATTTTGAATGAGTCACATTGTGTTGTCTCACATATTATTGCATGTGCGTAATCACTGTTAAGAAAACGTAGAAATTACTTGTCATAATTCATGCGACTGCTGCTACTTTATTGTACTCCTCTCTGTTACTCTAGAGCCCAACTGGTACCCTGCAGTATGTAGCCAGGAATCAACTCAGACATATGGGGCATTTCTTGATGTGCCACACCTTTATGACTCTACGTTGCCATGAAGACATTGATATATTTTTTAATGGGTTACGCTCCTATAATCGTGAGGTAATGTAATTTTAGGCATATTCTGGAATTTGTATTTTTCTATTATAGCTTATGCGAAGGTAATTTTATTCTTTATTTCAAAATCACAGTCTGTTACCGTGGTACAAAAAGAAAAATGTAGCGTATCCCAGAGCATGATTTCATAACCCGTACACAGAGAGACGAACAAAAAGAACTAATGTAAAATCGTTATTGTATGACTACAGTTACAGAAGTTTTTTTGTAAGTTTTTTAACCGTGCAAATCGGAAGATGTGTTCTCTTCAACTTTTTGAATCCTTAGACGGGAGAAAAGGCTACATTTAATTTAACTTAAAAGGCAGAAAAATAGTACATCAGTGACATTATTAGCAAAAGCAGGTAATGACATTAGCTTTCGTTTATATTTGGGCGTTTGTAAATGGTATAATAATGGTATGTTGGTATTCCTTCTAGGTGTCATGGCAGCCAACCTCACAGCCTGTAAAACGCGCCCTTACAAGGTGTGACTAGAACATCGACCTGTACAATATCATTGAAATCGTTCCACACATGAATGTTGAGAGTTGTTGAAATAAATAATTGTCTTATGCAGTAAGATTTTAAAACACACTTCGAGAAAGCGCTGCATTCATTCATATGCAGTGATTCAATTTCATTTTTTTTACTTCTTTATTCAATGCTGTAGAGCCTACATCGAAGTATGGGATTCTATTACAGGTTCAAAGTCGAAATGAATCTTAAGATTATGTAGTATTTCACCCCCCCCCCCCCCCCGGTTTACACAAAGATTAAGTTGTTTGATGGTTATAATGAAAATGGCAGAGGTGATGAAAGGGAGGAAAAGAGTGGAAATGAAATTGTGTGTGCTGGAAATGTGCCTCTCATATGTGGATCTATTTCTGGAAATAGTGTTGACAGTGTTCTTCCTGACTATTGGACAATGGACAGAAAGAAGATTTCTGTGAGAAAAATGAGTGTTTGATAGTTAAAAATAAGAATGGTAGTGCAAAAATTGTAAGAATGTTTGGACACAGGGGCCAGAAAGAATTAACCAGGGAATGAATTTTGCGCTACAGTTGCCAACAATTTCAGTGCCATGGTTCCGAGAAAGAAAATCAGACCACATGACGCTTCTCCAAAAGAAAATCGTTTATCACAAAGTTCAGCCAATAAAGCTGCTTTGAAAATATTACCTTCTGCAAGTAAAAAATCTTTGAAATCTGTCAGTTTTAAAGCACATCATAATGACAGGTCAGTAAAAACTGATGTTTCCGAAACTGCCTTCAAAGTGGTCAATTAAAATCAACTGTTAAATGACTCTGAGGCATAAATTAATGTTCAGAAAGTAAATGAAGTGAAAATTCATTACAGGTTTGCGTATTTCAACACATGAAG
Organism: Schistocerca cancellata; assembly: GCF_023864275.1. Lineage (NCBI taxonomy): Eukaryota > Metazoa > Arthropoda > Insecta > Orthoptera > Acrididae > Schistocerca > Schistocerca cancellata. The sequence continues at coordinate 354,164,879 of NC_064630.1, read as the reverse complement.
TCATACTGCTACACAAATGAAAGCCAAAGACTGACTTTTAAGTGATGAAAATGATATTTCTTCATGCACTTGAATACTGAATCCTTCAGCACGAGAGATATTCAGAAATGAACCCTGTTTCAACCTCATTAAGAATGTCACTGCTCCTGAAGACTGTTGACAACTTAATGTTCAAATTAGTAGGACTTCATCTGCAACTGTTCAGTCCAGCCCTTCATTTGGAGACCATATTCCTGAAAGGAAGACATTTGGCTACAGTTAGCAAAGTAATGAGTGGTAGGAGGACAAATATGATAAAGATATCCTGATATCAACTTGCAACCTGCTTTAAACAGCCAACTTCCTCTGCAATGTACCTCTATTAGCCTCAAATGTAGATATTATACATAAATCTGAAATATTTGCTGATTTTAAGGTACATGTAAAAAGTATGTTATAATTTCTTAGAACAATATTTTGTAATAATTAGAAATTGACAATAGGTCACTCAGATTACCACTTTACATTTCTCTGTGAAATCAGCACTGGTACTGCATATGTCTTTCAGATCATTTGCAAATGACAGTGATGAAACAGGTTTAACTAACATTTTCAAAAGTTTTGACAATGTACCTAATTTTCATAATTTCAAGTTTCAACACACAGAATTTTATTTAAACTCCTCCAGTCATTGTCCAATAATTTCAACCAACAATATATACATTTGCTGTAGTCTGTTTTGTACATACGCCCTTAAATATGAACTAATTCTGTTGTACCTCCTTAACATTCTTGCTAAAATGAAGAAAATCATATTTACTTGTATGTATCAAACCATTTAATATAATAATTAAATTGTGATATACTGTAATGAAGAGGTAAGGCCCAACAATTGCACTTCTCAGCTACCTTTGTACGTAATGAAAGTAAAAATATCTGTGACATGATTTACAATGGAGAACTCATTCGCAGAATACAGCCTGTTTCCCACTCTAATTCTCTTGTAAGTTCACTTTACTCTCATAAATTCATGGTTTCTTTAACTTTAGCTGTCCATTTTTGAAAAAATACAATTTTATCACCAGCGAAAGACGTAACGTACTCCACATTGCACCTCTGCTGCTGTGGAAAGGCATTTGCGCTTTTCGCTAACACCAACTATGTAAACTAAACAATTCTTCAGTTGAAGGTGTGAATCATCGAAACATATGGTGGCGTAATAAATGGCTGACGCAGAAAACTATTTTATTTATACTTAGCAATAGGCACTGCCCTCATGATGGCATCGTTTATGGATGAAGTATTCATTAGAGATTTCGGATAATAGTAGCAAATTTAGGAAACTCACTACAAAGTGAGCTGGGAAATACCTGAAGTATAATCGCTCAAAAACTTCCTTTCGACATTTTTTACTTAAATTGGGTTTGCCGAAAATGCGTATTGCTAGTCATCACCATTAAGATCATGGATATACATTTAATAATAGACCCTCTTGGTGAGTGGTGAGATAATTATTTACAACCGGGGGGGGGGGGGGGAAATAGTTACAAATTATTTTGGGAGATGTTATGACGTAATGTGACTTTTTCCTTTCCAACTACAAATCACCTTTATCAAAATTCTTAATCACTGCGTTCTAAAACTTCGTCCTCCGACTATCAGCTGTAGCAAAATACATTATCGGTCATTCTTGATACATTTTGAGTGACTCGAAACTCTTTCACTGTGAGCACTACGTTTAAGAATTCGTGGAAATCAAAACAGCAATTGATGACCTACTTGTTTTATTCGGTTCAATAACCGGTTTCGATCGCTGTGGTCATCATCAGACTGATCTAAAAAAAGAACGTGCGAATTTATAAACAACAGCAACATAATAGGTCTCAACAGTATAAGTAGTAGCGTTGATTCACATGATGTGAGAAGCATCTAACAAATAACGTTACTGTCTTCCTAATTATAGTGAAAGAACCATATTAAATTAATAGCGATGCTCGGCATCGTTACCTGTGTTTGTTCATTAACTGCTTGTGACCAGAAATTCAACTATCTAAGGCACACAGACTTCACAGCTGTCATTAGAATTTGAAGTTTCTGCACTTTGTTGTACACGGTGTTTGCAACAAGTAGGTGACATGTTCGCTTTTTGGCTTATACGCTTCACGTATTTTGGATGTTTTCTTCATCTTCTCATTTTCATTCTTCTGCTTCTATCAATGCCTTCAATAGGGAGTCAGCCAAAACATTAGATTTAATTTTTCTCCATTCGATTGTTCTTCACACCCCTTTTAGCTGGGACCTGTGGGCGTAGCTCTTCCGTACTGCGTTACAGCGTAACGTGTGTCTCTGCACTCCTACAACGACAAAGAGCCCAATTAAGCACAGTGCGCCGAATTATAGCGTTTTCCTTAGTACATTTCCAGTAAGTTTACACAGTTCAAATGGACGCAGCTCACCTACAATAGTTTTTGAGCTACAGAATTCACTGTAAGATGAGACATACAATTTCCACAGCGCTACGTAAAATTTGTCAGCTAGCCAATTCCACACAAAATCATAGCGCGCTCTGGCGACAAAGGTAGTCTCATGATTCCGCAGTGTCCAGAATGCTCTGTTCCTAGTGGCCTCGATGTAAGACAAACTTACCAGTTCACTCCTGTAACATATAACAGCCAGCCTTCCTTACCCATCGCAGGAAACAATTAAACATATGAAATTGCATTCCAAAACGAGAAAATTTCATATCGCTTGGACTGGGCGTGTACGTCCATCAGTTTCCAAACGACGGAAGAAACTGGTCACTTCAGTTAACTAGAGAATAACTTTTCTAACAAATAAAGATGCGTGAAGACCCCCTAGTGTAAATGGAATCCACAAAGTAGTGAAAACAAAGCCACTTCTCCAACTGCTGTCCAAAGCTTTGATAAAGGAGCGCAGACTCTAATGCCTTAATACTCCATATACGTAATGTGTATCCCTTCCAAGAGTTCTCAAGTGCAATTTATCTGCTATTTCTCCTCGAATCCGAAATTCCGTTTTTACATTGTGCTGCTGGAGCCAGGCCAAACAAATGCTGCTCGTCACTTGTTTCACGTGTGGCCTATTGTCGACGAAATGCGTTGGATTGTTTCACGATACGAATAAAATGATTTCTAAAGCAGAACTTCGTGAGTCTGTTCGATAGCGCGGTCTCAGTTTTGTTTAGGGCGATATTCGTTTCATCGATACTGTTATTAACAGGGTCAATAAAACACGGAGAATAACCAGTACTCCAGTAGTGACTAAGCAGCGCTGCTGCACAGTGACAGTAGTCAGTGCAGGCCGGGGCTGTGATGTCACTGCTGGATTACCGGTTATTCGTCGTGCTTTACTGCCCCTTTTAACACATACCCATAAAACTAATTTCACACTAGACTAATCTGGGACTGCACTATCGAAGGGCCTCTGAAGTTCCACTTTAGAAGTCATTTTGTTGGTAACGGCAAAAAAATCGATGCTTTCCGTTAGCTATGGGCATCGCGTGAAGGACATGGTGAACGGTATTTATTTGGGGGGTGATTCCAGCTAGGCACTGCGAAAATGAAATTTCAAATATCTGCAGAAACACCAAAGGAAATGCCCCTGACGACTCTTGGCAGGAGTACATCACATAACGAATCAGCATTGATTTCATGCAGACTTGGGATCTGTTGTTTTGGGTAACGGAGAACACACATAACAAGACAAATTCAACAAAAAACAACTTATATTCATAATAATAGCATATTCAGTGTACACTTTTAAGTGAGGTAGAAATCGATGCCTCAAAAATAGCGTGAATCGTTCTCTAATAAAAAAGGTTCAATTGGCTTTGAGCACTATAGCACTTAACAGCTGAGGTCATCAGTCCCCTAGAACATAGAACTACTTAAACCTAACTAACCTAAGGACATCACACACAGCATAGCCCGAGGCAGGATTCGAACCTGCGACCGCAGCGGTCGCGCGGTTCCAGACTAAGCGCCTAGAACCGCTCGACCACAGCGGCCGGCATTCTCTAATAAGCTGTATTTGTTACTCGATGTTATGCAAGACAAAAATATTCAGATGAGAACACATATATAATAGCAGAATGCGTATCAGAAACTTCCAAACGGTGTCATTTAATCAGGACATTGCTAATTAGATTGTTTTTGCTCGAAGAACTTTCCCTCACTTGTCAAGAGACGGTTTTCCATGTGAAGTTTGTGATCATCATACTGTACGCGTCCACGCTAAATTACATACAAAATCCTTCCAATTCATTTCACTGAGCAAATATCTAAGACCACTCTGAAGCTGATCTCATTGCATGAAAGGAAACTTTAAACTCACTGAATCTTCTATCTGGTTTCCAGAAGAGCTTTCAATATCTTCGTATCAAGATTCAGGTTCTCCCTGTCGTTCGAGCTTAATTACGATAAAATATCCCATTCCACTTTGTAAAGACTCAACATAGCCGTTCATCAAGCTACCGAATTGATAAGCTATCTACAGCTGACAGAAACCACACTACGACCGGAAAACAGTGCTGCAATAGTTCCACAGTTTCATTGCCGAGGGAAGGATGTGGGTCTGCCTCTCTATACACTATAACACAGCATACAAAGTTCTTGGTTCCTAGCGCATTAACATAGACGATAGAAACATCAGAACATGTAGTTAAGGGCGAGTTATGGTCGGTGGAAGTAATGCCTGATCTAAACAGGTTTTCTTGTCTCTTTGGTATCTTGACTGGTTTTGGGACCCACTATGAATTATTCTTCTGTGCGATTGTCTTCATCTGAGAGCAGCACTTGCACCTGCCATCTTCATTTATTTGTTTGATAAATTTCAATTTCTGCCTTTGAGTACAATTTTTTACCCTCTATAACTCATTCAAGTCCAATGGAATTTATTTCCTGATTTCTTAACACATTTATCACCTCAATTCTTCTCAGTGTTTTCCGTATGTTACTATCTTCACCGATTCTGTAGAAAATTATCTCATTTCTTGTCTTATCAGCCCACCTAATTTTTAACGTCCTTCTATAGACCACATCTTACCAAGTACGACGAAGAATGCACACACTTGCGTTGAACATGTTATAATGGAAATAAATTAGTTGTAAATCAGAAGAAGATATAGTGACCACAAATTAGAGAAGATTACGTTAACTGAGGCATTAAGAACCATAAGAGCCCAAAACACAGACACAAAGTTTTGAGAAAAATGGATGTCCGTGAAAATCGAATTTTTAACCAAGTCTCAACATCCTATACTCCCTATTAAAAATAATGTACACACTTTGAGTTACATTTTTATGAATATTTGGGATTAATATATTTAATGTTAACCAACAAAATTTTCGTGTATAGGCTAGTGGCAGTAGTCTCTTTTCGACTGTTACATTGTTTGCAATTAATGTGAAACTAGAATCAGAAAACAGAGAACAGATACTAACTGTACCACACACACACACACACAAACACACACATACACAGACACACATACACACAATTTTCACCTATCCCAACCCTTCCTGGTGCACGTTACCATCATTTTCATTAAGCACACTCTCTGGCTTGAAGTGTTCAATTCAGGCATGAAATCTTGTGTTGTTAAGGCTTAGTGTTTCAAGCTTGATCCAGTACTTTTAAGTCATTCTGCTTCAAGTGTATTTGGACACTACATTTTGCAAGGCATCTACTGATTGAGGGGAGGGGAATAAATAACAGATTCTGGTCTTCGTTGATCTGAGTAGAAGAAAATTGTGGCCTCCCATGACTCCAATGAAGAATATACCACTGTACACTTTTTGAAATCTTCATCATTGTAAAATTTCTGCATTGTGCATTGTTACCGCTAACATCAAGTTTTTGTCTGGTAGTGATGTCGGTAACACTTTGGAAGGTTCTGAAATCATCGGCGCCTATTTTACAAATTGAAATTGTGAAAAGTGGAATTCGAGGTCATGGTGGAGCGTTTCTTCAAGAGCTTTCAGATTTTATGAAGAGATGTGAGTCACCGCAGCCGGTGAACGTACCTACACCAATGAAAATTGGTGCCCCAAAAATTTGGGCCTATATGGAAGTGAATGTAAGAGAAATCGTTAAGACAGCTCTTCTCAAATGTTCATATATAGAGTGTAGAGGTACAGCACTAATAAAGCTGGTTCACTGTAAGATCAACAGATATCAGGGGCATTAATACATGCTACAAAATTGACAATAGTGTGCCATAGGAACTTATGGTTCTCAGAAACTCAAAATTTTTTTCGACTGCCTTCTAACTGGTTTAATGCGGCTCGACACAATTTCATCTCTAGTACTAACCTGTTCATATCAGAGTAGCACTTGCACACAACACTCTATGTATTCCAACGACCATCTTCTCCCCAAAGTTCTTGCGTTCTGCGACCCCCTGCAGTACCATGGAAACTACTATCAGATATCTTAACACATGTCTTATCCTCCTCATTTCGTATCTATCATTCCACTAAATTTTCGGTACTCATCTGTAATAGTGCATCTCCAACGCATCAATTACATTCTTTTATGGTTACCCCAAAGTTCAGTTTACTACTAATGAGGGCTAGAAGGGAATTGGCCTAATTATCCTCTCTCGACAAAATTTAGGCCCAGGAATAGAATTTATTAACAATGGAAACAAATTCCCTGAATGAGTCTGCAATTATTACAGGTTTATGTAATAAAATCATTTAGATTGGTTAATATATTTCTTCACTTACAATAACATTTCATCTGCTACCACCATCAGATCAAAACCTAAAACATCAAGACATAATTAAATGACAGCATCAATAAAATCTATGCCTAAGCGAGACGCCACGTTAGATGTGGAGTTTACTGAAACTGACAGTGAATATTGTTTTACAGCCTCTAGGTTTTGATGTGATGACAGTAGCAGAAATATTGCTATAAATAAAGAATTATATTTAGCGATGTAGAGGACTTTATTCACAAAAAAGCTTTAGAATGTTTTAATGGGAAGTTTTATAATCTAGGCGCATATTTATAAATATCATATGTGTTTATAACGGAGGAATTAGCGCACTCATGGAGTAGAATTTTAAACTGATAAATTCCGAAGGAAATTAAGTACTGCGCTGATCTGGAAAACGTATTGCTTGAACTACTGTGCAGGGGCCTACAGGAAAATTTGCAAATTTTCGTGACATGCCTGCGTACATATTAATTCAGTTTACAACTATCTGTTCCCCTTAATGTAAAACAAAATCAAAAAAATAAGAGTCATGTATACATTTTATTTCAGCTTAGATAGAAGTGCTTTTCTGTCCGTGGTTTTAATGTTTTACAAGATCTGTGCCTTTTGTAACTGCATGTCTTTGTTTTACAGCTGCCCAAAAATCCTTCGCTCAGTCATCTCAGGTTTGATAGCTGCACATATCAGATTCAGATCCAAAAGTGGAAAAAAAGAAGAAAATAGTGCGGCAGCACAAAAATTATGGGGGGGGCGGGGGTGACAGTGAAAGATATAATTTCACTTTTACGCAAACTGAAACTGCACTGTATGCACTGTACACAAAGTTGTCAACATAAAATAACAGAAAGACGTAAAGAGACACAGATATGGAGATTTGGAGATAGTGCCAAAAATCGGCAGGAGAAACTTGATGTAACCTACAAATGGGCAAACTATAGGAACTAGGCATGACTCTGAACGAACGAAATACATTTTCTTGTGTAACGCATACTTCGTATTGTACTATTGTGTCAGAATAACGATTAAGTTTCTGGTAAATATAGGATGCTTCCTACATCCCTATCTTGCGTTATACATCTGCACATTTCACTCCTGTCTTATAATCTTTCGTGACTGTTACTGTCATATATTATGTCTATGGACTTTTATTTTATTTTATGAGTTTTTAAAACTGTTTTCGGGTATCTGAGAGCGCTAACATACGCACCTGTTGTTTCGTATCTAAAAAGGTAATCATCACTTGAATCTTTACCGTTGCGTCGGTTTTACAGAGTACTCTACGGCACTGGCCCCTTGCTTAGCTTTTATTTATCGCGAATCTCTGGTCCAGAGTAAAAGTCCCAAGCGACTGGAAAACGGCGCAGGTGGCTGCAGCATGTAAGAAGGCTGAACGAACGGACCTGCAAAATTACGGAACAGCCCTTATCATCGGTTTGTTGCAGAAGTCTTGAACATATCCTGAGTTAAAAATATCATAAAATTTCTGGAGTCCCAAAAGCTTATATACACGAATCATCTCGGTTTTAGTAAGCATCAGTAGTGCGAAACTCAGCTTGTCCTTTTCTCACGTGATATTCTGCGAACTATGGATGAAAGGAAATAGGTAGATTCCATATTTCTAGATTTTTCGAAGACCGTTTGAAACGGGGCCCCACTGTAGACAACGACGGTACGAGCGTATGGAACACGTTCTCAGGTATGCGAGTGGCTCGAAGATTTCTAAAGTAACAGAACCCAGTATGTTGTCTTCGACGGCGAGTATTCATAAGAGACAAGGATTTCGTCCAGAATGCCCCAGAGAAATGTGATAGCACCGCTATTTTTTCTATGTACATTAATGAACTGAAGGAATGGCGGACAGGAATCTGTGGTTGTTTTCTGATGATGTACGGGAAGGTGTCGAAGTTGAGTGACTGTAGGATGATACAAAATAACTTACATAAAATTTCTAGTTGATGTGATGAATGGCAGCTGGGTCTAAATGTAGAGAAGTGTAATTTAATACGGCTGATGAGAAAAAACAAACCTGTAATGTTCCGATACAGTATTTGTATTGTCCTTCTTGACACAGTCACGTCGTTTGAATATCTGAGCGTGACGTTGGGACGCGATTTGAAATGGAACGAGCATGTGAGGATTGTGGTAGGGAAAACGAGTGGTCTAATTCAGATTACTGGGACAATTGTAGGAAAGTGTGGTTCATCTGTAAAGGAGAGCACACATAACACTCTAGTGCGACCTATTGTTGAGTACTTTTCAAGTGTTTGGGATACGTGCCAAGTCGGATAGAAGGAAGGCATCAGAGCAGCTCAGAGGCGGGTTGCTAGGTTTGTTACCGGTAGCTTCGAACAGCACGGAAGTATTAAGGAGGAGCTTTGAGAACCTAAATGGGAATCCCTACAAAGAAAGTGACGTTCTTTTCAAGGAACGGTATTGAGAACATTTATAGAACCAGCACTTGAAGCTGACTATAGGACTATCCTACTGCTGCAAATATGTTTCGCGTAAGGACCAACACAGATATGATACGGCAAATTATGGCTCATACGGTGGAATATAGACAGTCCTTCTTTCCCTGCTCTGTTTGCGAGTGGAACAGGAAAGGAAATAAATTGTGGTGGTACAGGATACCCTCCTGCACATATCGTACGATGGCTTGCAGAGTGTGGATGTAGACGTAGATATAGCTTACTGTTGCATTCTGTTGGAAAAACTGCTCTTTGGAGCAACAGGTAATACTACTTTCATGATTTTTCATTTTCTTATCGCTGGTAGTTGGGTGTCTTTTCAATGCCACTTTTCATCTCATAGCTTTTTTGTGCTAACATATACTTTTCTTATCTTTCTGCAGTTTTGGGTATGAAGATCATTCATGCAGCAGATCGATACTGGCTCTCAAAATAAAATAAAAAGTACAGTGAATCACTTAGGAGGCATGTTTTCACTGTACTAGTGGACAGGTTTCCCTAAAGTTGTCATGTCTTCGATTATGAAAAAAAAATTTTCAGCTGTTTATATTCATAACAATTACTGAGACCATATCCACTGCACAAAATATTCTCCGTGGTCACGTAACGTGTACTCATCTTCAGTATAAATATGTGGTCTTCTATAGCATATTGGGTTAAGGAATGGACAGTTAACTGGTGTATTCCGCCACAAACAAAAACGTCGGATAGGTGTGCAGTAGGCAACAAAGGTAGAGAGGTCCGAGTGACCCTCAACGGAAGAGCCAGACGGCGACGGGAAGAGTTGGGTGCTTTCACTGTGCAGCTCGGACGCCGCCACGCGGAAGAAGCTCACTTGATCTGGGTGCCCGCTTTGTCCTCCGTGTGGCCGACCAGTTATTGCATTGGAGGGCCGCGCTGGCGTAATGGCGGGGCTCCGTTTGAGGCGCGCCGGGCGCTCCTTGGCAAATGAAATTGCATCGTCTATCAAGACGGGCTCTCGACGTCCGCAGAAGAGGCTAGCGGCGGGCCAAGAGCCCGAGATGAAGAGCCCGCGAGGATCGCGAGCTGACGTAAGGCCGCCGCAGGCGAGGGCTCCAGCCGTCCAGCGGCGACTGGGACTGGGACTAGCTGCCACAAAGGACAAAGGAACCCCGAGGGACGACACAAAACAAATGTCATGATTTGTGTAATACAGCTAATCCGTTGCAACGAGATTTAATTAGACCTGGTTTCGACACCGACGATGAGTGTCTTCATCAGGAAAAACGGAGACAGTTACCTGTAAAAGATTACACAACTATTAATACAGAGGAAAATAGTTGAAAAGAAATTTCAGTGTAAAATGCTCTCATCATATAAAATAACTTCTTAAAATAATATTCAAAGCCATATAAAAATTACAGGTATCGGAACTGGTGTAACAGTGGTACGAGTTAGAAAAGTTGTAGTTACATGACGTGTAGCGCTGTACGCCGCTAAGGGCTGTACAAGGAAATGGGCACTGGAGGCAGTATTGGATTAAGTGGCTCACAGGCCGAAGTTGCCACAACATGGGCACGAAACAATAAATATACTAACAATCGAAGAAATCAGCTGCTTACATTAACAACAATATTTTAAATTCCATATAAGTGTTCATCTCGCTGGTCAACATCCAGTATTACGCAAAATGAAAATTTATACAGAACAGTGCAATAGCTTACATTATCTTCCATACTGTGGAATCAGTACCAGAGATCGAAACACAAAATTCCTCTTTTCTTTGTTCACTCTTTACCCGATTGAGGTAATGTCTGAAAACAACCACACAAATATTCAGTTGGATATTGACAAGATTTGATAATTGTGCAGTGACTGGCAGATTGATATTAAATGTTCGTAAATGCAAAACTGAACGCTTAACAATACGAGAAAATCACAATATCAATGCGTCACGAGTGGAACCGGTCAACTCACACAGATACCTGGATTGGTAGAACAATCATTCTTCCCGCGCTCCGTATGTCAATATAACGGAAAGAAAAACTAATAAATGGTAAAATGGAAAGTACGCTCTGCCATGCGCTTTATAGTGGATTGCCGCGTATGGATGTAAATGTAGCTGCACGCTCTGTGTGAATGTCCAGTTCACTCCCTTAAACCTTTTTCCAAGTACTTGTTTCCTGATATCATTGTCTACGAATTTCATTACAGTTTGAGGTGAGTGACATTTTCGTACACTTCCATGTACTATTAATCGAGTATGAGTCCTCATTTTAATAGAATTTACGCTAGACTGCACCATCCGTATCCCAAATACGGATCTAATTAATTCCGCGATCGATACTTGATAATTCGCTGTAGCGATAGTGCTTAGGTAGTGCTTACGTTAATAACCGATAATAGGTTCTAGCTACAGCGCTTAGACAGGGCTGACGCTAACAGTAGGAGTCCTGTGTAGAAGCGATTTCTCTAAACCGCTTTAGAAGTTAGCTGTAGACCTCGTAGGAGGGCTCTACTAATTCGAGAGGTCAAACATACTTTTAATCGGCTGTTTGTAGCTAATCCTTTCTTAGCTGATGTGAAATGGTGTTCCTATCGCTGCAAAAGGATTGTTTTACTTTCGGAAGAAACATCGGAAATACAGGATACAGAGCTGTATACGTCATACAGTTTCAGAGTTTACAGTAACGACGATCTTCTATTTTGCAAACAGTATTGCTGTAATCAATGATGTGGGTGAATATATTGTCATGGTCAGGTGACAGATTACGTAGGCACAATCAAACTAATAATATCTTCTTCTTAAACCTCGTAAACTTCACTTACTCCATTGCAGCCATAGCTCATACTCTACATCGACTTGCTTGTAAGTTACCTACATAAATCTAGTCTTCACAAACATAAACTTTTTTTTCGATCTTACTGTTATTTTGATTATTTCTGCTGTAACCGCTTCTAAGTTTAATTTCACATTAGGAAGTTTTTCTGAAAGTATTGGTCTCGAAAGTAGCGTGAACCGCGAATGAAGAGTATTGAAGACGAGTTGGGTACATTAGATATCCGATGAAGAGATACTAAATACAGACGTGGAGGGAAGACGATAAATTAATAGGACACGTCCTGAGGAATCAAGACATAGTTAATTTTTTAATCGAGTAAACTGTAAAGGGTACAAATAGTAGAGGGAGGCCACAACTTCTTTACACTAAGAACGTTTATAAGGATGTGGGCTACAGTAGCGTGTAATATGAAGATTATGTCGGTAGTTGTAACCTTTAGTGAAAAAAAGAAAGAAGCTCAACTTAGTTGCGTTTTGGTTCATTCGTTGCCAATGTACGGTATAGGCAATAAACCTGGTTGTTAACAGAAACAATTTGAGTGACAGTGACTACAGCCAATGTTTAAATTTTGGGAAACAGATACCGATGTAATAAATAAATAAACTCGAATTAGTAAAGTAGCTATCAGCCTAAGAGTGTTTTACTAGGGCCGGTCCATTTTAAGATAGTATGTAGGAGCATCCAGTGTCAGGTACATCGTCTATTTCAAACAGCTATGTATAAGTTGCAGATCATAAACGATCATCCTGAAGCAATATTCCAACATCAATGAAATTTTATTCGCGAGTTGTACACTGTGCCCTATGTAGGGTATATCATAATTAATAGCGAAAACGGAGGCTTTTGAAAGTATACTGAAAAGAAACATTTTGCTAAGCAAGGGTCCACAAACGAGCTGTTTCCGAGATAACTGCAAATGTGTTGGTACGCATCCATTTGAAACGTGTTTTCAACCGAATTAATCTCAAATTTCACACAAGGCTGACCTTAAAAGAAAAACTGTATTATTGCATGACGGTAAATTTTATCTACAGTACAGTCGTACATGTCCTCCTCACATCTAAATGGAATACTAAACTCCTCTCTGCATTGGGTAATTGCTAACTGCTTCAAACGTCCCATATCGTTTCAGAAACCCAGACAAGACGGTAAAATTCGTTGCTTCAGTTCTTCAACCTTATCAACACACATCGCTTTTGAGACGATCCCAGACAGAAAACCAGTGGATTCTGTTCAGGTATCTTGAAGACTATAACTAGACCATATTACTGCGTTATATGTCGACTTACAACACCAACTAAATGTGCCGGCGTCCCATTATCCACGCACCACATTCGCTAACTACGGGCCATGGGTGAAACTGATGGCTGATTATATTGAGCCTTAATCTAAAAGTATATTTTGAATACATTTATGATAAACGGGACAATATTTCTTTCTCGGTTATCTCTCTAACGACTCGTTTGATGAACCTTGTTTACTGGAATGTCGTTTGCTTCTGTTATTGTATACTTTCAGCCACGTTTTTCCACTGTTAATCTTGATACTCTCTATATATGGTCATAACCGAAGCGTCACACTGTGATGTTTCTGTCGCGGACATTTGTAATTTTTTTGTTTCATTCTTCTTTATTTTATTTTGACATATATATATAATCAAAATAAAATAAAGAAGAATGAAACAAAAAAATTACAAATGTCCGCAGTCCGCAACAGAAACATCAGTGTGACGCTTCGGCTATGACCATACATACATATATATATATATATATAATGCATGAGTTCTATCCAGGAAGCAACAGACGTTTTGGTCTGCCGCGGCGGTGGGCAGGACTGCAACTGCCACCTTTGTGCCATAACGACCCTACGCTCAGTTCGCATCGAGCGGTCGTAGTGTGTGGTCTGTGTCTCTACTACTGTGACTTCTGTGACGTTTTAAAATGCACGCTGCAGTAAAATTTCTGCCACTTGTGAGGTGCGTTCCGTGACTAGGTTTTCGTTGACAAAAAACTGTAAACCAATTGAAATTTATCGCGATCTTTGTAATGTATACGGATAAAGAATAATGTGTGAAAGCCGAGTGAGGCAGTGATGCGTTAATTTTAAAAGTGGTCGTACCGGTGTTCATGATAAGGACGGCAGTGGTAGGCCTAGCCTACAGGCTGACGAACCGATAATGAAAATCAACAATAAAATCCCTGAAAATCGTCGTTTCATGATAACGGAAATTTCGAAACATTTTCACCAAATTTCACGGAGTTTGTTGCTTGAAATTGTGGCGGAAAACTTGGTTACCACAATTCTTTTGCTAGGTGCGTTCCCAAAATTCTAATGGAACACTCCAAAAAATAGAGACTGGTTGCAGCACAGACCTTTCTCGAAGACCACGAGGGAAATAATAACAAACTTATCCATCGTATCCTAACCGGGGACGAAATTTGGGTGGAGAATGTCAATTGTGAAAAAAGATATAGTCGATGGAATGGCGATAACAAATTCTCCTATGAAACCAAGGAAGGAAACTGCAAACACAGTCAACAAGAAAGACCATGCTTGTTGTGTTTAGAGGCTCTAAGGGAGTCATACTCTTTGATTTTCTTGAATGTGGCACAGCAACGCAGAAAGGTATTGTCAACCACTGATAAAGTTAAAATGGGCGATAAAAAACAAGCGTCGGGAAAAATATTGCGCCAAATTTTTGTTTTGCATGACAACGCAGGTCCACACACGGCCATTCATACTCCAGATCTCCTACGGTATATTGGATGGAAGGTGTTTGATCATTCACCGCGCAGCCCGTGTTTGGCACCGACCGACTACCACCTCTTCCCGGCAATGGAGACATGTCTTCTAGACAACGCTTTGATACGGACGCCGAAGTGCATTCCGGTATAAACCAGAGACTGCAGTCGTAGACGGCAAATTTCCACAGAGACGGTATTGAAAAAGTTGTACCACAGCACGACAAGTGACTCACCAGTTTGAATGGCGACTATGTAAAAAAATACCGTAGGAGTGCACCTTTAAAATATAAATAAGTTTTGGTTTCTCCATATTATTCATTTTTCGTTTCAAAAAGTCTGTTACTTTGTGGACAGCCCTAATATATATAATTATCTTTGTAATATTTGCTTGAGTTTCGACATGAAGGTTCGATTGCAAAAGGTCAATTCCATTTTTTTTTTTTTAATTTACTTGCGGCGCCATGCCGCGACAGGAATTTAGTATACTCTGTTCGAGAGATCTGGACCTGTAGTGAGAGGTGAGAAGTCGATTGTAGAAACACGTATTTTATTGATTTTTACACTAATTATTCAAAACGATTGTCAGTGTCGAAGAGAGGACACCTAGTTTTCATAGCATAGGAATTAAGGTATCAGGAGTTGACCAGGAAATTCATAATAAATAATCACATGCCAACATAACACATGATCAAAAAACGTTACAGACGATAAGTTACAAATTTTATTCTGAGTGATCAAAGAAACAAAATCTGAGGTCAAACCTGAAACCAAAACGATTGAATCTAAAGTTAGAACTAGGATGCCCAAGAAAATCTTGTGACGGTAGTAAGAGAGATCTACTCAAGTATCAATGGGGGAAATTTAAACTTGAAACAAAAACAGAGACTAGAAATAAAGTGCAGGAAAAAGTGATGAAGGTTAAAGATGAAATATTAGAATTTAAAAATAGGGTGAAAGATGTGATTCCAGAAGCTACAGATGATTTGCAGAAAAAGCAAGTTAAATTAGAAGTTATTATAAACAGGCAAAGTAACGACTCTGGGACATTGAGAACCAAATCAAAAAGTATAGGAGGAAATCAAAGATAAAGTGTAAAATTATGGCGGACAGGTTTCCAAGAACGTAAGAGACAAGATGGGTAGGAGATGGAAATAATAATGGAGACCACCACCTCCGATGTAAAAGATAGTTAGGCATTCTAGAAAAACACGTTGAACACAGAACTTGAAGCTACATACAAGAGATGGAGGCAACGCTGAAAATGTCTGCTTTAAACCCACTGGATAAATACACTCAATGCCATTCATTAAACTTTAAAGCGTCAGTTTACTTAAGACTAAACGGAGAAGGACATGGCATTAAGCTTCAAAGCGTCAGTTTACTGAAGCCTGAACAGAAAAGGACTAGGAAAGAAAAGTTAGTACATCGCTTAGAGGTTAAGGTTTAGATGGGGATGCAAATGTTCCACAGATATTCGTTTTGACAATTTTGATAGTCCCTAGAGAGCTTTCCTGATAAATACTAGTCTACATCTACATCGACGTCTACATTGTTACTCTGCAATTCACACTTAAGTGCCTGACAGAGGGTTCATCGAACCATTTTCATACTACTTCTCTACCATTCCACTCTCGAATGGCGCGTGGGAAAAAGGAACACCCAAATCTTTCCGTTCAAGCTCTGATTTCTCTCATTTTATTGTGATGATTATTTCTCCCTACGTAGGTGAGTGTCAACAAAATATTTTCGCATTCGGAAGAAAAAGTTGGTGATTAAAATTTCGTAAACAGATCTCGCTACGAAGAAAACCGCCTTTGTTTCAGTGACTGCCACCCCAACTCACGTATCACATCAGTGACACTCTCACCCCTTTTAGCGATAACCTGGTAATGATCCCACACCGCGCACAAGTGTAATGTAGGATGTCTCTTTAATGGGTTTGTCGCATCTTATAAGTGTTCTGCCAACAAAGGGCAGTCTTTGTTTCGCCTTCTCCACAATTTATCTATATGGTCTTACCAATGTAAGTTGCACGTAATTGTAATTCCTAGGTATTTAGCCGAAATGACAGCCCTTATATTTGTGTGATTTATCGTATGCTCAAAATTTATCGGATTTCTTTTAGTACCCATTGGATGACCTCACACTTTTCTTTGTTTAGTGCCAATTGCCACTTTTCGCACCATACATAAATTCTCTCTAGATCATTTTGTAATTGGAATTGACAGTCTGATGATTTTACTAGACAGTAAATTACAGCATCATCTGCAAACAACCCAAGGGGGCTGCTCAGATTATCACCTAGATCATTTTTGTAAATCAGGAACATCTGAGGGCCTTATGACACTACCTTTCGGGAACGCCAGATATCACTTCTGTTCTACTCAATGATTTACCGTCTATCACTACGAACTGTGGCCTCTCTGAGAGGAAATCACGAATCCAGTTACACAACTGAGACGATACTTCATAGGCACGCAATTTTATTAATAGTAGCTTGTGAGGAACGGTATCAAAAGCCTTCTGGAAATCTAGGAAGTCTAAAGGTAGAGTGGTAGCGTGAGAAGGAAACCCAGATATCGTTCTTGAACATAAAATGATACAATAAATTTACTAACAGAATAGATACAGTATGATAAGAGAGGAAAACTGATAGCTTTTATTCATTATATAACAGAATTTTTGGAAACTGTAGGAGAAACTGTTAAACGCCAAGACGATCACAATAATAAATTAACTGAAGGGAACAATTAGGAGAACAGATTTGTTGACCACATGAGTTCTAGAGGTATTAGAAGAAGAAGAGGAAGAAGAGGAGCAGGAGGAGGAGGATGAGGACGAGGTCATAGCAGATTTTAGACGACATTGATATCATTAATCATAGGAAGGTAGAATCACTAATGGGAAACCGGGAAACCACATGCTGCAATAGTTAGGGTCGAACTTGTCACGGATTGGAGGGGACGAAAAGACTATAGAGAATATGGAACTGAGACCAACTATATTCAGGTACTCTCATCTGAGGAATGCAGACGGTAAAGAAAGACAGGAATAACTGGAAATAGCAGAATGGAAGAAATTATTATTGAACTGAAAACGATAATTAGTGTAGTTAGAGGTATACACGAGGTAAAAATGAAGACATGAAGCTAAGGTTATAAGTGAACAGAGAGACATATTCGGATAAGCTCAACAGAATTTAAAAAATGTAATTTTTATTTGGTGCAACTAGATCAAATTTTTGCAAAAAAAGTTGTATCGCATACCATTTACTAAAATAGAAACTGTTAAACAAGAAATTAGTTGGATCCTGGATTGGGGTATAACAGACAGAAGGACAAGCGAACAATTAAATCCCTTGTTAATGATAGGGACAAAATATTGTGGAGTACAAGTAGTAATTGATACAATAAAGTTAAATACAACGATAAAAAAGAAACAAGAACATCACAGAATATAGACGAAAACCTTCAAAAATATAAGTATATGAAATATTTACAAAGTTTTGATTCAGTGCTGGTTACTGCCAAATGGTATTAAGAGAAGCATATAAAAGTATATTATCTCTTTGGTGGCATTGCTACCAATGCAGGGCATTACATTTTGGGCTGAATATCGCTGAAAAAGTGGTGTGGGGACGTAGGCAGACTGTGTTTGTGACATCTCATGATCTTTGTGTGTTATATACGCCAGGTGAAATGTGAACACTACTGTGCAGTCCGAATTAATACATACATTCAGTGAACAGTGCCAGATACTTCATAAAGAGTTAAGGTTAAGGTGATCTTTAAAACATTTCATGCGAGTTTTATGGACGTCATGAATACGGACTATACAAAAAGTGTGAACTGATTGTGAGTGCCTGTGAACAATCTGGAAACCTGAAACTGAATACAAGAAAACAATTATGATAATGTGCTAATTATGGACTGAGCCAGTGAACATCAGTTTTACTGCATAAAGCCAGATGCAGTAACGCTGAGATATCAACATCTCTACAGCGATATAATAGCACACAAGACTAAGTTGAAAACCATGAAAAATGGACGAATAATCAACCTGTATACTTCATCTTCATTACAAAAGCGACAAATACCAGAACTAACAGCCATTTGCGACTCTACACTTCTTAATCCAGCCACGAGGTAAAACGCCACAGAGAATTACGTGGTGAACTGAAATAAAGCAAGCAGTCATAGGCACAAAAGTATGTACTAACGATCTTTCTTTCTATTTCGAGAGTACCTTGTTCTTTAGCAAGTTATTGGCATACCCTTTGTCATTTCTATCGCTAAGAAACCCTATAACCTGTTTAATTAATTCCAAATTTGAACTGGTGAAATTCAATGGCGGTGAATGCTTGGTGCGCATGCAAATCTACTATAATCTCTGCCTTATTTTGATTAGTCAAGACTCGCTGATGTTGTAGTAAACGAAGTGGACAATTGTTGAACACATGTTTTGTTGTTTCGCCACGCAATTTATGATTACATCGTGTTGGGGAATCAAATGGCGTTACACCTTTGAGTGTCTGAGGTTAGTTCATCTCCCATTCACCACGATAAAACTTAATCAGTAGCTACATTTGACGTAATTTTCTGAACTTTGAGTTTTCTGTGTTCATAAGAAATGAAACGTTCTAGCTTTGATGAAGTATAGGTGTTCAAACCAGGAGTCGAACATTGAAAGCAACATACTTCATTAGGTGTGATATGATCCCAGTTTAGAATCATTCATTAGTCAACAAATTTAAAAGAAACTAGAAGAGTTTAGGGCATCACGCATATATATGGTCACTTATAATTTTTAAAATACACTGATGAGCCAAAACATAATGCTCACTGCCAACCATGAGTTTGGATGCCACATGTTGGCGTACCAGGCACATGACACGATAAGGAAATTGTGTAAGTTTGGAACAGATAAATGGAGAATCATTCCAACGACGATACCGCCAGCAAATAGGGAATCCAGTGACACAAGCGGCTTGACTAAGGCGACATTGTTATGGCCACCTCAACACACAACGTGCAATTCTGAGACTTTCCTACTCTGTAAATTAGGACTGATGGCGCTATATGGATGATCTAACGACAGAGTACCATGCTGTTGCAGGTAAAAGTGTTTAGGAGCTCAGTGTTCATGGCACAAGAGGCTCTGCAGCAGATGACCTAGTAGTATGGCTGTACATACTTTCATGCACAGTTCAAGTTTCAGCCACTAGTCGGAAGTCCAGTCACATGACGTCATGAAGATGGTATTGCCAGGAGATTAAAAAAATCCAAGATGGGAATAGTGGGAAATTTAAAAATGAAACATGGCGGATGTCAGGAAATTTTTAAAAAAAGTAAAAGTTTGTGGAAGGCACGAATTACACTTCACCCAATAACAATGCAGCATAAATTTTTTGCTGGAGCTCGCCATGATCTAAAGAATCCACATTACTATTTATAAAACATTACGTAAACTTGCAACAAACACAGACACACACACACACAGGCAAATTTTTTTAAAATTTTTGCATCATGTTAAAAATTATTCAAGTGTACTATAGTGTTTAAAAGCATTGTCATTAGTACAACACAAACACGCACACACACACACACACACACACACACACACACACACACACACATACATACTATAGACGTCACTGCCGCCACTTGTTGTGAGGCCTTGTCCAGACTATTGCAGGAGATGTATCAGTGTCTGTTAACAAACTGCCCATCTGGCTCTTAGGAGAAAAAGACACAATACATGTCAACTCCTAGTGTTGCATGAAACAGAACCAATATATTTCAGAGCACTAGGAAGGAAAAGAAGCTCAAACAAAAAGTACTATAGATATAAATTTTATGTATAAGTTGTTTTTACATGCAATGTATTTAAGTTCAATTTATTTTACATACAATTTTTCTGCATTTAATTTTTATGTTTTTTACGAATTCACTATCTGAACAATTATGCTGGCTCTCCAAATTCCCATTAAAAAGTATATTAGGGACATGGGTAAGGAGTATGCGAAATCACATGTGTTACGAAGGTGGTAGTTACTTCAAATTGCTGTGCGGTGTGGGATCTGCATCACATGGGAATGACGGATGACATCGAACAAGTACAAAGAATGGCAGCTCGTTTCGTATTATCGCGAAGTAGGGGAGTGCCGCAGACATGATACATGAATTGTAGTGCCAATCATTAAAACAAAGGCGTTTTTCGTTGCGACGGAATCTTCTCATGAAATTTCAACCACCGGTTTTCTCCTCCGATTGCGAAAACATTCTATTGGCACTCACCTACATAGGGAGAAGTGATCATCACGATAAAATAAAAGAAATCAGGGCTCGCACAGAAAAATTTAAGTGCTCGTTTTTCCCACGCGCGGATCGAGAGTGAAACGGTAGAGAGACAGCTTGAAGGTGGTTCATTGGACCCTTTGCCAGGCACTTTATTGTGAATAGTAGAGTAATCACGTAGATGTAGAGGTCCAACTTCTGAAATGTATGACGTAATTTTCCTCTTCATGTAAGCTTGAAATTGATTTTTATGATTTTTAGTATCAGATGGTGGTTTCATTTTTCCCAGGCATAAGGGCTAATCCGAATGTAAATCTGGAATATTCTTAGGGCATTCTACACCCCTATGTTGGAATAATTTGGTACATTTTTTGTGTCAAAAGTTTCAACATTCTCAAAATTAGACAGTAGAAGATACTGAAACATCACTCATTTATATACAATATTCACATCAAGATGAATGATGTAAAATTTCTTAATTCTGTCATCATACGCAACCATGAAACTGTTATTGGCAATTGCATTCCACCAAGAACAATGAACAGTACCGCCTCTAATTCCTCTTTCACCCAACTATTGTTGCTCGGTATCAGCTATAAGTTTCAATTCCTCTTTAGTTATTTTAAGAAATGCATCCCCCACGCCAAGTGTGTCGAAGTAATTTAATGCAGAAGGTCCAGTTCATATATTTTAAGGCAAAAACCGCGAAAATTTTCGAATTTATCAACAAGGAGAAAAATATAGATTTTCAAGTATAAATCGGAATAATCTCCTAATTTCTTGCACTTGAATACTTTCCATAGATTTGGTACATGGCCTCTTTTATTATTTTGACTGTTAGCAAACTATAAAATTTTGCAATTGACAGCAGGTGATTTTTCAGTAAAATCGATTAGTTTCTGACATATTGATATAGAAAAATCCCCTTCTGATAAACTAAATTAAACTCTCAACCATCGGGAAAAATTAGTCTCATTATCTTTAGGTCATCTAACTTCAAGACTCAGTGAACACAATAAAAGAATTAATGAACGGATAACTGTGAAATTTATATTACAGTACAGCTTTTGGTGCAATACAGTATCACTTTTCGATGGTATAATAGAAACGTTACCTGAATTTAATTTCAGTTCTTCGTTGCCATCTGTAATTGTTTCTTTACAAATTTTTGTGACCAATAAATGGCCGTAATTATTGCTAAGATTATGGAATGTCTATAGTAAGGGCTGTAATTCACATTATCCCTGGGATATGTTGTGCCTCGATATGCATTGGCGAAATGACAGTTGTCCCTGTGTTTTACATCACCGTTCACCAACACTTTCCAGCAAATATGGGAAATCTCAGGCGAGCAAAACGCTAATTCTTCTTAAAGTCTTATTTCACCTTTTTATTTTCTAATAAAAATCCAATTAAAGTCGCAGCTATTCTATATATCTGTTCAATAACCCATTTCATGCAATCACTGCCTCTGCACAATTCAAGAACAGGATATCCCTCATCACAACTGCAATGTACGCTGGCAGAAAAAACTGCAGTACCAGAAATTATGCCGGGTAATGAAATTTCGGGAATGCATTTGTCTAGGTAGCATATGTAAATGTTACAATCGCAAGTGCGATATGAGTCACTGAAATGTCACATGTTGGTACCTTATTAGACGGTGTAACCGCCAGAATGTTCAATGCAAGCATGCAAACGTGCATGCACTGTGCTGTATACGTGCCAGATGTCAGTTTGTGGGGTGGAGTTCCATGCCTGTTGCACGTGGTCGGTCGACAGAGCGATAATTGTTGCTGTTTGTGGATGACGCTGGAGTTGTTGTCCAGTGATGTCCCATACGTGCTCGACGGGTCTGGAGCTCGAGCAGTCCAAGAAGCAATATATCGGCACCCTGTAGAGCATGTTGGGTGAAAACAGCGGTATGTGGGCGAGCGTTATCCTGATGGAACACACCCCTGGAATGCTGTTCCTGAATGGTAGCACAACAGGTCTAATCACCAGACTGACGTACAAATTTGCGGTCAGGGAGCGTGAGGTAGCCACAAGAGTGCTCCTGCGGTCATACAAAATCACATCCCAGACCATAACTCCAGGTGTATGTCCAGTGCGCCTAGCTCGTAAACAGACTGGTTGCAAGCCTCAACTGGCCCCTTTGAAATGAAAAGCCGGCCATCTCTGGCAACCAGGCAGAAGGAGCTTTCGTCACAAAACAACAGATGCCCACCCCGCTCTCCAACGAGCTTTCGCTTAACACCACTGAAGTCGAAAATGACGCTGGTTCGGGGTCTGAGGAATGCACGCTACAGGGAATCTGGCTCCGAGTTGTTCTTGAAATAACCGTTTTTTTACCAGTTCTTTGTGTCCCTGTGATGCCAGCTACGACTCAAATTGCTGTTGCAGATGCAGTATGATGTACCAGAACCATACTCCGACACGATGGTCTTCTCTCTCGGTAGTGCCATGTGGCCGCCCGGAGCCAGGTCTTGCTGCGACCATGCACTCCCGTGACCTCCGCTGGTAGCAGTCACGTACAGTGGTTACACTCCTGCCAAGTCTTTCTACAGTATCCGAGAAGGAATATCCAGCGTCTCTATTAAACGATCTCGTTCGAACTCATTGAGGTGCTGATAATGGCGTCTTTGTCGCCTTAATAGCAGCCTTGGCTAGGTAACTAGTGTTCACGACCGTTACAGCGTGTATTTGAAGCAAAGCTAATGATATGCATCCTCATCGTCTACTAGCGTCACTCTTACATGAATGGCTTAAAAGGTGAATAGACATCATCTTTCAGATGGTGTGTGTGTGTGTGTGTGTGTGTGTGTGTGTGTGTGTGTGTGTGTGTGTGTGAGTGTGGTTACGTAATTTTGATGAATAGCACTGTGAATAATCTTGAACATGGTGGACTTCGGAAGAAACATGTTCTGAACCATGACTGTCTGAAAATATTTCCCACCAGCAGCATCTTACACTGACATTGGGCGAAAATTACTTCCTGCCATCCATCGCCTTAGGTTTTTAAGTTTACCATCGTCTGCCATCTTTGTGTTTTTTTCTTTTTAGTTTTTGCCATCTGCCATCTTTAATTTTTAATTTCCTGCCATCCCTAATTTCAAATTTCCTATCATCCTCCATCTTCGATTTTTATTTACCCACTACTGCAATCTTGATGACGTCACTTAACTGCAGCACTGACATGAGACAGAAATTTGAACTGTGTGCCAATGTCGATATAGGCATACTACTAACGCATACGTATTCTCATTTTGACTCTACATCACAGTCAGTTACGATTACAGTTCACATGGCCTTCTCTCCTATGAAAGCGAGGTTCTGTTGCCTCAGTGGATGATGGTTTCGGACACGAGTTTCCATCCACAATTTATTTTTCTCCTGGAACCTTCTCAAATCTCCAATGTGTTTCAGAATACAGGATAAAAATAAACTGCAGATGGACCCGTGTCCAAAACCATCATTCACCAAGACAATAGTGCATCGCATTCATAGTAGACAAGGCCTGTCTATGCAGCAGCTAGCTCTATCTCCTCCACTGGCTATCGTAGCAGTCAATCGCGATCACTGAATAACAAACAACATTGCGAGATGTCCCGCCTATAATCCATCAGTGTACGAAGTCATGTTTGCTGCCGAAGGGGTGGCTATAATTTCGACGCTCTGTACTATCGTTAAATTATATTTCTGGACCTGGGTTTCTATACTGTATTTGTTCGTCAAGGTCCTCTCTACAAACCCTCGACGTTAGTCGTAACATTTTTGGGATACCCTGTATAAGCTCAGAACACACTTCATTCTTACTACTTCCTTTTGTTCTCTTGATCAAACTGGAATTCACTTAAGTTATTTCCACAAGGGCCCACGCCATTTGTAATTCTTGAAAAATAAATGCTCAACGTCGATGGCGCTTTAGTTAACTAATGATATACTTGTTGTTACTGCAAACAAAAATTTAATCCCTTCAAGAAATGTGATGAAACATTTTTATTCTAAAACCATCTAAGAGAGACCTCCCTTGAAACTGTAACGTGCATTCTCTGACGGACAAAAATATTGAGTGTTATTGCGATCTAGTACTAAATTAGTTTTAAATAAAATCGAACATGCTTTTATTTTGTGTTGTCCGTGTATTTGATGGTAACTAATATACGTATGCAGTACCTGTACTGTCAGGGATGAGGGGAGAAAGGAAACGATATTTCATAATCTCAGATTTAATCACAAATGGGCATCAGAGGGTTCAAATGGCTCTGAGCACTATGGGAATCAGAGGGAATAATTATTAATCCCGCGTATACTTCAGCATTTCGGCACAGTCTTCATCTGAAAACCTCCAGTATTGCGTGTATCACTATTAACGAACAACAAACGCAGCAGGAGAACGAGACAGAACTGAATAGTACTGAATGCAGTCTTAACGTTGAAGCGTAAAGTGGGCTATACTATTGAAAGTGGGCTTTACTGTTGTCAATGACAAATACCATGAATGAAAGAAACAAGTGTTTTGAACAAGACACGTAATGCGTACCATAAAAATTTGAAGTGTTATTGTGATATTTTCATTGCAATAGAGATATGAAGATTAATGGAGGCAAGAAATCCTGCGGAATATAATTAATCTGTAACGAGCCTCCGGAAACCCAGGGGCCATTGTACCAAAATACTCAAAAGATATACCTGAAGGACCTCCGAAATTTTGTGAGCTGCGTTCTGGTTAACCCTGTATTACTACAGTTCCTACTGGTTGCCTATAAAAAGCTCGAGGTTTGTCAAATAACTACAGCTCTAGCCACATCGGAAACTATTGTTACTAACTATTCCACATTGCCCTCACTGATGTGCGTGTGCCTCGGCTGTCCACTTGTCTATACATACACTACTGGCCATTAAAATTGCTACACCAAAAATAAATGCAGATGACAAACGGGTATTCATTCAACAAATATATTATACTAGACCTGACATGTGATTACATTTTAACGCAATTTGGGTGCATAGATCCTGAGAAATCAGTACCCAGAACAACAACCTCTGGCCGTAATAACGACCTTGATACTCCTGGACATTGGGTGTGTAGAGGTACAGCTGCCCATACAGCTTCAACACTATACCACAATTCATCAAGAGTAGTGACTGGTGTATTGTGACGAGCCAGTTGCTCGGCCACCATTGACCAGACGTTTTCAATTGGTTAGGGATCTGGAGAATGTCCTGGCCAGGGCAGCAGTCGAACATTTTCTGTATCCAGAAAGGCCCTTACGGGATCTGCAACATGCAGTCGTGCATTATCCTGCTGAAATGTAGGGTTTCGCAGGGATCGAATGAAGGGCAGACCCACGGGTCGTGACACATCTGAAATGTAGCGCCCACTGTTCAAAGTGCCGTCAATGCGAACAAGAGGTGACCAAGACGTGTAACCAATGGCAGTCTATACCATCACGCCAGGTGATACGCCAGTATGGCGATGACGAATACACGCTTCCAATGTGCGTTCAGCGACAAACATGGTTGCGACCACCACGATGCTGTAAACAAAACCTGGATTCTTCCGAAAAAATGACGTTTTGCCATTCGTGCACCCAGGTTCGTCGTTGGGTACACTATCGCAGGCGCTCCTGTCTGTGATGCAGCGTCAAGGGTAACCGCACCCATGGTATCCGAGCTGATAGTCCATGCTGCTGCAAACGTCGTCGAACTGTTCGTGCAGATGGTTGTTGTCTTGCAAACGTCCCCATCTGTTGAGTCGGGGATCGAGACGTGGCTGCACGATCCGTTAGAGCCATGTGGATAAGATGCCTGTCATCGCGACTGCTAGTGATACGAGGCCGTTGGGATCCAGCACGGCGTTTCGTATTACCCTGCTGAACCCACCGATTCCATATTCTGCTAACAGTCATTGGATCTCGGCCAACGCGAACAGAAATGTCGTGACACGATAAACCACAATCGCGATAGGCTACAATCCGACCTTTATCAAAGTCGGAAACCTGATTGTACGCATTTCTCCTCCTTACATGAGGCATCACAACTAC